>NW_016808027.1:57689-110170 GCF_001698545.2 Rhinopithecus bieti
AAAAAAATCTTTTTAACACCTCAAAAAAAATTTTTAAATTTAGGTCTTTTGTAAAATTTAATTATACCTATGACTTAGGGGCCAGGAGTACTATTTTGCTATATAATCAGAAGGGTTTTGAAATATTAAGGAAATGATTATTGTTAAGAAACATCAATTTCTTTAATGAACAATTTAAGTGCATGACAAATTTGATGTGAAATTTAATGGTTTTTTTGTTCCAGAATAAAAATGAACAAATAATTGAGAAATTCACTTTGATTGAAAGTAGATATAAAGAAATAAGATATTCAGTAGTACATTAAATACACTATAAAGAAAAAATCATTGGCAATTATGAGCTTATCTAGAACATTGATTTTCCTTCCCTATTGTCTCACATTCTTTTCCTTGCTATGATTCTAGGATATCTTCTGAATTTAAGTACCATGTCCACTGTAGATGGGCCTTATGTCACCTTAGAAGCCAAGCTGTGCTCCACTTCAATGATAATTTGATTTACAAACCCTTTTCTTCTGCCATTCTACATAAATCATGGTGTGTTTACACCATGGTGACTGGTTCATCTCATGGACTTTACAAATGACATCTGCCACATGACATCAGTGTGAACAGTCTGCTTAAACAGAAAGGGACATACAGTCCATCATGTAAAATATACATTCAAAATTCAGAATAATATGCGTGCTCATTGTTTTACTTTACAATTTACAGTCATAAATAACATTACATACCCTTTGACGTTGTGGTTTTGAGAAACCTTCCCTATTCAATAACTCATCTAATTCCCAATCCATTCATATCAGCCTGAGATTTTTGCATTCAAGTAGTATCCAAGATAGCTTCAGGGTTATTCACAAACATGAGTTTGATTAATTTTTAATACATTCATTTTACATAGATGATGTTATAAAACTGAGAAGCATGTCTTTTTTTTTTTTTTTTTTTTTTTTTTTTGAGCCGGAGTCTCCCTCTGTCGCCCAGGCCCCAGGCTGGAGTGCGGTGGCCGAATCTCAGCTCACTGCAAGCTCCGCCTCCCAGGTTCATGCCATTCTCCTGCCTCAGCCTCCCGAGTAGCTGGGACTACAGGCGCCCGCCACCTCGCCCGGCTAGTTTTTTGTATTTTTTAGCAGAGATGGGGTTTCACCGTGTTAGCTAGGATGGTCTACATCTCCTGACCTCGTGATCCGCCTCCCAAAGTGCTGGGATTACGGGCTTGAGCCACCGCGCCCGGCCGAAGCATGTCTTTATTACCGTTTTTAATGTTAAAGATGGGTTTCTTTGGGAAGCCATTTGTGACTTTAGACTTGACCTTCTCAATTAGAAAATAGATGAGTCATAAGGAGGTGATTAAAATTCCTCTCCCAGTCAACCCCATTGCCCTGGCCATCAGATAATAGGGGTAGATAGGGTAGCAGCTGCTCCCTATAGACATGCTAATGAGAAACTTTTCCTAGAAGAAACCAGCTGAGGCACTAGGAGGTAGAATTAATAAACCAGGGTGAAATACTTGAAAAATAAGAGCAGTAACAAGGAAGTTAGAAAGAAAAGGAGTCTTTAATGTCTGCCCTCCAGCCTTGCATGAAGGTTACAGGAAGGCCCATCTGACTTACTTTATGCTATGCAGAACTGCCCCTTTCCCCAACTGCCCATTTCCCTAATTTCCTCTTGGGTCAATCCCAGCAATGCCTCAAGGCCAATCTTGGATGCCGAATTTACAGCGATGCTTTCCTAGATCCAGCCATTCTGAATGAATTTTTCTTCTATTCCCTTTTTACTTTCTGAACTCTTATCATTGTCTGCTTGATTGTAAAATACTTTTGTCTGTATCTGTCTCCCCCACCAGGTCATGAACACCTGAAGAGAAGGCTGTATTTTGTTCACTCTGTACCTCTTATAGCCTAGGTGCTATATAGATTTATTGAATCTAACGGAATTTTTAGGGCTTGGTGAAAATTGTATTTATCTACATATTGATAAAGTCAATTTCATTTAGTTGAATTTTTTTCAGAAAATGATCACCAAACCAGATAAGGAGCTGGGGATACCAAATAAATGAGTCATAATTTTAATGTAAGAAAATTGTGCCGGGCACGGTGGCTCAAGCCTGTAATCCCAGCACTTTGGGAGGCCGAGACGGGCGGATCACGAGGTCAGGAGATCGAGACCATCCTGGCTAACACGGTGAAACCCCGTCTCTACTAAAAAATACAAAAAACTAGCCGGGCGAGGTAGCGGGCGCCTGTAGTCCCAGCTACTCGGGAGGCTGAGGCAGGAGAATGGCGAGAACCCGGGAGGCGGAGCGTGCAGTAAGCTGAGATCCGGCCACTGCACTCCAGCTCGGGTAACAGAGCAATACTCCGTCTCAAAAAAAAAAAAAAAAGAAAAAAAAAAAAAAAGAAAATTGTGTCTTCCTCAATCAAGTTAAAGTCCAAATCCTGGTCAGGCACAGTGACTCACGCCTGTAATCCTAGCACTTCGAGAGGCTGGGTGGGGGAGGGCAGATCACGAGGTCAGGAGTTCGAGACAAGCCTGACCAACATGGTGAAACCCCATCTCTACTAAAAATACAAAAAATTACCCGGGCATGGTGGCGTGCGCCTGTAATCCCAGCTACTCAGGAGGCTGAGGCAGGAGAATCGCTTGAACCTGGAAGGCGGAGGTTGCGGTGAGCCAAGATGGTGCCACTGCACTCCGGCCTGGGCGACAGAGCAAGAGTCCGTCTCAAAAAAAAAAAAGTACAAATCCTACCAGGTTAGCACTAAAAGTAAATGTTCAAATGGAGAAGGGCAGCAAACTTTACAGATGTGACTCTACATGGACCTTCACCTAGGGCAGTGGTCCTCAACCTTGGCTACACATTGGAATCACGGAGAACTTTTAAAAGACTAATGCATAGGTGCCTTGCCCAGAAAATCTGATTTCATTGGTCTGGGGTGTAGCCTGGGCAACCAAGTTTTTAAAAACTATCTCAAGTGATTCTAATGTGCAACTCACGTTATGATCTACTTTTATAAGGCATGGTTCTCAAAATTTAGTACACAAAAGAATCACCTAGAGAGCTTTCTGAAATGCAGATTCCTGGGCCACATCCTCATACATACTAATTCAATGGGCTTAAAATGGAGCCTAAGTAATTTTTAGCAAGCATGCTAGATAATTTTAATGCAGGTGAATGCAGGCTTTACTTGGGAAAAAATTACTTGGAGAGATTTGCCATCTTTAAGCTATTGAGTTTTCCCATATGCAAACATGGCAAAGGTTGCCATTTATTTAAGTCTTTTATGTTCTTCACTTATATTTTGTAATTTTCTCCACAAAATCACATACACATATGTACTCATATATATACACATATATACAGTTTTAAAGTTTTATTTCTGTATTTAAATTGTTAATAATCTAACTAGATTTTATCTTGATGAGTGGAGTGAGGTAAGGATTGAATTTTTCCCTATATGGAAAGTCATTTATCCTTACACTCTTTTTTAAAGCTTTATTTTTCCCCACTAACTTATGATATCTCCTCTATCACGTAAGGGTCACATATCTTTAGATATTATGTCTGAGTTCTCTCTTCTATTCCATCAGTCTGAGCTAATACCACATTATCTTATTTTTTTTTTCTGATCTAGCTTTTAATTATTGTTCCTATTGTGAAGAGTTTATTACCTTTTCTAATTTATTATTGCCCATATGCAATAATTAATTTTTGTATGTTAATCTTATATTCAGGAACCTTATCATACTCTCTAATTAGTTTTGATTGTAGACATTCCTGGATTGTCTGTAGAGATAATGTATGTTTTTAGCAAATAACAATTTATTATCTTCCTTTCCAAGATTTACATATCTTGTTTTTTTGTGTGTGTGTTGCTCTGTTGGTTAGGACATCTGGGGTGGTTTCAAATAGTAGGTGATAACAAACATCCTTGTCATGGGATTTGGCAAGTTTCTAAAGTTTTATCATTAAGTATGAGGTTTGCTATATGTTTTTATAAGATTAAGAAATATTTATTTTCTTAGTTTGCTAGGGGTTTCTAAAATTAGTTTGGCTATTGAATCTTACTGAATGCTTTTTCTCTTATTGAAGGCTCAGTGTCAACTGAGATGATCTGTGATTTTTCTTTTTTAATCTGTTAATAGATTTTTTTTCTCATATTGAACAATCTCCGCATTTCTGGGATAAATCTCGCTTAGATAGAAATATATTTTATTATGCTGAATTTGGTTTTTTACTTTTTATCTGAAATGTTTGCATATATATTCATAAATAAGATTGGCCTATAATTTTCCTTTTTTATATTGGTCTTACATACTGTTGGAATCAAGGTTATACCTATAAAATTAGATGGATAGATTCTCTCCTTTTTAGTTATTTGAATAAGTTTATATAAGAAGGACTCAAATATCTGATAAAATTATCCTGTAAAACTTGCTGGACCTGTTGTCTTTTTCATGAATTTTTTTTTTAACTATCAATTCGATGTCTTTAATAGTGATTCACTTATCCAGGTATTATATTTCTTCCTGAGCCAATTTTGGTAATTTATTTTTTCTGGAAAAATGTAAATTTCTTCTAATTTTATAATTTATTGACATAAAATTGATCATAGCATTATCTTGTGGATTTAAAATAATCTCTACTTACCTGTAGTTATGTCTCCTTTTCATACCTAATATTTATTTGTGCCTTCTCGCTTTTTTTTTTTTCAGGATTAGTCTTGCTCAAGAATAAATTTTTGATTTTGTTGAGCATCTCTTTTTTCAGTAAATTTTACTCTTATTTTATTATTCCCTTTCTTTTGTGCTCTGAGAGGTAGGCAGAGGTCAGCTTATCAACAGCCTTGTATTCCTGACTAAGAAATTTGGATTTGCTTCTATAGACAATAATGAGTCACTGAAAAAATCTAAGCAGAGGGACAACATAGTTTGATTCAAATTTTATAAAGCTCCCACTGGCTGGCTGTAGCACCTGGGGAGATTAGAGAAAGGGAGGCCAATAAGGAGGCTATTGAGATAATTTGGAGAAAATAACAAAGCCTTAATCATGGTTGTGAGATCGGAGATTTTTTTTTTTTTTTTTTTTTTTTCCTGGGGGGGGGTTTTCTTTTCCCCCCGGGCAAGGGGGGAGGGGAAATTTTTTGGCTCCTGCAAGCTCTGCCTCCCTGGTTTAAGCGATTCTCCTGCCTCAGCCTCCCGAGTAGCTGGGATTACAGGCACCTGCCACCGTGCCTGGCTAATTTTGTATTTTAGTAGAGATGGGGTTACACCATCTTGGCCTGGCTGGCCTCGAACTCCTGACCTCGTGATCCACCCACCTCGGCCTCCCAAAGTGTTGGGATTACAGGCGTGAGCCACCGTGCCCAGCCAGAGATCGGAGATTTATAAGATAATATGGGTACAAAACAACAGATCTAAATGACCAATCGAGATTCATAGAAGAGGATATGGCCCAGAGTGACCCTTGTGTTTCTGATTTTGGTAACTGGTAGTGATGCTAGTCACTGGAACAGGGAATATAGAGGGAGAAAAAAGTCCNTTGCGATGGAGTCTTGCTCTGTCACCCAGGCTAGAGTGCAGTGGCACATTCTTGGCTCACTGCAAGCTCTGCCTCCCTGGTTTAAGCGATTCTCCTGCCTCAGCCTCCCGAGTAGCTGGGATTACAGGCACCTGCCACCGTGCCTGGCTAATTTTGTATTTTAGTAGAGATGGGGTTACACCATCTTGGCCTGGCTGGCCTCGAACTCCTGACCTCGTGATCCACCCACCTCGGCCTCCCAAAGTGTTGGGATTACAGGCGTGAGCCACCGTGCCCAGCCAGAGATCGGAGATTTATAAGATAATATGGGTACAAAACAACAGATCTAAATGACCAATCGAGATTCATAGAAGAGGATATGGCCCAGAGTGACCCTTGTGTTTCTGATTTTGGTAACTGGTAGTGATGCTAGTCACTGGAACAGGGAATATAGAGGGAGAAAAAAGTCCGAAGTGAAAGTTGAGGTACTTTTCAATATATAGAATTTGGATTGTCTATGGGATATCTAACAAGAGGTGTTTGAGGGTCAGTTGAGTAAGTGGATCTGAAAGCTTAGGGAGAGGCCTAGGCTGTAAATACAGATTTGGAAGCAATCAGCTTGTGGATGTTTCACTTCCTGTGAAAGTCATAGGAAGAGGCAAAATTACCCTTGGAAAAGGAGTAGAGAAAATTAACCAACAGGAAATGGAGCCATGGGGGATACACATATTTGGAGTACTGACAGCAGAAGGGATGTCCATGAAAAAGATGAAGGAGGAGTGATGTGAGGAAGGAAGAAAGCCAGGAGAGAAACTTGTCATGAAAACTTCATATAAACTCAGCAGTGTTTGATGTCTGTTTGGACATTTTTACTGAGGCATTTTGTTAGATCATTGGTTAACTTTGTACAATTAACCCTCAGAAATACAAAGCTGACCAAGACTAACCCACAAAGAAGATAAGATATATACAATTAATTATTTGTTGCTCTCATAGGGAAAGATTGCATCTAACACATATATGAACTTTAAAAAAATGTCAAGCCAGTGATAGTTCTAAAATCGACAATCACTAAAAATCATTCAATGTCCCAAATATAAAACTAAAATAAATCAACAAATGTTCATTAAGATTAAGGAGCTATCTCTACAATGCTGCTTTGGCTTTACAAACTGTGTCAACTGTATTAATGTAAATAGGTAAGCTTCTCATTCTCTGCTGAATGAAGATGACTTCAACATGGAACTGAACCAGCAAACTAAAAACTTCTAGTTTCACCATCAGAAATAATAATACTAATAGTAGCTAATTTAGTGCCTAGCATGTGCCTGGCGGAAGGCTAGAAACCTTAGATACATTTTCTCCCTGAAATCTTTGCAATCACTCTTCAGGAACCATGCTGTTACTTCCCTGTTAGAGCTTATGATCCCCCTTCCTCTTATCACCCAGACTGAAGTACAGTGACGCCATCTCGGCTCACTGCAACCTCCGCCTCCTGGGTTCACGCGATTCTCCTGCCTCAGCCTCCTGAGTAGCTGGGATTACAGGCACGCACCACCCACGCCTGGCTAATTTTTGTATTTTTAGTAGAGATGGGGTTTCACCATGTTGGTCAGGCTGGTCTCGAACTCCTGACATCAGGTCACCCACCCACCTCTGCCTCCCAAAATGCTGGGATTACAGGCATGAGCCACCGCGCTCGGCCCCTTTAGGTTTTAAGACTGTTGAAATCACAGGCTTTGTCTACACTTGTCTTTCTCTACACTCAGCACTTCCTCCATATCGTATTAATATGTACTCTCTTCATTCAGTTTCCATTCAGTAAATGTTTATTTGTATCTACTATGTCAGGTCCTGGACCAAGTCCCTGGATGACAAAGTGGTCCCTGCTCTCAAGAGTCTTTTGTTTATTGGACAGAGACAAATGTGCTGAAAAGTTACAGGTTCCCTGATAAAATGTCTGTGCAGGGCATGGTGGAGCACAGAGAAGAGAGGAGTTAAGTCTGCCTGATTTGAGGGTTGTTGGAAAAGAATTCAGTAGAGAAGGTTACTAGTATGCTGAGTCTTGAAAGATGAGTTGGCAGTAAATGGGAGAATGGATTAATTTGAGTAAAAGTACAAGAAGAGAAATTATAAGCAGTTCTGTGTGGGCAGAACTTGGAAGTATCATTGCATAAGGATAGAATGGCAAGGGACAGAAGAGGGAGGTAGGCTGGGGATAGCTCCTTTGTCTTATAAGCAACAGGAGAATCAGAGTTCAGTTTTAGATTTTAGAAAAGGTGACTTTGACAGTAGTGGGAAGAATGGACTGGAGAGATAGACTGGGAATAGAGTCCAGGGAAGAAACTATAGTCTAGGTGAGAGATGGTAAAGACCTCCATCAAGAATAGAATGTAAGCAAGTGCTGATAAGAATAAAATAATAATGGCTAAATAAAAGTAGGCAGAAAGGGAGAGGGAAGAGTCTAGGATGTTTCCAGGGTTCATGTTTTGGATGTCTGGGGCGGGGGGTGGGGGGGTGGGAAAATGGTATACACTGAGATAGATAGCACAGTTTTGGTAAGTTGGGTTAAGGGTGTCTTTGGAAGGTCTACTTGGAGATGTTCAGTACAGAATGAAAATGGAAACTCATACTGCTGCTAAGGGTGTAAATTTGTACAGCCACATTATAAAACTGTTTAGTGTTATCTATTCAAGCTAAACATACATTTACCATGACCAAGAAATTCCATTCTTGAGTATCTACTTAACAGAAATGAATACAGAAGATGTGTATAAGAATGTTTATAGCAGCATTATTAATAGCTAAGAACTAAAACAGCCCAAATGTCCATCAACAGTAGGATACATAAATTGTGGTATATTCATACAGCAGAATATTATATAGCACGGTATGGAAGGCAGAATAATCTCCCCTACAAAGATATGAAATTCTAATTCTAGGAATTTGTGAATATGTTATCTTACGTGGCAAAAGGGACTTTACAGATGTCATTAAGTTATGGGCCTTGAAATGGGGAGTATAGCCTGGTTTCACTTGGGCTCGGTGTAATCACAAAAGTCCTTATAAAGTGAAAGAGGAAGACAGAAGTGTCAATATTAGGGTGATACAGTGTGACAAAGACTTGACTGGTGGTTGTTGGCTTTGAAGATGGAAGGACACGTGCCAAGGAATGTAAGCCGCCTCCAGAAGCTGGCAAAGGCAAAGAAAGTATTCTCTCCTAGAGCTTCCAATGAGACCTATTTTGGACTTCTGAATGACAGAACTGTGAGATGATAAATCTGTGTTGCTTTAAGCCATTCTGTTTGTGGTAATTTGTTGCAGTAGCTATAGGAGATTGATACACAGGGTTTATCAATTATTGACCAGATAATTCTTTGTTGTGGGCCTGTCCTGTGCATTGTAGGATGTCTAGCAGCATCCCTGGCCTATATGTACTACACGCCAGTAATATTTCCCAGCCCTCCCCACCCTGAGTTATGGCAATCAAAAGTGTCTCCACACATTACCAAAAGCTTCCTAGTGGACAACAAACTTGATCCCAGATACAGGGGTATTTACTGAATTATTCCATTTATATGAAGTTCAAAAACAGGCAAAGTAATTGATGGTGATAGATGTTGGAATAATGGTAATCTCTGGGATTTAGGTGGGTAATTGCCTGAGAAGGAGCACAGCAGAACATTCTGAGGTGTTGGAAATGTTCTATATCTTGATCTGAGTGGTGGTGATATGGGTTTATACACACAAACAATTGAGACTTATGGACTTTATTCTCTGTATGTTATACCTCAACAAAAAATAAGAAACAAAATACAAAAGAACTAAATGGAGATATAGCTTGAAGCTCAGGAGAAAGGCCAGAACAGAAAAGATCAGGACAACATCAGCCTGTTGGTGAGAATCGAACCCATAGATATTAGGGTGGGTAGGGGATAGAGAGGGTGAGAAGAAAAGAATGCTAAGGTCAGTGCCCAGCAAGCATCGACATCTCTGGTATATGTGGGAGGAGTAAGAAAAGAATGAGCTCTTGGTGTCTGTGCTTGCCTGTCCTGTCCGAAAGAGAGTAGGAGCATAGGCCTCACTGTGGTCTCAACCTCCCACCTCCGGTGCTGCTGGCCTTGTACATACACACAGGAACTGCTGTGTATTACATAATACACATCGTTATTATCTTTGCTATCCTTCCCTTATCCTAGCATAGTCCACTGTCAGTGGGTATTTGTTTTCAAACTGAATGAAGAGGCTTTTGCAGGATTAGGCCTGGTGTAACCTCTTTTAGTGGGAAAATTGTGCCCAGGCCTCAAGCCACAAAACCCACCACAAGTACATCCCTGAAACAATACCTCCTCCACTGAGCTGTACCCTTGTGGTCACTGTCCATTTTGTGCAGTGACTTTGAAACGCTGACCCACATTGTGGCATATCCTAGAGTGCACAGTGCATTTTTGCAAGCCTCCTAGCCCTTAAGGATTGTTCCCTATTAAACCATAATAATTAGGCAGAAGGTAGATCAAGGCAGAATGCAAAAGAGCAGAATATTAGAACAGAGACATAATTGAGTTTCAGGCTCATCTGCTGAGTGTTTACTCTGTGCCATCTGCTTTAACGTATCTTTTTCTATAGACTTCCTAATGACCTTTTAAGGTAAACATCTGTATCTTTAAAGATGCAAAATAGAGTCAGGGAGGTGTGGGGACTGAGGTTACAGAAACAGTCAGTGGCTGAGTTGGCTCAGAAATCTGATTCTCCTCATTCCAACCACAGCTGTGTCTTGCTTGTGCAGCTCCAGCAGGCCCCTGCCAAGTCCCCTCATGTTCGCCTAGTCTAACATGCCATTCTTGGGACGGCTACTGCCAACTTCAACCTTTATGCTGTCTTTCTGGCTCCAACTCTGCTAAGCCCATATCATCTCCATCCACTAACCTTGTTTCTACAGTGGAGGAGGGGTGGGTTGTTTCACCTCTTCTTGTCCTAAACTCTCAATGGATTCCCTTCTCCTCCAGGGCAAGACCCAGGCACCTTGGCGTGCAGTCAGTGCCTTCCATTATCTGACCTATCTGATGCTTCCAGTCTTTTTACCCACTGCTCCCTGCACACACTCAATGCTTTTTCTTGGGTGTTCTCAGCCCTGGCTGCACATTAAAATCATATGGGCCTCAGCAGGTGCTCTGACCAAATCACAGCCTAAACTGGGTCTCACAAGCCCCACATTCAAACTACTGCTAGATTTTGCTCACAGTTTCCCCCCTGCCCTCCTCCCATTTTCTTTCTAAATCCTTTCGATCCTTCAGGGTTTTTAGTCCATTGAGAAAGAGGCTTATACTATAAAAGCAGGGAATTAGGTTGGATTTATTTGATCCTAATTCCATAATAGTAATGCAGTGGGCCTAATATTATTTTTACTCAGAGTTCAATACAACATCTTAAGTGCATGCCAAGGCTGGGACTATAGGCTATGAAGATTCAAGGTGAAGAGTGCATGACCCCTGTTTGCAGGATATTGCTGTCTTTTGAGGGAGATAATATATGTGCAAGTATTGCATATAAAAGTACCAGGCAGGCCCTGGTGAGAGTGAAAATTGGGAGCCAGAGTTCTCTAGGGGCACAACAGTGGCTAGTTAACACTATTGGAAGATTGTTGGAAGGAATGGTTGTATGAGTCCTGGGAGGTGCCCTTGTGTCCTGTGAAGAATTTAGTGTCCATCAAAGCTGGGTTTGAATCATGCATCTTAACTTAAAGTCTGTGTGGTCTTGGGAAAGCCTTGCTTTTTCTCATCAATAAAATGGGGGTAACTACACAGTTGTGACTTCACAGAGTCATGATGAAGATGAGAGGAGATAATGCTTGTATACAGTGCATACTCATCATAGTAAGTGCTGGCTACTTTTATTATTATCACTGAAATAATGAAGTAGAGTAGGTTACCAATGAAAGTTTTTCATGTACTCATTCAGGAAACATTTATTGCATCTCAGATGAATCACTATGCTAGGGTAAAGAGATAAATTATACCTAGCAACTGTCCTAAAGGAGCTCCTGGTCTAGTGGGAGGAAGGCGTATTTTTCGAAAGTATACTCATAGTAGTAAGTGCAAGAATAGAAATGTGCGCAGAATATTGAGGAGATGTAGAGGAAAGGGGGTTTCTGGCCTGAGTCATGAACCACTTCCTGAAGGGGTGTACCTGTACAGTGTGTCAAAATCTTAGGAGTTAGTTCCATTGGGAAGGAAAAAGATTAGGAACTATAACTTTCTTCCTAGAGGTTTTTATCAATGAGGTGAAAATTCAGAAGGGCACTTAAAAGTACAATACTTTTTTATAATTCCTGCTTTCCTCTGATGTCTGGCTTTATTTAGGACTTTGGTTTCAAGTCCTGCTTACCACGTATTAACTGTATGATTTCGGGCAAGTTGCTTAATTTCTCTTCTCTGACTTTGTTTCCTTAGTGGTAAAACAGAATCACTAATATCTACCTTACAAGTTGTTGAAAGACTTAACATTCCATTAAGTCTGTTACTCTCTTCCCTGTCTTATTTACCATTGTACCTCCAGCACCTAGCTTAGTGCATGGTATTTAATAGATGCTTAATAGATATTAATTAACTGAACAAATAAATGAATGATGTCCATACAGTGCTTAGCACAGTCCTCACCCATAGTAAGCACTCAATAAATGGCAACTATCCTCATCATCATTGTCCCTGGTGGGTTGAGTACTACTTGGCTAATATATAGAGGTCCTTTGCCCCTTCTCATTGCACACATTCTGAATTTCTGGGTAAAGAACCATTAAATGCTCAGGTCAAAGATTTTCTGTGAGTATTTTTTTAGTCCAGTAAGCATCTCTGAGTCACCATGTTCTAATCTAACTGTGCAAATGTGAATTATATGGAGAGGCCTGGCTTTTGCCACTTTGTATTCACAAAAATTATTTATTTTATTGCATGAGTAAAATAAGAATCATAAAGTTAGAATTGTAATAAAAGCAATTAGAAAAGAATGATTTTTAACAAGTTTAAATTTGCTCTGAAAATGAATTCAGAAATGTTTATGTGCTTAGTAAAGTGATGTTATCTAATATTTGCCAAAGTCTGGATTTGGGTGGCATCTAAGTGGCACAGGTCAGAGAATGGGTTTATTGTGTACAAACTCAAGGTCGAATTTTCCTCCTTGGATTGTGATGACTTGCCAGCCAAGTATCTGTGCCACTCTGACAGCATTATGCCCACATCTCCTCAAAAAGCCCAGGGGCCCCAAGGACTCCTCCCGAGAATTTGGTATATTTCACATGATTTTTCAGGGATGTACAAGAAAGTCCATTCAGTTTGCTTTCCTTGCAGGCAGAGCCTGGGCCTTGTCTTTTTATCCCTTTCTTAGGCCTGGCACAGAAGAGAGTTCAACCAGTGTTTGAAGAATGACTCTCAGCGAGTGAATGGGTCCATTGCCATTCTTCTCAGAGCTTCCTGATGACCACATTCTCCCTTGTGGTTTGAGTGAGCCACTGGATTAAATATGCAATTCAGATACTGAGATTCTGTTTAGCAGGTACAGGGAGAGAAAAAAATGAGGCATCATGGATGTAATATGGATGGGAGAGAAGAAAGCAGAGGAGAAGGAGTAGGGATGGCAGTCGGAGTGTTGCTGCCCATAAGCAGAACCGTGCCCCACGCCTGATGACTCGAGAAGACCGCATTGTCAAGGTTTCTAAAGATGGATTCACAGTATTTTTCTTTGTTTTGTTTTGTTTTGTTTGTTTGTTTGTTTGTTTTTTGAGATGGAGTCTCATTCTATCACCCAGGCTGGAGTACAGTGGCATGATCTCAGCTCACTGCAACCTCCGCCTCCTGGATTCAAGTGATCCTCTTGCCTCAGCCTCCCTAGTAGCTGGGATTACAGGCCACCACGCCCGGCTAATTTTTTGTATTTTTAGTAGAGACGGGGTTTTACCATGTTGGCCAGGATGGTCTCGATCTCCTGACCTCAGGTGATCCACCCGCCTCAGCCTCCCAAAGTGCTGGGATTACAGGCGTGAGCCACTGTGCCTGGCCGATTCACAGTATTTTCTGAATAATACCTACTGTAGTGTGTCAACACACAATTCTCCATCCTTTTAACTTACCACAGCCTTGCTGTACCAAGTGCACTTCTTCCTGGGGGTGAACAAAGACATAAGTCAGTGGTAGAAACAACCAGTTTGGAGTTTAGATCACCCTTCCAACAGCAGTCAGGTTACCTTTTCATTAATTATTTCTTCCTTTCCTGTTAGCACATCAGTCAATTATTCATCCATTAAACAGACAGTTGTCAGTCTTCTACTATATGTACGTAACTTCCTGCCCAGAGGACACTTGCAGTATAGGAGGAAAGGCAGCATGGATGTGAACTCCTTGACTATAGCAAAGTAAATTATGTTTTATAGGATGTCACCTGCTTTCTTTTGTTTTTTTTTGTTTGTTTGTTTGTTTGTTTTTTTCTTTGAGACAGAGTTTCCCTCTTTTGCCCAGTGGAGTGCAGTGGCGCGATCTCCGCTTACCGCAACCTCTGCCTCCTGGGTTCAAGCGATTCTCCTGCCTCAGCCTCCCGAGTAGCTAGGATTACAGGCACATGCCACCACAGCTAATTTTTGTATTTTTAGTAGAGACGGGGTTTCACCATGTTGGTCAGGCTGGTCTCAAACTCCTGACCTCATGATCTGCCCGCCTCAGGCTCCCGAAGTGCTGGGATTACAGGCGTGAGCCACCGTGCACAGCCCAGATGTCACATACTTTTTGAGCAGAGGAACTTATTAATTCTAACTTGAAAAGTCAGCGAAGACTTCAGAAATGAGGATGGCATCTGAGCTGGACCTAGAAGGATTAGTCTGATATCAGCAGGCAAAACAATCAGCCAGGCAGCAAGGGAGGTGGCAGGTCCCAGCAGAAGGGATAACTGGGGCGTGGAGAGCTAGACATGCCTATGGAGAACCACAAATATTCCCATATAATGGGTGTTCCAAGTATAAGAAGTGACATGGTGGGAGACAAGCTTTATAGCTTTAGTCGAGACCAGTGGTGGGCAAAGTTCCTATAGAGGGACAGATAGTAAATATTATAGGCTTTGCAGGCTAAGATGCAAAATTAAGGTTATTAAGTAGGTACTTATATAACAAGCAAGAAAACAAATTTCCACCAAAATTTTATTGCTAAAGTTCAAAATATAATAATAATTATTGAATATAATCTTTTATAATACAGCTATGCTAATGAGAATAATTTTGGGGGGGCAATAACATTTGCTGAATTGGGGTTCAAAGTTAGTGTTCCCTTTCATCAGGTTGATTGCAAACATTCATCTACAAAAACCATTCTTAGCTCACGGCAGAACAAAACAGACAGAGGGCTGGATCTGGCTGGTAGGCAATAGTTTGCCAACCTCTGATCTAGGTTATTGAGGACAGAATACTGTGTTACCAAATTTCAGACTCTGTATTGAAGTAGCAGGTAACCCCCTGAGCAGAGTGCATAAGAATACTTGGTTCAACTGTGCCTTAGTAGGCACATCACTCATTCTTCCAAAGTGACATAGCCATTCTCTTGTTTCCTTACAACTGAATAGCAACAGGAAGCTGATGTACATGTAAGAGTCTCTTTGTCTTTATATATAATGGATAACCAACCAATCTCTCATAACAACCAAGAATGCAAGGTACAGGAGTCACCATTGTAAAATACTGTTAGTCTCTGGCTACTATGACCATTTTTGTGTGGGGTTCCCTTCGGGGCTACAACATGGAATTTTTTTAAAAAATAGAAGAGAGATAAATGGTATTAAAAGGTATACAGTGAGATAATCAACATGCCAGGATCTAGAACCCAAAAATAGCACAGAAGAGAGAGCTCTACCATGAGGGACTGTTATGACACCTCACTGAAGCCCTGGTCCAGCATTCCTTCAGAGAGGGCCAAAGGCAGGCTGTGAATTGGAGAGAAGCTTGGTAATTCTAAAAATCTACTCTAACAACACCATTCTCTGGGGAGTCTTTTAGCACGTCATAGTAGTCCCAATTCAGACTGCGTTTGTGAGAATGAGATTCTCTGCAAGCCCTTGGTAGAATGCATTACTTTAGTCATTTGTTCATTCAATTCATATTTGTTGAGCTCTTCCTACAAATAAGACTCTGACCTAGGCTCTGGGGACATGACTATGAAATCCAGGCATTGGGACGTGCTGATTGAAGTAGGAGTGTCAGCTCCTACTTCAATAGTAGAGAGAAATGTGATGATGAAGATGATGATGATGATGGGGATTGTGGTACTGGTGGGTGAGGAAGAGAGGACAGAGCAGCAGAAGCATGAATGCTCTTAAATAAGGAAGGTCTTTAGGGTTAGGAGTATGTGATGTAGGGGAGAAGTGTTCTGAAGAAAAGGTGAGGAACACAGGAGAAATTAGTAATCACAGCTACTCATCTGGTGGCCATGTGCAGTGGACCCACCAAATGGCTTGGGATCAGAAAACTTCAGCTTAAATTCCAGCCTTTCCATTTACTATTTGTGTGACCTTGGTAAAGTTATTTCAAGTCTCTGAGCCTCAATTTCCTCCTTCAGAAAACAGGGCAATATGATACATGTCGTAGGATACAGGATATGAACATGTGTAAACTCTTAGATCCTTGCAGTTGTAATTCCTAAATATTAATACTCAGAGGTGAGCGTGGAATCCGAATGCACACCAGTCTGGACACCAAGAGAGCAGTCACTCAGGGAGCAGACCCTGAACTAAGTTATTGGATTACAGCCATGAACAAGACAAAGTTCATCATGGAATGAGCAGTGTAATGACAGATAAGGTGTCAAGTGTGCATTTCAATAACTAATGATTAAATTCAGCTGTGATAAATGCTTGGCAGGGAAGGTACAAGGTGCTAACAGAGCATTTAATGGGAGCTGACAGGCTAACCTAGATGAGGAGTTGGAGCTGTCATCTGAGGAAGTGGTGTTGGAGCAGAGCTTAAAGGTTAAAGGTGAACCTTGAGGCCAGCTTTGCCTCCTGTGTGACCCTGGACAAGTCTCTCCTTCCTGCTTCATTGTCCTCATCTGTTACTAGGGGTTGGCCCAATTTTTTGGGGAGTCCTTCCCAGCACTACAGTGCCACACTCAGAGATCCGTTTAAAGGCCTGGGTGCGTGATGCCAGAGAATGGTCTCGCGTTGGAGTGGGGAACACAGGAAGGAGCATGACAGATCTGAAAATCCGATGACATTGAAGAAAGAGGGAGCTCATGGCCAAAGAATCAATTCCATCCATTCGATACTGCTCTCATTCCCACCTAAGTATCTGATGGTGCCTGCTCCAATAAATCCTCAAAGCATTTTCTGTTTTTTTTTTTGGAGAACTTTAAAAAATACACCACTAAGAAGGGTAAAACACACATATTTTCATTATCCAGAGACTAAAAAATTAACATTTTATTATATTTGCGCTGGGTATGGTGGCTCACACCTATAATCCTAGCACTTTGGGAGGCCGAGATGGGTGGATCACGAAGTCAGGAGTCAAGACCAGCCTGGCCAAGATGCTGAAACCCTGTCTCTACTGAAAACACAAAAATTAGCTGGGTGTGGTGGTGCACATGCCTGTAATCCCAGCTACTTGGGAGGCTGAGGCAAGAGAATCGCTTGAGCCCAGGCAGCAGAGGTTGCAGTGAGCCGAGATTGCGCCACTGTACTCCAGCCTGGGCAACAGAGCAAGACTCCATCTCAAAATCAGTCAATCAATCAATCAATCAATCAATCATATTTGCTTCTAGTCTTTTTTGTATTAAAAAATATTTTTTCAAATAAAGTTTTTGTGGGTTTTTTTTTCCCCACTAGGCCCAGACCCATTCTGCTTCTTCCTTTGCCCCCTGGGCAGTCACCACTGTTATAAAGAGGTATACTTTTGTGTATACCTCTTCATCGATGAGCTGTATAAGGCCTTGCAGTTATGTGTGCTTTCTGACATGGCATCCTACACTGTGTATCTTTGTTTTTCTGAGGAAGTGGTGTTGGAGCAGAGCTTAAAGGTTAAAGGTGAACCTTGAGGTTCAAAGTGACAACTGTCACTGTGTCACTTTGTTTTTTTCACCCAACATCACATGTCTTGAGAAAATGCAAACACACACATATACATAAATACCCATACGTATACAGATCGTTCTTTTAATGGCTGTATAATCTGCCATCATACAAAATATCACATATTATTTATTTCCCTATTTACTTTTAGGTTTTGTAAGTTTTACTATCACAAATAATGTTGCAGTGAATATCCTTATACATGTCTAGCTGTGAATATATTAAAGGGTTAGAAGAGAAATTGTTGGGTGTTGGGTTATGCACATTTTGTATTTTATTAAATGTTGAAAATTGTTCTTTTACTGGCTGGACCCATTTATACTTCAACTAATAGCATATAAAAGTACCCCCTTTGTCTTATAATGTCAAACTTAAAACTTCTTGCCAATTTCATAATATGAAAATGTTGTTTTGTTTACGTCATATTTCCCTGATTTTGAGTCAAATTAAGAAATTTTCCATATGTTTATACACAATTTGCATTTCTTCTTCTGTGAATTGCATATTCCTACCCTTTCCCATTGTCCTGTTCAGGTGTTATCTTTTTCTTGCTTGTCTACATTGATTCTGATTACTAATCTTTTTTTCTGTGGCTTGTCTTTTACCTTTGTTTGTAGTGTCTTTTGTCACGCATAAATTTTTCATTTTAATGTATTCAGTGGACTTAGTCCTTGCCTTTATCGTTTATTTTTTATTGCTAATGTAAGAAATGCTTCACTATCCCAGAGTTATAAAGGCACTATTTTCTTCTGATAGTTTTCTGTTTATTTGTTTGTTTTTAGACAGGGTCTCACTGTGTTGCCCAGGCTGGAGTACAGTGGTGGGATCACAGCTCATTTGTGTCTCAACCTTCCAGGGTCAAGCAATCCTCCCACCTCAGCCTCCTGAGTAGCTGGGACCACAGGCATGCACCACTCCACCTGGCTAGTTTTTAAAATTATTTTTGGTAGAGATGGGGTCTCACTATGTTGCTCAGGCTGGTCTTGAACTCCTGGGCTCAAGCGATCCACCTGCCTTGGCCTCCCAAAGTGTTGGGATTACAAGCTTGAGCCCCTGCACCCAGCCACTTCTAATAGTTTTAAAATTTGTTTTTCACATCTAGATGTGTAATACATCTGGAGTTCATTTTTGTGTATAGTGTGAAATAGGGTACAATTTTCTGTTCTTATATGTAGGAAGTCAAGTATCCCAAATCCGTTACTTGTCTGACAGGTAATTCTTTTTTCCTTGATTAAAAAAGTTCCCACTATTATATAGCAAGTTTCCTCATTAGTTTCTGGATCTGTTTCTGGGGTCTCTATTTTGTTGGATTGATCTGTTTGTCTTTTTCTAAAAAAATGCCACACTTATTTGTCATAGTTTTGTAATACGCTTTGATTTTTAAGAGGACAGATCTCTCTTGGTTGTTTTTTTCAGAATTGTCTTGGCCTTTCTCAGATATTTATCCTTTCATATTTATGTTGGACTCAGTTTTCAAGTACTGCAAAAAATACTGTTGGGATTTTGATTGGCCTCAGGTTAAATTTATAGATTAATCTAAGGATTAAGATCTCTATAATACTGAGTCTTTCTATGTGTAAACAAGATGTCATTCCCTTTACTCAAGTCGTCCTTTATATTCTTCAAAAAGGTCTCTTTTCCTTGGGATTTTTCCTATAAGTTTTCTAGATTTTGTTGCTATTATGAATGAGTTTTCTTCTGTTATCGTTTCTAATTGGTTGTTGTGGTATATAGGAACAGTGTTGTTATGTCTTCTACCTGTGAACTTGCTAATTCTTTTATTCTAATATTTTCTCCTTTGATTCTTTTTCTTTACTCCTTTTCGATGCATTTCTGTCTTCTATTGAACTACATTTTTCTGTATTCCCTTCTCCGTGGAAGTTGCGTATTCATTTTGTGGGGTTTTGTTTTCTGGTCAGGTAGTTTTTTTTTTTAGTAGCTATTCTTATTTTTAAATAAGAATTAAAAAATAAGTTTCAGCCGGGCACGGTAGTTCATGCCTGTAATCCTAACACTTTGGGAGGCCAAGGCGGGGATCCCTTGAGGTCAGAGGTTCAAGGCCAGCCTGGCCAACATGGTAAAACATCGTCTCTACTAAAAATACAAAAATTAGCCAGGCCTGGTGGTACATGCCTGTAATCCCAGCTACTTGGGAGGCTGAGGCAGAAGAATCACTTGAACCTGGGAGGCGGAGGGTGCAGTGAGCTGAGATCATATAACTGTACTCCAGCCTGGGTGACAGAGCAAGACTCTGTCTCAAAGAAAAGAAAAAAAAAAAAAAGAAAAAAAAGTTTCAAATCAATCAAGATCCACTGCTCCCAATTTCCATGTTTTTCTTGTCTTATATTTTACCTCATCTTTGCTTTATAAATCCTCGATTTAGAAATAATTAGTAATATAATTTTTAAGCCCAATGCTTATTAGATTTAGTTTTAATGTAATTTATTTAATTGCATATTTATATAAATTTTGTATAATGGTTGTGCTTAATAACTGGCTCATAAAATTCCAGAAAATTTAGCTGTGGCTCTCTGGAGCCATTCTGAACTGGCTCCAGCACACTACTGACCTCTGAAATAGACTTGCAGACCAGAGGAAGCTTCCTGAAAGACTGACGTTTGAGTGAGACTCTGAGGGTTGAGTAGAATTCTGCTAGATGAAGTAGAGGGTGGCATCTCAGGCAGAGGAAATGAAGAGAACAAGGAAAGATACCCACAAGGTTATAGCATTAGCTTCACCTGGAAGCTTAACAGAAATGCAGAATCCCAAGTCCTGCCCTGGAAATACTGAATCAGACTGCATTTTAGCCAAACCCTTATCAGCATTTTAAAGTCTGAGAATCCCCAAGCCAGAGCAGGCTTTCTCTCAAGTGGTCCAGACCACTTATGTTGGAATCACACGAAGTGGTTGTTTACAGTGCAGATCCTGGGCCCCACTCAGGCTCCTGACCTTCTAAATTGGAATTTCTAAGGTTGGGCCCAGTAACCTGAAATTTCAGTGTGCTTCTGAGATTGTTATTATGCATGTCAGCAGTCCACACTAAAAGACTTGGCCCCAAACAGTCATGTTTGAATTGGGTCAGAAAAATGAAACTCCTTAAGCCCTCCTAGTAAACTATTCCCTTCCCTTTGTATGCAAAGCATATAGGTCCTTGTCTGGCAGACAATAGGTGCTGTACCAATGGTAGCAATTGTTCTTGCAGTATTTGTGATATTTAAAACATCATGAGTTTCTTGTCAAGGCCAGAATTAAGCATGATCTAGGGTGTGTGTGTGTGTGTGAATGTGTGTGGGGGGGCGGGGGTTGGTTGGGGAGGAGGGTATGCAAGGGACTGGATAATTCAGATTGTCCCCTCAGCCTGTTCCCCACCCTCAGTGCCGGCAACCATCTGCTCTAGGAGCCGCCTGTCTGGGAGTGGAGGGTATCCATGGTTACCAGTGTGGAGGTTGCCAAGAGGACTCTGTGGCCGCCAGCCAGAGGGGAGAGTGGAAATTAAGTGGAACCGAAAGTGACAGACTCGTGTGTGTTCAATGGAGTAGGAGGCAGTCAGCTGTGAGAGCCATGGTGGGGCATGGGCATGGCAAAGCTAGCACTGGGGCACCCAGAGGAAGCCTCTAGACAACAGTGACTGCATAGCTGTGCCCAGGAGGATCACTTTAGGCAGTCTGAACAGTAATCTCTCTCTGTGTGTGTCTGTCTCTCTCTCCCGCACACAAACCGCCTCCCTCCCTTGTTTTCTCCCTCCACTCCTAAGCAGATGCTTTAATTGTGGCGTTGGTTCATCTGTCTTTCTATACATGTTTTTATAGGGTTGAAATCATGCACTTCCAATTCTGGATTCTTTACGAAAAGTTCCTTTGAGTCAGGCATTTAGCTTTGAGAAGAAATTATGGAATTTAGAGTGAGATGTCTCCTGTGTTTGCACCCCGCATCAGCCTGGTCAAAAATTAGTGCTTGAGGCCAAAATGACAAGTTGGCCCAAAATGGATATTCCTAAGTGAATGCTATTGTACATCTCAACCATTTTACTCATTTCACCAGTTTTCAAGTTGGGGTTTTTTTGTGTGTGTATTTAGCAGCTTTGATAAAGCCTTCTGCATAAAGAAGAAAACACTTCCAACAGGAAGAAAGGAATGGGGATTGTTTTACTTAGATATATATTTTTTAACTTTTGTTTTTATAGATTTAGGGGGTATAAGTGCGGCTTGGTTACATGGATATATTATGTAGTGGTGAAATCTAGGCTTTTAGTGTACCCATCACCCAAATAGCGTATATTGTAGTTATTAAGTAATCCTTCATCCTTTACCTGCCTCCCATCCTACTACCCTTCTGAGTTTCCAAAGTTGTTACTCCACTCTCTGTCCAAGTGTATACTATTTAGCTCCCACTTACAAGTTAGAATATGTGGTATTTGACTTTCTGTTTGAGTTATTTCACTTAAGATAATGACTTCCAATTCTATCTATGTTACTGCAAAAGATATGATTTCATTGTCTTCTATGGCTGAATAGTATTCCATGGTATATATACCATATTTTCTTTATCTACTCATCCATTGATGGACACAGATTGATTCTATATCTTTGTTATTGTGAACAGAGCTGTGATAAACAGCAGCAGCTATCTTTTTTATATCATGGTTTCTTTTGTTTTGGGGTAGACACCCGGTAGTGGGATTGCTGGATTGTGTGATAGTTCTATTTTTAGTTCTTTGAGAAATCTCCATACTGTTTTCCATAGAGATTGTACTAATTTACATTCCCAGCAACAATATATAAGCGTTCCCTTTTCTCCGCATCCTTGCCAGCATCTGTTATTTTTTGACTTTTTAGTAAATAGTCATTCTGACTGGTGTACAGTGGTGTCTCATTGTTTTGTTTCAGATATTTTTTTAAAGAGCATTCAGATGTAAAATGCTGTATTGATCTTGGAGTGTGACAGTAATAGAGTGAGAAACATGTAAGTGGATCATTTCTCCTCATTTAGTGGTACAACAACAACCAGAGGCCTCATTATTCCTGTTACCCCAAGAGCACTAGAGGTGACAGTTGGGGAAGTTGGCAGGAGCACCCCAAGGGCAGTGCCGAATCCTTAGTGACCAACCATGTTTCAGGGGAAAATGGGCATTACCTGCCAGGGAGATCAAGATACAATTTCAAGCAGAATGTTTCTCAGATTCATCCATTGTTTAGATGAGTTCTGTTTCTGATCAGTTCATCTAGTTGTATATTATCTTGAGCAGGATACTTCATGGGAGTAGAAACAACCACTAGGATTGCTGTAAGCCAGGCCTGAGGGGCCTGTGAGGAGCTCAGTAGAGCACCGGGCAGATCCAGGCCCAGTCAAGCCACCCTGGTGCTCTTGAATTTTCCCCAAGGCAATGAAACTCTTTATGTACATCATTTAAATGATTACATACTATTCTAGCATGTAGACATAGCACATCTTATTTAACCATTCCCCTATTATTGGACATTTCACTTGTTTTCAGGTTTTCACTCCTGTTAATTCAAAACATTACAGTGAAGGTAGTTTTGTCTGTCCTTCCTTCTTTCCCTCCCTCCCTCCCTCCCTTCCTCCTTCTTTCCTTCCTTCCCTCCTTCCTTCCCTCCTTCCTTCTTCCCTCCCTCCCTCCCTCTCTTCCTTTCTTCCTATCGTTCTTTCTTCCTTCCTTAAGAAACAACTCCATTTCAAGGCCATAATTTTGATCCACTGATAGTTTCTTGACCAGAAGGAGTTTTATAAGTAATCTGTCCTGCCCTCCCATTTTAGAGATGTGACATCTGAGGCTGACAGCAGGGTTTGTGATTTATTCAGTGGCAAATCTACGGTGGGGTTCAGAGTAGAGAATTGGATCCAAGTCTTTTTGGACTCCTACTCTAGTGCTGTCTTCTCTCTCACCAAGCAGCCTCCAGCTCCACCTTTTCATTTTGCCTGATCATGTATTTCACATCCCATCACCCAGAAATACTACAAAATTAGTCCATTCAAGACCATATAAATAGCTGAGTTTATTTTATTGGATGTGTTTCTGCCCTTTTAAATGTTTATTTATGAGTCAATCCTGTTTTCACGGCAAACTAGAAAGCAGGGACTGTATCTTTTTCAACTTAATGTCAGTAAATGCTTTTCTTGCATGATTGAAAGGAGCCTGTGAATAATTCAACCACTCCATATATACAGTCTGCCATTAACTTTTACATTTTTGCTTGAGAAAAACATCAGTTTGGCAGCAGCTTGAAAATTGATTTAAAATTCTAACTCCAAAGATGAGCAAGATCACCAATAGAAGGCTTCGCTTAAGCTTCTTGACTCTTTAAATTAACTCAACAAATAGTTTTGGAACATCTGTAGTGAACAAAACACCAAGTTAATCTAATTAATAGCTGTTGAAAAGGGAGAAGGGCTTTATCCTCAGGTTGCTTCCAGTTTAGTATGGGAGGCTGTTTTCAAATGCAAACTTCATTATTACTCATATATGATGAGGCCAGTGGATCAGGAGACAACCGCCATTGAAAGAGATAGTTCGCTCCCAGGAGGAATATTGCACCATGCAAGGCCACACAGGGAAGCACCAAGTTGGTTCAGGGGGCAAGAAGTATTGAGGGG
This sequence comes from Rhinopithecus bieti, assembly GCF_001698545.2. NCBI lineage: Eukaryota > Metazoa > Chordata > Mammalia > Primates > Cercopithecidae > Rhinopithecus > Rhinopithecus bieti. Next base: position 81,916 of record NW_016808027.1, read on the forward strand.
GAATATGAATGAAAGGCTTCTTTGTGGTTTTTGCAGGAAGGAATGGATAAACTGGGGTAAATAGGCTAAGTGGGCTTAGGATTGGCTAGTTTGAATAGTTTCAGTGGGTTCTGGGTCACAGGGGCTGTCCACAGTGGTCTGGTACCTGGCCCTGGGGTGATTAGGGCAGGGGAATAGTGGTCCAAGTGTGAGAGCCTGCTAAAGGAGGTGGTTGGGGAATGGTTATTGGGTCGGTTGGTTTGCATATAAAAGGCACCCTCATAGACAAGTTGTTTACTATCTCTAAAAATTGTCTAGTCCTGGGGTGTATGTGGGGGCTGGGGAGCGAGGGACAGTTTCCAGAGCATCTCTAAGGCCCCAGATGCCAAAATATCAGAATAAAAAAATGCACTTAATACAGAGGCAAAGCAGGTGCTTCGTGCTAGCATTGTATAAGATGAAAAGCTGTAAGTAACAAAAGAGAAGCACTCTTTGGTTAAGAGGAAGAGATTATTTCAAGTATACTTGTTCTGGCACAGGCTTAATAGAAGAAATGGCTTTTCAGCAGGGCAGGTGAGGGGAAGGAGCCCAGCTCCCATGGCTCATTGGCAAGTCGCCCACCTTGAGTAAATTACTTGAACCCTCTGAACCATGTTTATTCTGTTTATATCCCAAGGTTGTTGGGCAGATTCAGTAAATATCTTAGAGTTTCTCTCAACGTGCACCATCTGTGGACCTGCATTGGAATCACCTGGAGTGCTCATTTCAAGTGCAGCTTCCTGGGACCCAGAAGTGGACTATGGGGGTGGGGCCCAGGACTCTGCATTCTGACAAGCCCCTCACTCCCACCCTAGGTGATTCTTAGGAGCACTAAAGTTGGGAACCAGCATGGAGAAAACAATGCCAGATGCATTCTAGGATCTAAAGGGTAAAACATTAGGCTTGGGTAAAGAGGTTTTGTGTACTTACTATAAAACAACCGTAGCCTTTCCCGTGCTTCAGTATCTCATGCCTGGCAGCTCCTTACACGAGCGTAGGATCCACTGAGCTAGATGTTAAACACACGGACACAATGAAGATACCTCCCCAAAGCCCTACCTCCTGCAGCTCTGGCTGGCTTGGGCCAGCTGCATGGGGAGGCTAACGTTACAGATGTTCTGATATGGCTCAGAAAGGAATGAAGCCAAGGAACCAAGTCCTCAGACTGCAAGAAGGCTTGAGTCACAGCTTGGCTGCCGATGCAGCTGTGTGGTTTCAAACGCCATGTTTATCCCCATGAGTTTCTATTTTTACCTCAAAATTTAAAATATGAACTGACAAACTAATTGAAAGTGTTTTAGCAGTTTCAAGTAAACTTGAGTAAAATTATTGAAAATTGCTAAGTCTTTTGGCCTTGCCTAATTGGGCTTTTGGCAGCGAGACGCTGCCTGGCCTGGTGCTGATGGAAGGGGCTTAAGGAGATGAACACTTTGTGAGCACCAGATGCCGCTCATTTATCTTGGTGTTGATGTGTTTAACCCTCACAGCAGACCTAGGAGTTACATTTTTCCCTTTTCACTTTAATAAAATGAGGCTCAGACAGGCAGGCCCCAGATTTTACAGTAAGTGAGGTGTGAATGAGGACTTCAGGCCGGCTCTGTTTGCTTTCGGAGGCTCCTTTATGTCCCAGGCAGGCTGCCTCCAAGAAGAGCAGAGTCCCCAGGGGAACCCAGAGGCTGCTCCTGCACCTCCTATTGATTGCTTTACAATACCCGAGTGCCATTGCTTCCATTTTATGAGCCTTAAACTTTTGGTTCACTGACTTTCACAGAGATCATTATTATCAAATCTCTGACAGAACAACCAAAATCCTGGCCGCCTATTTTGCTCCACATTTTCCTTCCCACTCCCCTAGTAATTATACAGTAATTACAACGTTGGTAATTACCTCATTAGTAATTTGGTGTGAGAAAGCTCAATGAAAGAATAATGAAAGGGCATCTCTTTATAGCTGCCAGATTACAGATGACAAACACAGTTTTAATAGCCCTTAAACACTCATTAATAGAAAAATAAATTTTCCTGCACAATATTTTGAAAAGTGTCAGCATCTCTCTTAACCCATGCATGGCTTTCTAAAGAAGCCGAGGCTTTCTCGTCTGAAGAGCCCATTTCCAAGCAAGCAAAGGTATTCTGAAAGTTCTAGTAAGAGCCGTCTCTGTGGAATTTGCTTTCGCCGTCCTTTGGCCATGAAAAGCCATGTGTCTCCCATCTTTGGTGAATTCACATCATAAAGATGAGACTTGGCTGGGTGCTGTGGCTCACACCTGTAATCTCAGCACTTTGGGAGGCCGAGGTGGGTGGATCACTTGAGGTCAAGACCAGCCTGACCAACATGGTAAAACCCTGTCTCTACCAAAAATACAAAAATTAGCTGGATGTGGTGGCACACACCTGTAATCCCAGCTACTCAGAAGGCTGAGGCAGGAGAATTGCTTGAACCCAGGAGGCGGAGGTTGCAGTGAGCCAAGATCGTGCCACTGCACTCCAGCCTGGGTGACAGAGACTTTGTCTCAAAAACAAAAAAAGGATAAAAAGATTAGACTCGTGTCTTCCTTGACATTTTTGTCACTGCTTCCAATTCCATTAAGTAGAATACATCTTCTCATTTATGTGCTCTTAACACTGTTTACATACTTCCTGTATAAGATTCTTCATTCATTCAGCAAGTTTCAGCAAGTATCTCTACTCAAGAGTCTCTTCTGCTGAGCCTGGGGATGGGGATGCAGCTACTCTCGCCCACCCATCATAATCTTTTGTCTGGACTATCGAAGGAGTCTCCTAACAGGTCTCCCTGCTTCTGCCTTGCCCAGCTAGTGTCTGTTCTGAACGCAGCAGCTGAAATAAACATAAACTGAGAGTCACATCATGTCACTTGGAGCTAGAAAAGGTCTGTTCAAATCCTCCAGCCGCTCCCCATCGCACAGAGGATTAAACCAAATCCCTCTCTTTGCTATCCAAGGCCCTCCCGCTTCTGCTCGCCCTTCTCTGATCTCTGCTACTGCTTGTTAGCTCCCATTCAGCCTCACTGGTCTGTTCAGCATTCCTCAGACACATCCTCCTGCCTTAGGGTCTTTGCACTCTTCCCGCAGAAGCTCCACAAGGCTCACTTCCTCCAGGTGTTCAAATGTCACTTGTCAGAGAGGCTGTTGTTGACCCTAGGTAAGCACACGTATACACACACAGCACATGTGACTTTCTGTCACCTTTATTACTCTTGTTGGAACTTCCCACCACCTGACATACCAGCTTATTAGCTTATGGTCCCTCTCCCTTCCCTGGAATGTAAGTCACTGCTCTCCGAGAGGGCAGGAACTTTGTATCCTCTGTCCTCTGTTGTATCCCAATGTCTTCCCACAGCACCTAAGTTAATGTATGTTAAACAAATGAATGAGTGAATTTTTGAGCATCTCTCACTAGCATTCCTTATGAAATACTTACCCACAGAAAAATCTTAAGTTTACCCAGAGTATCTGTCAGAGGAGTGAGATTTAATTTCAAGTTATATGAGGATCAGCCTAAAGAACAAAAGGCACATGGACCTTTTGGGAAGATCATTTGCCTTCACAAGTCCCATGGGATGGGGATTTATGAGCAAACCCAAGCAATTCAGAGGACATACTTAATGGAATAATTTCTAATGCCCTGTACATGGTAACTCACATGAAATTCTTAAGTAAAGGTATGTTACAAACAGTCAGGTTTTGTGGAGACATTGTCTATTGTTGTTTTTAATAACAATATACTATTAGTACCTTTAAAATACTGTCTCTTCTGGTACAAAACAACAACAACAGCAACAACAACAAAAAAACTGGACCAGGAAATGAGAAACTGGAATGCTGGTTCCAGCTCTGCCATCAGTTGCTATGTGACTTTAATGGAGTTATTTCCTCTCTCTCCATCTAATTTTTTAAATCTGTGAAAATTAACGTATTGAATTAAATTATCTCTATGATGTCTGCCAGCTCTAAAATTCTAGGGTTCTAGGAATTACTGACTGGCTGGCTGGATGGATAGATAACTCTAATTTCCACATTACACACTCATAACAATAGTGATTAGTTCTAATCTCTTCTTATCACTCTCTTCCCACAATTCCCTAGTCCAGAGAATACTACCCTTTATCTGAGGTTATGTACATCTCTTACCCTTAGGTCCTTGTATCTATCCTCTTTGAATAATGAACAGTTAGAAGCCAGTAGATTATAGAATCACACAAAACAAAAGTGCTGGTAACTGAAGGGTATTTATTCTGTGAGAAAGGAAAGAGGAAGATGGATGTATTAACTTACAACCAAGAATCAGGAAGGCATACAAAGTAGTTCATGCAGTCCACTTCACCATGCCTGTCTGTTTGTGAGAGACATTTCTTTACACACTTTTGCACAAATTATTACAGAGATTATACAGACATTGAATCTTCCCTTTGGTGGATTATAAACTCTGATGGCTGAACATGGGAAAACCCAGAATAACATCTGAAAAAGTGATCTTTTCCCCCTAATTTGCTGTCCCTGTGCAAGTCCCCAGAGTTGGAATGGAACACAGAGGAAGCCTGCCCTGGGCTCAGATCTACTTCTTACTAGCTGGGTGACCTTGGGTAAGGCACCCGCTACCCCCATGTTCCTGGAAATAGAATAGAGCTAATAGGGTTGAAGTGAGGATTAAACAAGAAGGCTCAGTGAGGTAAAGTAACTTGCCCCTAATGTCACAGAGCTAATCATTTGAATCCCAAAGCCATAGTAGGAAATGAATGTAAAAGGAATCAAAAGAGACTCCTATAATTTTACACTCTCCGTTGACTAAATTGATGTATTTAAAGTAAGGAATGCCTGTATGGGGCTCGCAGAGATAATTTCCCCATTGCTAGAAATTCACTTATTTACAAACTTGGTGTCCATTCAGCAAAATATACCAGAAATGTGTTCACTGGTGGTACTTGCTGGATGAAATTGGATCATTCCATCTAAGTGAAATAATTGTATACCCAGTGCGTATCTCCTGCAACAGCAGAAATGATCACTTTTCATTGATCTCCTTTTAGACCTGACCTTGATATTCCCTCATTTCCTCCTAAATATATCAAAGCACCCGAGGATATAAGTGTGCTCTGCTTCAATTGAATTTCACTGGTCTCATGTTGAGATTTGTGTTCTGAAGCAAGCACTTGAGCATCTCATCACCAGCTTTTGAATCTGCTTCCTTTTCTTCTCTTTTTATGTTTGAGTTTCCTTAGCTAAGACAGCCACTTGACAGCCATCCATCACTGTAGCTGTGAAAGTGCATTTGTGCCGTCTCCTGCTGGCCCTGTGTTACATGAGCCCATCTGGAGGAGGGGAGTGGGAGAGGGTTGGGCAAAGGGCAATTAAGAAAAAAAAATTACACTGTGTTTTATTAAATCTGCACACCACCACAGCAAGGTAGGTGACATTATCCCTGTTTACAGATGAGGAAGCTGAGGCTCAGAGAGAGTAGTTCTTGAAGTTCCACAGCTGATACACAGCATAATTGAGATTCCAAACACAAGCCCTTTCTCATAGTCCATGCTTTCTTATTGCTGAGAATGAGTGGAGATCGTGGGAGAGTGACCAAGAATACCTAGATAAGCCTGCAGTCCTATCAACAATTTTTACCTAGCTGTAGCCCTGTTTAAGGTAATTTGAATTATGCTTCTTAAACCAGTCACATTGGCACCCACAGCATGCCACCTTGAGCCAAGTGGTGTGCCAGGCACTTTATTATAGACACAAATTACTTTATTCATCATCTTTATCCACAAAGTCCTGATAACTTTAAAGTGATGTTTTTCAAAGTATGCTCCTCTGACCAACTGCATTAGAATCACCCAAGGAACTTGTCAAAGTGCAGATTCCAGGGCTTCACCACAAGGGTAAGAACAGTGGAATTTTCATTATTAACAAATTCTATGATACATTTGGACAGTTCTTAAAAGGTAATAAGTCCTTGTTGTTAATAAAACACTTGAATCATTACCTTTTAACAAGCCTTTATAAGTTAAGTATTTTGTATTTAAAATGTAGCTGTGGCTTCCTTTAATTAGTAATGAGTTTAGGGAGATACAGATAGGAAGCTGGAACTCAGTGCAGGGCTTAGTTGAATGACTGTTACCTGGTACCCAGAGACATTTGAAGGAATCTATTTTTAGGAGTGACTAGTCGGTCACATCTATGAAATTCAAGATCTGGTATAAATAGTCTGAAATTTGTACTTCAGTCTGGACTTTTGTAGTATTCTATGACATATCAGATAGAAGCCTCTTTTAAAAATTTACGTTAAATATTCATCATTAAATTATATCAGGTGGGATACAAAATTATAGAAACAGATTCATTACCTTTAATAAACATCAACTGTGAACTAGGTGCAATGGTTTACAAAAACAGTTAAGCCAGTGATTCCTGCCAAACATGCAAATAAAAATTAATACCAATTTTCACAAACTCTTCCAAAAGATAGAAAAGAGAGAACACTTCATAATTCGTTCTATAAGGTCAGTATTACCCTGACACCAAAACCGGACAAAGACACAAGAATTCACCAGTGAAGGTGGGAGGAGTTTAAGCCCGGGTTCCGTGCTGGTTCTTTAACTGGGCGGGGTGGATTTCCAGGAGAGGGTAGAGTCAGAAAGCTCAGAAGACCGCGACGAAGACAATGGTGTGAAGGTGGTGGTGATGATAGTTACAGCAGCACATGCACACACACTCATATCACTCATATGAACACAGATTTGAAATCCAGTAGTGTGTTTTATCAAGCATTCTTCTGTAAGGTAGGCCCTGGCCTTATCTTTGCTGTGGTTACTAATTGTGGTGGATATTAGAAGACATGAGAATTCAGTGTGTTGCTGATGAACAAGAACCAAGACTTTTGTTCCTGTGTCAATAAGACTTCCTCTCACTGCCTTCTTATTTTCTCTTCTCCTCTTCATCTCCCTCAGCCCACTCCCCTCCTGGCAGTGCCCTCACTGTCCTTCAGTAAGTCCTCCCTCCACACACCACCATCCCTGTCAACATATCTATAGCCCTGTTTACAAACTTGCATCCAGACCTAGATCTAGTTATTTGGTTATGACACTGCAGTTTTTGTTAACCCTTTGACAAACAAGCAGGTGATAGCAGCTGTGGAATAAACTTTTTCCAATCCCTTTGACCTCAAAATAAAAGAACATAATAATATAAAGTCAGTCTTTTGAGCAAAAAAAAAAATGTACTTCATATGCAGGATGCCAAAAAAGCTCCCACCCTGAGCACCACTTTTACTGGCGCAAGTTGACCTGTGAAGTCCCAAGCAGAGACACGATAGAAAGACCCAGGCTTGGCAGGGGGTGGTGGCTCATGCCTGTAATCCCAGCACTTTGGGAGGCCGAAGTAGGAGGATCACTTGAGACCAGGAGTTGGAGACCAGCCTGACCAACATGGTGAAACCCCATCTCTACTAAAAATAAAAAAATTAGCCAGATGTTGTGGCACATGCATGTAATCCCAGCTACTTGGGAGGCTGAAGCAGGAAAATCACTTGAACTCAGGAGGCGGAAGTTGCAGTAAGCCAAGATCGCACCACTGCACTCCAGCCTGGGTAACAGAGCAAGACTTTATCTCAAAAAATAAAAACAAAAAATGAGAGATGCAGGCTTTTTGTCCTCATGAGGCTGAGTCCCAGCACTGCCACTTGTTGGCTCTGTGACTTTAGGCAGATCTCTTTACGTCTCTGAGCCTCTGTGTTCCAACCTGTAAAACAGGAATAGTAACTTCTATCTTGCAGGGTTGATTTAAGATTACATTAGATCAAGTGTGCAAATCTATTATTAAAGCGTCTGGCACATAGTAAGTTTTCATTCATTGTAAATGTAACTTTTACTTTCAACAAATGCAGCTCATCAGACATAATTGCAAGGTGATTTTACTTTTGCCTCCCACTATCCCTTTAAATTTATTCTCCAGGTCAAGTTCTTCCCCTCCCCTTTCACAAAATTTGCATGAGTCTCATAACTTGTACAATATTTAGGGAAGTCTTGTAACTTGGCAAATGTCAGCAAATAAAAGTCCTCCAGTAATTTAAATGTTCAGTCCCATGTAATAGTGAAAGTAGTCAGTCTATTTAAAGTGAATGTTTTTCTCCCTCCTGCTGTTCTGGCCTGCTGCAGAGGAGATACCTACAGTGGGCTTCTACTGCCCTGTCCTCCCCTCCGCTAGCTCCTCACCTTTCCAGGGTTGGTTTTCAGGGAGCAAGTGCAGGGAGGAGGCAAGCTCTCGCTTGGACCCGTGTGGCCACAGTGACTGCTCTCCCCCAGCAGGTGTTTAAGGTGGGATCTTTCTCTTGTGGGCGCTTTGCTGGGTTCTTTGGAGGCCCCCACCCGTCACTTTGGATCTCATCCCACAGTCCCTTGATAAATGTGAATCTCTCCAGCTGCTTCCATACTCCTTTTTCACCCCCAACATCCTGCAGTCCCTCCAGCTTCTTTCTGGTGGGATCTGTTTGCCACTTTAGCTGGCCCTCTTGACCCCATCTGCTCCAGGAAAACAGCACCGTGCATTCTTTGCTCCAGCAAACAGAGTACAAGCCACCCCCAACACAACCATTTCTCTCTCCCTCTGCTCCGGGACCAGCTAGCCAGCTGTATTCTGGGCCTTTAGGTCTCTCAGATGAGTCAGCTATGGCTCCAGCACAGCCCCTGAGATGTGGGTGTCCTTGAGCCTCTCTCTTGTTTTCAGTAGAGGAGAGAAGTAGCCCCGTCACAGCACATAGAACTCTTGCCAGCGTCCTCTCCCTCCACCATTCTCAGCCTTTCCTTTGAGGATCCTGCATTGTGACCTTGTGCCCACTTTGATATTGTCTCAGTTCCTCAGCTGAATGTTCCATTTCAGTTCTGGGACACGGCTCTTAATTGTAGTATTTTTGTTTAATCCTGGCATCTCTACTTATTGCTGTCCAAGGTCAAGACACGGAACTCCCTCACATCCTGTTTCCTCATCTGTGAAACAAGGATGATAATAACAGTGTCTACTCCATAGGGTCTCCATGACGATTAAATGAGATAGTGAAAAAGTGTGCCTCATACAGTTTCTGGAACCGAGAAGCTTCTCTGTCATCTACCTTCACGATCGTCACCATTACCATCAGTAGTCTCAAAGCAAATCAGTTTCTCACTGGGACGGACTCCTTGTTTTCAGGTCCTTTTGTTACCAACCCTCCCTCCTCCTACTGTTTGACCAGAGCACACACACACAAAGACACGTACAGACACGGACGTACGTGCAAGCACAGCCGCATGTGCAGAGCAGAGGCCGTTTAGGCATGTCTTTGATGCTGACGCTTCCACACCCAGCACTCTGGTGCCCCTTACTAACTGGTTTATCTCTGCACACTGCCCTCCTAGGAACCTAATTAAGTTGTGGGCCTGTGTGAGGCCAGCTGCTGCTGAACCATCAGCATCTCTCTCCCAGGACCCCTAGGTCTCCCCAGATGGCACAGAGTTCCCTGGGGCAGAAAGACAGGCTAGTCCCATTGTTGGGAAGTCAGGTGCGGAGTGTCTGTGTTCAATGATTACAAGCATGAAGATGATTTTTGAATCTCACAGAGGGGTGCTCTGCATATTTCCTCTCTGCTTTCAGCCATTTCCTAGGTTATACACAGTTTGGCTCTGCTCCAAAAAGAGAAAATGTAAGTAATAGGACAGTAGGCCTGTTTTCAATTTGTAATGCATTTTTTTCTGCCACCATCACAATTAGACTTCACTCATTGCCTCATGCCAGTGGTTACAGCCCTGCTCTGAGCCTCCTCAGCTCCCTCTGTTTCTCTGGGTTATAGCATCTCTGATATCAAATGACTCAAATCATTTATTTTCCTTTTCTGCCCTTCACTAGCTTGTGGACTTCTTGTCTTTTCTTCCCAGGGCCTGGATCATAGTCTCTCTGAGGCCCTAGATAAGTAACTTCACCTCCCTGAGCTTAGTTTCCTCATCCACAAAACAGAAAGTAATAGTGCCTACCTCAAAAGGTGGCTCTGAGGTTTAAATTAAATAATGAATGCAAAGCACCTGGTACACAGTGGGCCCTCAGTAAACGGTACCCATGTTATAATTGCTGCAGGCACTCAATAAATGCATTAAATAATTTATTAACAGAAGTGACACTAAGTTTGTAATTAAGATTATTATTAAATAAAACATACGTGAATCTGCAGCCTCTAGTCTCTCCCTATACCAGCCTCTTATTGTCCCAAAGTGGCCTGAGTTACCAAAACAAAATATCTCCCAGGCCACATCATCATGTCACTCCTCTGCTCTGAGGTCTTGAGTGGCTCCTGCTGCTTCCAGAGTAAAGCCTGAGCTCCAGTGTGTGGTCCCTCCTCACTTCTCCACCTTCTTTGCCTCTATTGGCCTTCATATAATTCTTAGCTATAAAATGAAAGTGTTCAGATGTCTGTCCAGCTCTGCTACTCCGTGATTCTTAGGCAGTCATATTCACTCAGCAAGCCTTTTCTCAGTGCCTGCTCTGTGCTGGGCTAGGCTCAGATACGCTCCCATCCTTTAGGGCATCCAGTTCAGAGAGGATATATGCTTGTCAAGAGATGACTGCAGCAGACCGGGGTGCCATGTGGGAGCTGGAGTGAGAGTTTTCATCCTGTCTTGGGGGTCAGTGATGGCTCACAGAGGTGACACGTGTGAGGTGAAGCAAAGAGCATGGGGCCTGGGAGAGCATTCTAGAAACAGAGCAATATAAGCAAAGACCATGGGTGTGGATAAGCTGCTCAGAGGACGAGAGTGGGAGGCAATGGGCCTACAGAAGTGGACTGTGCTGGACTGGATCCGTGGTCTGGCTGAGGAGTCTGGCCTTGATCCTCCAGAGGCAGAATTAGCAGAGGTCTTTTAATCAGGCCAAGCCTATTTTCAACCGTGGCAGAAGTGTGCCTCCCTTCTGGTAGTGTAATTTGTGCATGTGATTGGTACTAAGTTTTATTTTGATATTTAAGTAAGAGAAAAAAGTTGTGGGATTCTTCTTTTGTTCTTTGTTTGTTTGTTTATTTGTTTTCTGTACAGAAACTGATTACTGTAGAAAAGTAGGAAAGTGTCAGATCTGAAGTTAATGCTTCACGCTTGAATTTGAGTTCTGGTCCTCCTGTTTGTTAGCTGTGTGCCCTTGAGCAAATCGCTCACCTCTCTGGGCTTTGGTTTTCTCATTAGAATGACGGGAAGTCCTCGCCTGGTGGCACTGTGTGGGGATTGAGGGCATGTTTGTGCAGCATCTGGTGCACACTGTAGGCCCCAACATCCTCTTCTCTTCTGTCCCCCTCAGTCCCAGGATGCCAGCCTGACGACCTGCACAGCTGACAGATAAAGAATGCAGGGTGCTGATGTGAAGGAGGCTTCCTTTGAAATATTAATTACTTCCCCCAAAGACTAGGTGTTTTCAAGGGCTTTGTTTGCCCAGCTGAATGCACATGACATGACGGGCTTGGACCTGCCATCCCAGGCTGCCTGGAAAATGCCTCTAAAGATGACTCCAAGCACTGTGGCTGTGTTAATTAGTTTGTGGGGATGATCTTCCTGTGAATGCTGGGAGGGAAGGATTGCAGAAATGTCAATGCCTCCCCTTCCCTGCCTGAAAATCCCTACTCTTCTAAAACTGCCCTGAGATTCCTTGGCGAGGCCCTTGAACTCCCAGAGCACCTGCTCTCCCCAGGTCCTCGTGTGCACTTTTGTTTTCTTTGTGTTGAGGGAGGCTTACTGCCCCGCTCAGCTGAACATGGTTAGAGGCCAGTTCACATCTTTGTGTTACTCTAGGATGCATCCTCAATGCGTGTTGAACAGAATCGGCGGCAGAGGCCCAGCGGCATGAAACAATGCTTACTATGTAGGCTGAGCACCTGCTGTGTGCAAGGTGTGTTCAGTAGGCATTTGTTGTCCATTGGAATATGGCCGTGTTGTGCAGGTGATCATGCCTTTCGAAAGAACATGGCTATTCTCCTGATGGGTCCGTGCTTTATGCTGACTTGTGCCCTTAGCCTCTTTCTCTCTACTCCTTTTTTTGGGCTATATTTAAGTTGCATCTCGGGTAGAAAAGGGAAGCAGAAAATTCAAGGCAGGGGTCAGTTCATGCAGACACAGACTAATGAACATGCTTCAAGCATCTACAGGGGAGCTCGTGGAGCTTGAGATATGGAGTTGGATGGGCCTGGGTTCTAGTCAGGCCCTCACTGGCCGTGACACTTCAGGGAAGACCTTGAACGTCTCTAGGAGCCAAGGGGCCTCCAGCCTTACTGGGCTGTGCTGAAGGTGAGAGAATGAGTGCATGTAAGTGCTGCCCACCCCTCTGGCATGGAGAGGAATTAAGGAAGTCGTGCAGCCGCCCTGAGCAATTGGCCTCTGAGGTGCTGGCCACAGCACGTCCCTGTCACCCTGGGTCCCGGCTCAGGCAAGTTTTGTGCTGCAGCTTCATGATGAAATTCCACATCCCATTTTTGAGGAAGCCCCTCTGGATTTCATGGCCTGAAAAACAAGTCTCACATTTTCTCAGACACTGACACCTCTGAGTATGTCTATTACTTCTCCTAGAGTAAGCAGGTTGCTGAAAAGCTTGCTGAAAGTAAAATTACAATGTGAAAAAGAAAGAAATATATCGAAGCCAGGGAAGGTTAGTTGGGCCTGGGTAAATGAAGTCCATGATTCACTCACCAGACTGTCCACCCACAGCTGGCCCGGCTGCACATCCCTGACGCACTCCAGAGCTCTGGCCGCTGCAGGTGAGACAGTGTGGGCAGCTGAGGGTCTCAGTGTGGGCAACCGGGCCTCATCGACATCACCTCCAGGGAATCAGTAGCAACAAGAATCAAAAGCAGCACAAAATGCAATAGAAGTGGTATTTCATGCCACTTTCATCATGGATGAATTGCTTGAACCCAGGAGGCAGAGGTTGCGGTGAGCCGAGATAGCGCCACTACACTCCAGCCTGGGTGACAGAGCGAGACTCTGTCTCAAAAAAAAAGTAAGACAAAGGTGTTTATTCATTGGTTAAGTAACACTGACTTGAGTGCATGCTGAAACGTGCCAACCTCCAAACCAGACACCAGGGATGCACAGATGGGTCAGATGCCACCTCTGCTCTCCTAGGCCCCACAGATGAGCTTGGAAACAAATAACAAAGATCACAGTATAAGTCAGACAAAGAAGGTGGGCATCCGAGGAGGCAGGGATCACCTCCTTACAAAGGGAGGGGTGTCAGGAAAGGGGATGTTCCAGCTGGATTTTTAAACAGCTTTATGGAGGTATCATTTACATAACATAAAATGCACCCCTTTTAAGTGTATATTTTCATGAGATTTAGTAAAATTATACATTGGTGCAATCGTCTCTGAAAGACAGTTTTAGCATCCTCCCTCTCACTCACAGGCCTCGGCAACCACTGATGTTTCTGTTTCTACAGTTTGCCTTTTCTAGAATTTTCATATAGTTGGAATCATACAATATGTGTTATATTCTGTTAGCCTTCTTTCATTTAGCATGTTTTTAAGAGTCATCCATATTGGTTCATTTCTTTTTGTTGCTAAGTAGTATTCCATTATATGGATACATTCATTTTGTCTATTCATTAGTTGATGGACATTTAGGCTGTTTCCATCTTTTTGTCAAAAATAAATTGACCATATATGTGAGCCAATGGTATGATGATAAATGTTTAATAACTTTTTCCCACTTTCTGGAAAAAAAAAGAAGGACCTTATTTGTCTTATTTATAGTGTTAGCCAATTTCCTGATATGAATACTGTCACATGGCTGCTTTCAAGCTACCAATAGTTTAACAATCAGTTCATCGAATTCCTGAAAATTTAACAATTATTGCTGTAAGCCAGTGTGAGCCAGCTTTAGCACACTTCTGTATGCAAAGATCTATTTCTGAACACTCTATTCCGTTCATAGATCTATGTGTCTATCCTTATGCGAGTAACACACTGACTGATTACAGTAGCTTTATAAGTTTTGTTTTGTTTTTTTTTTTTTGAGACGGAGTCTCGCTCTGTCACCTGGGCTGGAGTGCAGTGGCCGGATCTCAGCTCACTGCAAGCTTCGCCTCCCGGGTTTACGCCATTCTCCTGCCTCAGCCTCCCGAGTAGCTGGGACTACAGGCGCCCGCCACCTCGCCCAGCTAGTTGTTTGTATTTTTTAGTAGAGACGGGGTTTCACCATGTTAGCCAGGATGGTCTCGATCTCCTGACCTCGTGATCCGCCCGTCTCGGCCTCCCAAAGTGCTGGGATTACAGGCTTGAGCCACCGCGCCCGGCCAGCTTTATAAGTTTTGAAATCAGGTAGTGTAAATCCTCACACTTTGTTTGTCCTATTCAAAATTGTTTTGGCAATTCTAGATCTTTTGCATTTCCCTGTAAATTTTAAGATCAGCTTGTCATTTTCTACAAAGAGTCCTGCTGGGATTTTGATATATATATATATTTTTTTGTTTGTTTGTTTGTTTTTTTGTTAAGATGGAGTCTCACTCTGTCGCCCAGGCTGGAGTGCAGTGGCTGAATCTCAGCTCACTGCAAGCTCCGCCTCCTGGGTTTACGCCATTCTCCTGCCTCAGCCTCCCAAGTAGCTGGGACTACAGGCGCCCGCCACCTTGCCCAGCTAGTTTTTTGTATTTTTTTAGTAGAGACAGGGTTTCACTGTGTTAGCCAGGATGGTCTCGATCTGATCTCGTGATCCGCCCGTCTCGGCCTCCCAAAGTGCTGGGATTACAGGCTTGAGCCACCGCGCCCGGCCGGCGATTTTGATATTAGTTGGTTCGAATTTATAGATCAATTTCTAGAGCGTTGCCATCTTAACAATGTTGAATCTTGCAGTTTATGAATATGGTGTATCTCTTTATTTATAGTATTTCTTCAATCTCTCTCAGCAGCATTATGTAGTTTTCAGTGTAAGCCATTGCATTTCTTTTTTTACATTTATTACTGGCCGAGTGCAGTGGCTCACATGTAATCTCAGAACTTTGGGAGGCCGAGGTGGGAGGATTGCTTGAGACCAGGAATTTGTGGCTGAAATGAGCCATGATCACACCCCTGTACTCCAGCCTGGCTGACAGAGTGAGACCTTGTCTCTTTAAATTAAAAAATAAATTAAAAATTAAAAAAAAACTTATTCCTATTGTATTCTGATTGATATTATTGTGAATGAACTTGTAAAATTTTATTTTCCCATTGTCTGTTACTAGTATGTAGACATACAATTAATTTTTGTGTATTGGTCTAGCATCCAGCAATCTTGCTAAACTCACTCATTTTTTCTAGTAGCCTTTGTTGTTTTGTTTTTGTTTTGTTTTGTTTTGTTTTGTTGAGATGGAGTCTTGCTCTGTGCCCAGGCTGGAGTGCAGTGGCACTATCTCGGATCACTACAACCTCCACCTCCTGGGTTCAAGCGATTCTACTGCCTTAGCCTCCCAAGTAGCTAGGATTACAGGCACCCACCACACCACCTAGCTAATTTTTGTATTTTTAGTAAAGATGGGGTTTCACCATGTTGGCCAGGCTGGTCTCGAACCCGTGACCCCAAGTAATCCACCCACCTTGGCCTTCCAAAGTGCTGGGATTACCCGACCAATTCCCGAGTATTTTCTAAATGCAAGATTATGTTACATGCAAATAATGACAGTTTTGTGTCTTCTTTTCAAATCTGTATGCCTTTAACTTTTCTTGTTTTATTATACTGACTATGGCTGTCAATACAATATTGAATAGAAGTGTTGAAAGTGGGCATCTTTCCTTTGTTCCTGATCTTAGAGGGAAAGCATTTGGTCTTTTACCATTGAGTATTATGTTGGTTGTAGGGTTTTTGTAGATTTCCTCTAGTAAGTTGAGGGAGTTCCCCACTATTTCTAGACTGATGATATTTCCCTTCCTTCCTTCCTTCCTTCCCTTCCTTCCTTCCTTCCTTTCTTCCTTCCTTCCTTCCTTCCTTCCTTTCTTCCTTCCTTCCTTTCTTTCTTTTCTTTCTTTCAAGTAAAGATAGGGTTTCATCATGTTGGCACGGTTGGTCTTGAACTCCTGGCCTCAAGTGATCTGCCTGCCTTGGCTTTCCAACATGCTGGAATTACAAGAGTGAGCCATCACGCCCAGCAATATTTCTTTTTATCATGAAAGGGTGTTAGATTTTGTCACATGCTTTTTCTAAGAATATTGAGATGATCATATGGTTTCTGTTCTTTATTCTGTTACTATATGATATATTATCCTAATTGATTTGGAATGTTCAACTGACCTTGTACTCCTGGGATAAACTTTACTTGGTCATGGTGTTTAAATCTTTTTATGTTGCTGGATTTGATTTGCTAATATTTTGTTAAGACTTTTCACGGCCAGGCGCAGTGGCTCAAGACTGTAATCCCAGCACTTTGGGAGGCCGAGACGGGCGGATCACGAGGTCAGGAGATTGAGACCATCCTGGCTAACACGGTGAAACCCCGTCTGTACTAAAAAATACAAAAAACTAGCCGGGCGAGGTGGCGGGCGCCTGTAGTCCCAGCTACTCGGGAGGCTGAGGCAGGAGAATGGCGTGAACCCGGGAGGCGGAGCTTGCAGTGAGCTGAGATCCGGCCACTGCACTCCAGCCCCCGCGACAGAGTGAGACTCCGCCTCAAAAAAAAAAAATTTTTCACATATGTGTTCATGAGGAATATTAGCCTATAGTTTTCTTTTCTTGTGATGTCTTTGACTGGCTTGGTATCAAGGTATCAGGGAAATGCTGTCCTCTTAAAATGAGGTGAGAAGCATTCTCTTTTCCTCTATTTTCTTTTTTTTTTTCTTTCTTTCTTTCTTTTTTTTTTTCTCTTTTGAGTCAGAGTCTAGCTCTGTTATACAGGCTGGAGTGCAGTGGCACCATCTCTGCTCACTGCAACCTCCACCTCCTGGGCGCAAACCGTCCTACCACTTCAGCCTCCCAAGTAGCTGGGACTACAGGCATGCGCTACCATACCCAGCTAATTTGTATGTACTTTTGTAGAAATGGGATTTCACCATGTTGGCCAGGCTGGTCTCAAACTCCTGGGCTCAGGTGATCCACCCACCTCGGCCTACCAAAGTACTAGGATTACAAGCTTGAAACAATATGCCCAGCCTCTTTTTCTCTATTTTCTAAAAGAAGTTGTTAGGATTGGTATTTATTTTTTCCTTAATGTTTGATAGAATTCACCAGTGAAGCCATCAAGCATCGGACTTTGTTTGTGTAAAGATTTTAAGTTACTAAGAGATATGCATATCAAAACCACAATGAGATACCATCTCATGGCAGTCAGAATGGCAGTTATTAAAAAGTCAAAAAATAACAGATGCTGGTGAGGTTGTGGAGAAAAAGGAATGCCCATACACTGTTGGTGGGAATGTAAATTAGTTCAACCATTGTGGAAGACAATTCCTCAGAGATCTAAAGACAGAAATACCATTCAACCCAGCAATCCCATTACTGGATATATACCCAAATGAATACAAATCATTCTGTTATAAAGACACATACACGTATATGTTCACTGCAGCACTATTCACAATAGCAAAGGCATGGAACCAACCTAATTGCTCATCAGTGACAGACTGGATAGAGAAAATGTGGTCCGTATTTCTTTTTTTATGTCCTTTGCAGAGACATGGAAGGAACTGGAGGCCATTATCCTTAGCAAACTAACGTAGGAACAGAAAACCAAATACTGCATGTTCTCACTTATAAGTGGAAGCTAAATTATGAGAACATATGAAAACATAGGGGGTACAACACACACTGGGGCCTGTCAAAAGGTGGAAGGTGGGAAGAGGGAGAGGATCAGGAAAAATAACCAGTGAGTTCTAAGCTTAATACATGGGTGATGAAATAATCTGTACAACAAACCCCTGTGACAAGTTTACCTATGTAACAAACCTGTACATGTACCCTTGAACTTAAAAGTTAAAAAATAAATAACAAATAAAAAAGATATGTACAGATTTAAAAAAAAGATGGCTGGGTGCGGTGGCTCAAGTCTGTAATCCCAGCACTTTGGGAGGCCGAGACGGGCGGATCACAAGGTCAGGAGATCGAGACCATCCTGGCTAACACGGTGAAACCCCGTCTCTACTAAAAAACATACAAAAAATTAGCCTGGCGAGGTGGCGGGCGCCTGTAATCCCAGCTACTCGGGAGACTGAGGCAGGAGAATGGCGTAAACCCAGGAGGCGGAGCTTGCAGTGAGTTGGGATCCGGTCACTGCACTCCAGCCTGGGCGACAGAGCGAGACTCCGTCTCAAAAAAAAAAAAAAAAGATTTAAAATTATGAATTCAATTTCTGTACCTGATATAGGTTTATTCAGGTTTTCTATTTCTCCTTGAGTCAATTTTTTTAAAAGCAAATAAAACATTCATTCAGATTTTCTCTTTTTTACAAAAACGTCCATACATACACAGGGTATGGTGTGTCCTAGGAAAAACACACACTAACATGCACGCCTCACTCACGGACACACTTGCGCACACTCCTCACACACACTCCTCACGCACACACTTTCCTGCTTGGCCCCAGGCCCGGACCTCCAAAAGCCTTAAAGACTTTGCCAGAGCAGCCTCCCCTCCTCCATGTTTGTATCTTCTCTCCCACCCCCTCCCCCTCAGCCTGCTTAGTCCTTTGTGAGGCCGGAGTCAGAGCTGTGGTGGGGGAGGCCCCAGAAACAGAGAAGGCTCACGGATCCGGCAGTGGCCGAGGGGTCCCAGGGATATGCTGTGCTTCTGGGGGAGATGAAGGATTTGGCACTATTGGATCAGGAAGCACAGGACTCCCAGAGCACCTGTTGGCTCCACCAGGGCATCAACAGGAGGTCAATGTAGGGGGGCCTCTGGCCAGGGCAGGGATAGATAGATAGATAGATAGATAGATAGATAGATAGATAGATAGATAGATAGATGTCTGCCAGTGACTGTCAGGGAGCTTTGTCTCAGTGTTCAGTGGTGTGGGGAAGCTTCCAGAGTCATCTGAGGAAGCAGGTGAGAGGGACTCCCCCTGCACTCAGGGATAAGAGTCAATTTTCTTTTTTTTTTTTTAACAATCTCACTTTGTCGCCCAGGCTGGAGTGCAGTGGCATGATCTCGGCTCACTGCAACTCTGCCTCTCAGCTTCAAGCAACTCTCCTGACCCAGCCTCCCAAGTTCCTGGGATTACAGGCACCCACCACCATGCCTGGCTAATTTTTGTATTTTTAGTACAGATGGAGTTTCACCATGTTGGTCAGACTGGTCCCAAACTCCTGACCTCAAGCGATCCTCCCACCTCAGCCCCCCAAAGTGCTGGGATTATAGGCGTGAGCCACCACGCCCAGCCAAGAGTCAATTTTATAATTTGCATCTTTCTAAGAATTTGCCTACTTCATGTGTATTGTCAAACTTACTGACATTGAGTTGTTCCCAGTATTCCCTTATAAAACATTTTAAGGAGTAAATTAGCATGGTTCTCAAGAATTCATAAAATGATGTTATTTTTAGTGCCAGCTTTGTTTAAAACACATTAAGTACTTTTTTCAAAAAACAAAAAAAAGAAAGCAGAAATTTAGGTTTATGGAGTACTTCGCTAGATGTACCATACTGTGTCCTTGGCAGTTTTTACAGAGTTTACTCTCAGAACTCTAGGTTACCCCACTGAAGGAGCAGCACTCCCTCCCACCTTTCAGGGCTTATCTCCCTTCAACATTTCCATTTCCAGTCTAGGGAACCATCTTTCTGCAAGGACAGACACAGATCGTTGGGGACGCAGCTAACCAAAAGAGCATAGCCTTCTCTCCTCAGTCTCAACTGATAACTCTATGGCTTTGTGGCACAACCACCTCAGCATTCCTAGGACTGATAAACCCTGACAGTGATGGGGAAATGGTTATGGGGAAGTTTTCTTACAACCCTATCACTTCTCATCTATCTCTTATTTTTTCTACTTGAGGTTTATTTGTAAGTGTACTTGTCTTAACTCTCACACTCCCCCACTCTTATCCTCCACCTTGGCCAACTGTAGGTTTTCTCATTTTGCACCATTTTTCTTCCTACAGTTTTTTTTTTTTTTTTTTTTTTTGAGACAGAGTCTCACTCTGTCGCCCAGGCTGGAGTGCAGTGGCACGATCTCGGCTCACTGCAAGCTCCGCCTCCTGGGTTCAAGCCATTCTCCTGCCTCAGCCTCCCGAGCAGCTGGGATTACAGGCGCCTGCCACACGCCCGGCTAATTTTTTGTATTTTTAGTAGAGACGGGGTTTCACCATGTTAGCCAGGATGGTCTCGATCTCCTGACCTCGTGATCCGCCCACCTCGGCCTCCCAAAGTGCTGGGATTACAGGCGTGAGCTACCGCGCCCAGCCTCTTCCTACAGTTTCTAATAAATACTGCAATTGAAATTAATTTGTGTGGAATCAAACTGACTCCTAATTTGAGTTTTTGGGTTTTTTTGTTTGTTTGTTTGTTTGTTTTTGGAGACAGAGTCTTGTTCTGTTGCCCAGACTGCAGCGCAGGGGCATGATCTCGGCTCACTGCAACCTCTGCCTCCCAGGTGCAAGCCATTCTCCTGCCTCAGCCTCCTGAGTAGCTGGGATTACAAGCACCCACCACCACACCTGGCTAATTTTTGTATTTTAGTAGAGAGGGGGTTTTACCATGTTGGCCAGGCTGATCTTGAACTCCTGGCCTCAAGATATCCGCCAGCCTCGGCCTCCCAGGGTGCTAGGATCATAGGCATGAGCCACCGCGCCCAGCCTAGTTTGAGCAGTTTTCATTTTTAATTGTCCATCCTCATGGTTTTATATACATTGTTCCTGTGGACTTTATTTGAATGAGACACCATTTCCCAGATGCCCAAGGGCCTCTAAGCTGCAGGTCACCCATAACTAGACTTAGATAGCAGCTATATGCAGAATGAGCCATTTACCTAGTACAGGGGCCCAAACCTTGACACCTATCATTGCCAGATGTTACTAATCTTTCTATGTAAGAGAGAGGGAGCATTCTTTTCTATTAATTATCTACTCAGATTAGCTTCAAACTTTTCTTTATATACTTGACCATGTTTTGTCCAAGTATGTGCTTTTTCATTTTATGAAATCATCATCCATGGTATACCTGTATATACCTGTACTTACTGGATATTAATGGATGAGAAAAATGATCCTAAATAATTAGAATACTGTCATTCTCCATGCAATACTTTTTTCTCCCTTTCACACAAAAGAAACTGAGAACTGCGCGCGAGCATGTACACATACATAGATCTTCAAGCTCCTCTCTTGGCCAGGTCATCTCTGGCCAGGAAAAAGCAATCTTCCACTACATTCTAAAACGAGACAGAAGCCCTCTATACCACTTGCAGCCCTCTAGGCCCCAGGATGTTCTTTGTTTTTAATCTATAGATCCTGCTTCCATTAACCACCTCCTGACAATAGCTTGGCAACCGACAGCATTCAGCGACTGCCTCCTTCAGAGTGCACAAAGGAGATGGCTTCCCTTCTTCAGGAACGCTTTACAATAACAAATGTAGACAAGATTTTTGAACAGAGACTTAAGATGTTTCCATGGCAACATAAATCACCTACAAAAATCTGTAGGAAAACTAGACCCTTAAGACTTAAAAGCACTGTCTTCTTCGTTCGTAAAGCAGTCGAGGAATGTCAAAAAAATTTTATGAAGAAGATGGGGAAAGAATTTTATTTTCCCAGGATTTAGATACATAATAAATAATAAATACTTAGACACATAATAAATAAATTCCTCTTCCCTTATGAACAGATAAAAGGGATTTTTGTATGACCATAGTTGGCAGCAATCCATTATTCTAAGTCTCTACTTTTATCAAGAAGTGATTTGTACCAATTAACACATGTAGATGTTCTTCACAGCAGTAAAACTTGTTCCTTATATAATTATATTTCCTTGTTTCTTGTAAATGTCAGTGTTTTCCACATTAGCAATGAAAGCACAGCCTGCCCTCTGTTCTTTTACAATGCTTTCCAAGGCCAAACCCGCCCACCCCACGCACTCCTGTTGCCTCCCTCCCTCCCTCTTCTGGGGCCTGGCCTCATCTGTGACAGGCTGTCTTCGGGCTCTCCGTCTATAATTGCTCTTTCAGTATCTCCCCTTGAATGACTGCGAGCAACTATGCTTAAGTGGAACAAGGTCTTAAAAAGGGAACATCTGTTTATAGTGGGTACTCAGTATTGAAGGTTCAATTAATCAGGCATTCATTGAATGCTACTTTGTTCAAGTCTAACTTGAAATGCACTCAGAAATAAGCCTGGCGCTGGAAGCTGCTGCCCAAATTTTGCCCACTCTGGGCACCAGAACGTTGACTGCAGCATTCAGAAGTGTAACAATAGCTGTCACAGATATTTGATTATCTATGTAATTGTTGCTCTCCCCACCTGACAACAAGGTCTGTGGAGGGAGGGGCTTCATCTGTCTGTACACATTGCATTTCTAGCTCCATGTCTGGAGCACAGAAGAAATGCAGTAATTTTTGTTGAATAAATTACTCTGTAATGAAAGCCAAATACATTTATTATGCGCGTGTCTACCATGGGCTTTGTAATTCTGATATGAATGTCCAGGTCCTCTTCAACTAAAGAACTGCTTTACATTCTTATTTAACCCCTGCATCAATTCTATGAGTAGGCCATGTATAAATCCTTTACAAATGAGTTCACCAATGTTCAGAGCAGGCAAGACCTGGCCCATGGGTTAGAGCTAGGATGGATGTATCTCACTCCAGAGCCAGTTCTCTTTCTAGTAACTTATCGTCATCATCTGGCCCAGGTTCCATGCTTCTTCTCACCCTGTTAACCTCTGTCTGCACTTCTGAGAAGCTTGCATGTGCTGTGTGCTGTGAGACATCATTTTCTTCTGTGATGGCCTATGTTTATTTTTTCTGCTTATGACCTGGATCCAAGGCAGTTGCATTGTTATCAGCTTTGCTGCACTGGAGGCTTTGCTACCTTCTAAAGAAGGCTGCAGACCATTCACCCTGTTTCTTACAACAGAGCATGACTTCTCTCCATTAAGGTCATGCTGCAGCTCTGCTGGAAACTTGAACTTCTGTGCTCCACTTACACCAGTATTTTCTGCCTTGCTAAGATGACACAAGTGTTTTAAACCCTTTTTGATGAGAAGAGAAAATTTTCTGATTGGGGTTTGTATTAGAATTTGTTGCTTGTAACAAATTACTCCAAAACTTAGCCACATAAATAGCAATAAATATTTTTGACCTCATAAAGTTTCTAAGGGTCGGTGATCCAGGATGGCTTAGCTGGATGGTTTGAGCTCAGGGTCTCTCAGGAAGTCATGTGAAGGGTGGTTTGGGTCTTCTAGGACTTTTCACTCCCATGGCTTTCGGTAGGAAGCCTCAGTTCCTCCTGACACAGGCCTTTCCACAAGGGCTACTTGAATGTCCTTATGACATGGCAGCTTGCTGCCCCAGAGAGAGTAATCCTGGAGAGAGTACAAGGAGGAGGCTGCAAAGCCTTTAATGATCCACTCTCAGAAGTTATGCACCACCACTCCCACCATCTTCTGTTTGTCAGAAGTGAGTCCCCAAGTCCAACCACACTGAAGAGGAAGGAATTAAGCTCTATATAAGGTAGAAGTATCAAAGAACTTGTGGGCATATTGTAGGAAGTTATATGGATGCCATGAGATGTTGCATAGCAACTTTAGACCCCCTCCCTGGCTGAAGCAGCCACGGGAAGGTGGGAGCTGCATTCCACATCCCTGTCGTAGACATGATGAGACTTATACGGATGCAAAAGGACCGTCTTTACTCTCAGGGATGGCACAGTCTGGAAGGGAAGAAAGTCATCTACACAGGTAGCTTGAGGTAAAATATAGCACATTGCATGCTACAGAGAGGTGCAGGTCACAGAAGGAACAGAGAGACCAGACAGGAGGAGTTGAAGGTTGAATGTTGACTCCTCTGAAAACTTTGCCTGATCAGGAAGATCCCAAAGTCCTGCTTTGGCAGCTGCTCTGAATGTGACTATATGGCTGTTCAAAGGTTCTGGAGGAGCAGCCCAAAAAAATCTTGCCCACTAAGTCTCCATGAGATGGCTCAAACTGGGCCTGGCTCTGCCATCCCTTAGTAGGGGGTTGAGGGCTGGCCCAGCCTTCTCTCCATAAATTTTCCCAGCACAAATAAGCCATCAAAGAGTCATTTAAACCCAGATCTGAATATATCGATTGAGCCTACTCATCTGCAGTTCACCCACCCACTGGGGGATATCATAGCCCCAGACCCTCCTTCTGCCGCTGCAGGATTATATATGAGATAGGTCATGTTTCAAGGCTCAAATAACAGGGTCCACCAGAGGCTCTGTTGTGGAGGGGACAGCAGGCCTTTGGTGATGCACTTACAGAGCACCCTGTCCCTGTGACTTCTACACATCACAATACTAGAGAAGCTGTGGCATGAGGAGCATCTCTGGGATGTCAGGAGTAGAAACTCACAGATATGGGACCCTCCCAGTGTGCCCAGGGCCTCACTGTGGTGTACACCCAGGCTGACTGTAGGGAATGGCTTTCTTGTGATTACTTCCAGGAGTCAAAGTGGCCACGAGCTTGAAGGACACCAAGACAAGCTTGGGTTACACATCCACCCCCAGGTGTGAGCTTTGGAGTCAGGCATTCCCATGCCACCGAGAAGCAAGTATCTGCCCCATGTAGGGCAGGGAAGGAAGGGCTCAGGAGGAAGTGACACCAGCTGACCAGAAATAAATCTAACAATAGTTACTAACATTAACTGCCCACTGAATGTCAACCCCTTAAATCCTGTGAAGAACGTAAAGAAGATATGGAGTATGGCCTTGTGTGGCAGCCTAGGGTGTAGGAAACAGGCAGGGATTGGAGTCCTAGCCTGGCTCGACCCTAACCTGCAGCCTGACATAGTATACCCCTTTGCAGCCATGCAAATGAGACTGGACTCAAGAGTAGGATTCTGTCATAAAATTTGTCTTATCTTATCCCTTAAGAGAGACAAAATGGACTCATGAAAGAACTGAAGAATGGCATGAAACTGCCTGGTAACCACAAAGATGGCCAGTAAAGTAAATGGAACAGGAGCTCAGAGATGGGAAATTTTGGGTTGAGTAACCCAGGAGAGGTTCCTGGAAGAGGAGACCCCTGAGCTGGGCCTTAAAGAATAGGTAGAATCAGGGCAGGCTGATAGTAGAACACCATCAATGGAGAAACAGTGCTGCCTTGCTCAGAAACTTTCAGCATCTTCCCAGGCATAGCACATGCTTCCAAACATGGCATCCAGGCTCTGTTCTGCCTGGCCTCAGCTCCTATCCACCCTGGGCACTTTGCACAGCTTCCAAGACCCCACCCTGCATCCTGAGCAGCCACCCTGATCAGTTCACCTGCTCTCTGAACCTGCCATACAGACTCAGACTAGTGCCTGAATTCCCTTCATCTGCTTCTCTGTTGACATCCTTCAGTACCCCTTTCCCCAGTTCTCACTCGCCTTCAGAGTTAAGCATTCCTTTCCCTTTCCCTCTTGCACTCTGAACCCTGTCCCATTTGATTCATTCTGTCTTTTCTTAGGATCACACATGGTCAAGTCTAGATACCTGAACTCTAGACCCCTCATCTATGGCTTATACATCCCTGTGGGGCACATTCCATGCCCTTGGCTAGTGTGTGGCAGATGCCAAATGAATGGATGAGTGGATAGATGAATGAATGAATGAATGATCAAGAAAAAATATAGTTGCATAGGAAGGGGAGACCATGTTACAGGGGACCATGAATTTGTCAAGAGGCACTGGGCATGACAGGGCAAGAGTGTGGCCCATATTGCTCTCAGTCTAGTATCTCAGGGCTGGAGGAGCTTAGGTGCCATCTAGCCTGGTCTGTGTCATGTAACTCCTCTACAGCATTGCAGGCAGCAGGCCAGGCCCTGCACAGACACCTCCAGTGAGGGCAGGCCAAGCACACTGCGGCTCTGGCGCATTGCCGAAGTGTAGTGGGAAGGCTGTGGGCTGTGGAGCCTGACTGACCTGAGCTCAGACCCCAGCTCTGCTATTTGCTAGTTGCATTGCCTTATTCTAGCCACTTAACCTCTCTGAGCCTTAGTTACCCTCCTTTATAAAAGCGGCATAGTAGTACCTGTTCTCCAAGTTGTTATAAGAACTATAGAGAATATACCAATAAAACAAAATCCTCCAGCTTATAAAAGGCTGAGGTAGCTTTATATATATTATATATATTATATATAAATGGTAGCTAATTTTCTTTCTATGACATAATATTAGTTGCTGCATGTGACTGGAGGTTTTATGGAGAGTTCAAAGAAAGTTCTTTTTTCTTTCCTTTATTTTTTATTTTTTCATTTTTTATTATTTGGCTCATTTTCACACCTTGACAAAGAAGTTTCTAGGAAATGGAATTTGGGCTTAAACCTAACCGTCTGTCATAATTACAGTGAACCTGTTCTGCAACTCATTAACAAGATCTCATGTGAAGATGACGTACCAGAGTTGTTCAAGATCAGGGGTTACCAAACTTTCCCACAGGGACATGTCCCACTGATTGTGCTCACAGGAGAGATGCTCCCCAGCCCACAGGGGCCGCTGCAGGGATGCAGGAGGCTGCAGAGGCTGGTCTGCAAGAGGTGACCCAGAAGCAGTGCTTAGGAATAGGGTACACATATCTCAGTGCTAGTTCTGGAAGTGGGCAGGGGTGTGACAGAGAATCCAAGTTTCTGCTGTCACATGTTCAGGAGCGAGGTTGTTACTGAATTGGTCCTGGGAGGCCTAGGCCCAAATATCAGGAGCCCATCTAACAGGCAAGGCTTCGGCTCTGAAGGTTAGAGGGAAGGAGGGAGGGACTGTAGCCTCTGGCAGGTAATGGTGGCCACAGCCCCAAAGCCCCTAGGTCTGTGTGTAGGGCCAAAATGGTTCAGAAGTCAGGTCAGGAAGGAGGATTGAACCTAAAGAAGGTGGAGAAGTGAGGAGGAGGGATGAGGAAGGGATCTAAGAACAGCCTCATTACTGGGGTGAGTGGGATGCCGTGAACACAATCAGGAGGGCCTCAACCTCGTTCCAAAGCCCATTTTCCTCCCAATTTCCACATCTCAGTGGGGGACTACTGCCCCCCAGCCAGAGTCCTGGCATCTCCCCAGATGCCCCCTTGACCTCACCTCCCACCGCTCATGAGATTCCAAGTCCTGCCCATTCTCCCTCTTGACCCAGCACCCTCTTCTCTGTCCCCTGCTTCTGCCACTTCCTAACTGCACAGTCTCCTGCCTGGCCTCTTGCCTCCACTCTTCCCTTCTGTCCGCTGTTCACACTGCTCTCAAAATTCTCTTTCCAAAACTAACCTGGCCACACTCATCCTTGGCTTAAAATCATTTGGCAACTCTTAGTTACAGTGGAGACCGTCCCCTTAACATGGCTGGCAGGGCCTCCATGGCCTGTCTAGCCTCTTATGCCCTTCCCCACTAAATGTGAGCCCAGCCACCCACACTGCCTGCAGGTCCTCACAGGGCCTTTTCCTACTCGCTTGGGTTCCATAGCACCCAGCATCCTGTTAGGCAAACCATAAGCACTCAGTACATATTTTGTGAATAAAGGAATGAATGAATGAATGAATGAGTGAATGAATGAATGCATGAATGGGTGAAAATGAATGATGAGGGAATCCAGGAGGAGAAAATAATTTTTGGCAGGGCAAACAAGATCATTTGGGTCTAGGGACATTGAGTATGAGTTGTTGGTAGGTGTCTTTTTCCATTTTCTGTTGCCTATAACAGAATATCTGAAACTGGGTAATTTATAAGAAAGAAAATGTATTCCTTACAGTTCTGGAGGCTGGGAAGTCCAAGGCCAAGGAGACATATCTGGTGATGACCTTTTTGTTGGTGGGAACTCTGCAGAGTCCTGAGGCAGCACAGGGTGACACATGGTGAGGGGGCCAAGTGTGCCAGCTCAAGTCTCTCTTCCTCTTCTTATAAAAGCCACCAGTTAATGGCCGGGCGCGGTGGCTCAAGCTTGTAATCCCAGCACTTTGGGAGGCCGAGACAGGCGAATCACAAGGTCAGGAGATCGAGACCATCCTGGCTAATACGGTGAAACCCCGTCTCTACTAAAGAATACAAAAAACTAGCCGGGCGATGAGGCGGGCGCCTGTAGTCCCAGCTACTTGGGAGGCAGAGGCAGGAGAATGGCGTAAACCTGGGAGGCGGCGCTTGCAGTGAGCTGA
>NW_016808027.1:110567-145775 GCF_001698545.2 Rhinopithecus bieti
AAAAAAAAAAAAAAAAAAAAAAGCCACCAGTCCCACTCCCATGGCAACTCATTAATCAATTACCTATTAATACATTAATCCAGGAATTGGTTAATTAATTCACAAGGGCAGAGCCCTCATTACCCAGTCACCTCTTACAGACCCCACCTTTCAATCCTGCCACACTGGGGATGAAGTTTGAACGTGAGTTTTAGAGGGGACAAACGTTCGAACCATAACAACGGGGCATCTAGGCGGAGGTGCAGGCTGCACTGGAAAGGACAGTCTGAAGCTCAGGGAAGGGTCTCTTAAAAGCCAGTGGTCTTTCTTCACATATGAGCCAGTTCCCCTAGAGAAATACAGAGATCAGGAGGTCAAATAACCAGCAAGCTCAGTATTACCAAATCAGCTTTATCAACTAAGACAGCCTCAGAGCTAGAAGGACATTATAAGGACCTTGTTTGGCCTAATTCTTTCATTTTACAAATGAGAAAACGAATGCTTAGAGCAGGGAAAGGCCTGCCAGCATAAGGCAGTGCTAGCGCAAGAACCTGCGTGTCTCCATCGCAGTCCAAGCTCTTTCTTCTGCCTCCTGCGGCCTCCTTGTTCCTGGTAGTCCTCTCAGCCCTGAAGGAGGGAGTCATCAGTGAGGGAGACGGTGGGCCTTGGAAGAACCTAACTCCGCAGATATTCATGCCCTAACTCCTCCTTTCCCACAATGCAGCTTTTTGTGCCCCCAAAGGAGAACAGACCCAATAAAGACCCCAGAAGTCACAGAGCTCATGCATTGACTCTCATGCACTTAACAAACAAGATAGACCCTCGTGACCTCCGTCAGCAGCTACATTTTTTAACTCTGTTTTGATCATTGTCAGCCGTCTACTCTCCAGTCCTGTAACAGATCATAAACAGCCGATTAGAAACCACGAGAGGGATTGCAGAGAACAAGAAAACTAACACACTGACTCAAAAAAGCAGCAGATGAGGATCATTTAGGATAAGGACCAATAGCCATTTACACCAGAGCACATGAAGACGCTCCCGCACACACCAACAGCCCAATACAAGTGGTAGTTGTGAACTCCAAATTATGTTCAGTCTGTGTTGCTTACTAAAGATCTGCAAATATTTAGACATTTCACAAGGATGTTCATCTAAAGTAATTAAGATTGTTGAAGTTCTGGCACTCCAAGAAGCAAGTCCTCTGCTATTCAAATGGGGGAATTATCCTCAAGAAATCTGGGCAACAAAAGTTCTTCATTATGAAAAAGGGGGGAAGGGAACTGGCATTCATTGATATGCCACCGTATATCACACAGTGTGCCTAATACATTGTCTCATTTAATTTCACAACTCTTTAACTTTGCACATAGCAGACACTCAGTATTTTTTGACTTCATGAATGAATGAATGGGTTGAGTTTCTTCAGTCTCATTTTCAAGATTGGGAAAAAGAGACCTGAAGATTAGAATTGCCTCCGCATGGTCACACAGTGTGGAGCTGGGAGCCTGATCTCTTTCTCCAAGGCACAATTACTATTGCCACAACCCGACCTGGGTCAACTTTGCAAGAAGGGAGATTTGCACTCTTCCTTATGAAAGAGTGAGGCTAACCCTCCAGCCACACTTCAGTCAATACTGCAAGCACTGATGGAGAGCTTGCTGTGTTTGCAGCCCTGTTTCAGGAACTCTGCTTCCAGGCAGATAATGCTTCATATCACATATGCTTTCTTTGACTAACAGGAATGAATTCAGGGCATGGACGGACATCAAGCCTGTGAAACCAATAAAGGCCAAGCCCCAGTACAAGCCCCCAGATGATAAGATGGTTCATGAGACCAGCTACAGTGCTCAGTTCAAAGGAGAGGCCAGCAAGCCAACAGCAGCTGACAATAAGGTCATTGATCGCAGAAGAATACGCAGCCTCTACAGTGAACCCTTCAAGGAACCCCCAAAGGTGAGACAGAACTTGTAGGAACCCATCAGCACAGCCTGGACCGTAAGGGTTAACTGCAGCAGAGCATGGGGTGGGGTGCTGTCAAATCTGGCCCAGTCCCTATGGACACCTTTAAAATCCCTGCTTCCTCTAAAGCAGAGTGAAGACCAGGGGCATCTTCAACAGGAACCTTTGTTAAACTCAAAGGGAATATTAAAGAGGAACATCACCTAAAATAAAGACAGCTTAAAGGCTGGCAGATTTCCAGGGAATTAGCTTCCGATTTTGAGAAATCCAGATAAACAGTGGCAGAAAACCTCACCTGAGCCCTAAATCCCCTTGTCTTAAAATAGATGTGCTTGGGCCCCGGAAGGGCTGGCCCAGTATTGCAGGCCCCCATGCCCGGCTCCCCTCCCGCTAGACCGTGCCCTGCCTCATCCTTGGCTCCAATCACTGGACCCTTTCTTCCCTCCCTAGTCCCTGAAAAGCACCTGCCCTCTCTCATCTTCTCAGTCTCTCACAACGCACCTGTAGCATCAGCTATAAGATATGTTCCCAGCAATTTGTTACCAAAATGAACAGTTTGTGAAAGCAGACTCAGGGATTTTCCTAAGGTAACATTGCTCACCTTATGTAGGAGTTCGTGAGCAGAAGAAGCATGTTGGAGATATAGCTGGTGAAGCAGGACTCATACAAGCCATGCAACCTAGCATCTTCTGATGCCAGGCCCCGTGGAATTGTACAAATATCCACTGTCCTCTGTATCATAGCAGAAAATGTCTGAGAACCTAAATAACTCTGGAACCTAATTAGCCTTTTCTCTGCTTTTGTCTAAAAGTCTTACACTTAAGTGGAGTTTCCTATTTGGTCCAGGACCAGTTTATGGGTAAGGTAACTAACCGACCCAGTTTGCCTGGGATTCTTCCATCTTAGCACTGAAAGTTCTGTGTTCCAGGAAACCTCTCAGTTCCAGGCAAACCAGGACGACTGGTTCCTTTCCTTACAGGTCAGGAGTGACTGAAAGCCACTGCACCTCAGTGAGTGAATGATCCAGCCTGTGAGGCCCAGCATCAGCTCTGTCCATCCAGAGATGGGTTGGAACCCGGGGCGTGGGATTGGCATTGGACAAAAGAGGATGTAGAGGAGAAAGGAAGGAAAATGAGGGAAACTAAATCTAGAGATGGATGAGGGTGGTGGCCTATTGAGGGGTCACTTTCGGTGACTCCGAAGTTTCCTGAGAAAGAGCAGGCAAGGTCATCTTCTCCAGATGAAGGGGACAGAGTTAGAGGAGGGAGACTGGGGAGAGTGGAGTACGCTTAGAACAGCTGCTCTGGGGAAAGTGGTGGGGGAGCCAGGCAGAGAAGAGGAGCAGAGGGCTGGCGGCAGAAAGCCTAGCTGAGACTGGAGACTCCCCTGCCCAAAGCATCTCAGCAAGGATGCTTCTCCATATGGGTGAGCCAGCCTAGAGACAGAAACAGGGGAAGCCAGCGAGTGCCGCAGTGACCCACCGCCCCAGAACCTCTGCATCTTACATCAACAAAGGTTTATTTCTTATTAATGTCCATTGTGGGTTGGCTGCCACTCTAACCCTCTTCATCTGGGTCTCAGGTGGCGAAGCAGTCTCTCTCTGCTGCAGAGGAAAAGAGAGCACGAGGCAGCACAGGCTGACTCTCAAATCTTCCGCCTGAAGGTGACCCAAGTCACTGCTCACATTTCATTGACTGAAGCAAAATCCTATGCCTGTGGGCAAGTTGAGCAATGTGATGAGGTGTAACTTCCTTCAGGGAGGGGCTCAAATATTGCCCAACAGTGGTATGGCCCACTGCCTGGGGTGGTCGGGGGAAGGCTGGCAGGACAAGGGCGCCCACGTGGCCAGTGAGTGCTGCCAAAGCAACGGAACAGGGAGTTCAGACGGGAGATGCCGAATGCCCTAATGTCCCTGGGAACACCTTATACACTGTGCTCCTCTGGGAGCCAACCTCTCCACTGGGCCAACCTCTGTCATTACCGTTATTCCTTAATTAACCATATCTTCTCTCTAAATTCTCTCCCACTCCCCACCTTTTTGTGTTTCTGTATTTGCCGTCTGTCTCTCCGTGCAGGTGGAGAAACCTAGTGTTCAGAGTTCCAAACCAAAAAAGACCTCAGCGAGCCATAAGCCCACGAGGAAGGCCAAAGACAAGCAGGCGGTGTCAGGCCAGGCTGCCAAGAAAAAGAGCGCGGAGGGCCCGAGTACCACCAAGCCAGACGACAAGGAGCAAAGCAAAGAGATGAACAATAAACTGGCTGAGGCGAAAGAGTAAATTTCCCTGCACTTTCCTTTTACTCTTCTCTCTCTCTCCCTCCCCCCAACTTTTTTTTTAAAACCAACAAACCAAAAAGGCCACAAAATTAATTAGAGGCTTCTCATCTGCCTTGGTCCTGAGTGTTCCAGGAGCTCCTTGGTTTGGCTTCTTTTGATGGAAGAATCCTGCTTCACAGACTGAGTGGCAGGCCTCCTCCTGAGGGCAGCCCCTGGAGCACCAGGAAGCGTTGCCTTTGGCTGTGCCCTCCCCTGGCACTCCGACTGCATGCTGATGGGCAAGGCAGGCAGGTCGGAGAGGCGAAACTAATCTCCTGGCAGTGCTTGGAAGTGTCTGTGGGGTCTCCTCCTCCCAGATCCCCAAGATCTGTGTCACTGGTCGATTTTGAACTTTAGGTACATGTGTTCTTTTCCAGAATTCAGAGAATCGCCATGTGCCACAGAAGCTCAGCCTGGGCTTCAGCAATTGACAAAATTTGAGGAAATGTTAAACAGAAACAACAAAGAAAGAAACAACCTTGGCCTTAACGTCAGTAAAAGGGAATTGTGTCTGTTAAGTGGTCTTTTCATAGAATCGTCCATTAGACATGTGTGCCTGTGTTTAGTTTCCTATCAGTGGGCTTTAAATTGTATACCAAGTCATAGATTTGCCACTGATAACTAAAACTAGGCCAGGGCTGGTGAAACAGGTTAGGTGCTTTAGGTACATTCTAGCTGTCATAGGAAGATCACAGAAATGAGGAGGCTGTTTTCCTCTGATTCCCCTCAGCCGACCACCTGTCCAATGCTGCTGGTTTCGCAGAACGACTGGTTGGAGATGTCTGAGGAAGAAAGTTCAAGGTGTAGGGATAGTGTATTTGGAATTTGACTTTCCGTTTCTGAGAGACCCAAGGGGCCGTAGACGTAGTGGCAAGTGTGGCGATGTTTACTCTCCCTTCCTGAACCGCTCTGGTCTGCTCCCCAGAGAGGGCAGCAGTGCCAGGCCTTAGGTCAGGGAGAATGTCTGTGACTTAGCTGCAGACTAGGAGACTGCTCTGCTAACTAATTAGCAAGCAGCTTTGACCTCATTAATATATAAAAGCAGCTCTCCGTATATTCCGTGTCGTGTGTGTGTGTGTGTGTGTGTGTGTGTGTGTGTGGCCAAAGCCCCCGGGGTGGCAAGTGCCACCTTAGCTGTGCTAGAGTTGTGTTGTAGTAATTAGGGAGTTGTTGTGAAAAAAAAAAAAAAAAAAAAAAAAAAAAAAAAAAACCCAGTGCTTGTGAGGGAACACAAAACAGTTACCAGAAAAATAAAATTTGCCAATGTGATGTGTATATTGCTCAGCACACTCTATATCTCCTGTCCTTAAAATTCTCTCGTCCCTGGCATTCTGACATGCTGGGCTGCCGTCCAGTGTCAAGCCCTGGCGCAGGCTTGCTCTTCTTTTCTAATGAAAGGGGTGAAGAGTGAGGGTCTCACAGTTCCTTACCTCAAAGTCCCTTTAGGTCATTCTGGTTTGGAGGAAGTGGAGCCTCCGCAAACTCCCTCTCATTCTGACCATCCAGGCAGCAAAGTCTCTGCTTACATCATTTTGGTTGTCACCTTGGGGCTGAGTGAGAAGTCTTTTGCAAATTAATTTGGCATGTACTATGTGAGCCATAATTATTAACAGAATAGGAATACCAGAAATGAAGTCATTGGTGAGGCCCACTGCGACCTTCCTTTCTATCTCAGGGTTTGAAACTGTGAGGAAGGAGAAGTATGAAAGAAGGTAGAAAATGCCGGTGGGTTTCCGTGTTTATGAGTTGCAGATTTTGAAAGCTATCAGGAAATGACTGGAGTGGAGCTCAGTACTGATTCCGACTCTTTGCCAGCTAATCTTAACATTTACCAGAAAGCTCTAGCAACATGATCTTAATTGTATCCAGAGAATACAATGTATGTTCAGTCTCTCAAGATTTGGCATTAGTCAGACATGTTGATGCTAGCCACAGTTTGGATTTCTCCATAGAATAATCTTTTATTTTTGCAGATCAAGTAAATCAGAGTTTACAATGCACAGAGGATCATTCATTTAGCATTCTCTTGCTAGAAGCCTGTGTGCCAGGCACTGTGCTGGGCGTGGTGGGCAGTATAAAGAAATCTGTCTCCACAGCCACACAACCAGAGGGTGCACATGACTTGATCCCTGTAACCAAGTCAAGTTGGTGTTGCCCAAATCGCAGTCTGCCCTAAGGGTCCCGCAGGCTTCCCCACCCCCCACCCCCACTCACTGCCCCAGGGACCAACTTCCTACCCTGCCCACCCGAGGCTTTAGAGGACCTGTAGAATGTCTTTTTCAACCTGTCAGTATCCCCTTCTGTTTAACACACCCACTGAGAAAACCCTGTTTGTGGTTCTCTTTGACTCTTGAATGTGTTGCTTCAATGGCAAGAAACTTCCTTTGATTTCTACTGTTTACAAATAAAACTCAGCCAGTCTCATTCTATATCCCAAACATACTGAATGAAACTGATTTTGGTTCCACAAGCAGCGTTTGGGTGTTGCCTTCCTGAAGGTGACCAAGCTTCCAATGCTTGTCCCACTGGTCTCTACATTTCCCTGTGGTTCTCCGTCCTTCCCTGGTGAGGGAGCAGGGACTGAAGCTTTCCCGCTGTTTTCCTGCCTGCAAAAGCAGCCCCAAGAGCTGTGCGTTGGCTTCCCTCAGCAATCCGTCCTCTGTCCGTGCTCCCATTTGGTCCACATAGCTTTGCCTCTCTGAGGCAGACAGGAAGTGTCTAATTACGATTTTGTGGCCTGGGTTTTGTTGTATACCACAGATTGTCTATGTAACGTGTAGCGCACACCTCTCTTGGTGCTATTTCATTCCTGCTGTAAGAGAATGACAAAAATATTCATGTATAGCCAATTGATTGTGACGTGCTTGTGGTCTGTGCTTGCTCAGAAAAACAAACAAACAACAGTTTTTCCAATTATAAATAAATGCTAAAGACGAACACCACTTTCTTGATCTTATTTCCTTGATGAGGCCCACCTGAGTAGGTGAAGGAACGAACCTTTTCCATTTGAGCCATTCTCTGCAAGATGAGCTGTGCCCTGCAGTCTTCCTGGGGCTCTCCATAATGCAGCTTGACTCTTTTAGATTGCCTCTCAGATACTATTTGCAAGCAGTCAGAGCTAAGTGTTGGGAAAGCGAAGATGGACCGGGAGACGCACTGGCCAACAAGGTAGTGTAACGTTCTGATCCCATGTTGCCGGGAAGAGTGACTGCCTGCCCCCAGCACCACCTTGCCATGCTGGGAGGCTGGGCTCTGACTCTGCCTGCTTCCTGTTGACTGGCAGGACTGTCGTTTCTGGCTTTTTCTCCTCCCAAGGGATGGCAGAGATGCCTTCACTTGCTCAGTTAATCTATGGTCATTATGGATGTTCCACCCTTAGGGGGCTGGCTCACTGTGGGTTGTGCGGGTGACAGTCATGTGTGTGCCTTATGTGGGGGTGCTGAAACAGCCACCAGAGAGGCAACCAAGTAAAGTGACAACAGATCAGGTAGTTGGGAACTCAGATGAAGGACAGGCTTCTTCCAACAAGGGCTGGGGAGTTGCGGAAGGCTTTGTGGCAGAGGGAGCCCTGGAAAGCAGCTGGGGTGTGGATATGTAAGGGCAAGGCCGCCGCAGGGAGCAAGTCTAGAAATGGAAAAGTGGGGGAGCTGGGTGGGAACCTGAAAGCTAGGACCAAGTTTGCCCACTTTGTTATCCTTCTGGTAAAGTGGAAGACAAAAGATTTTATACTCTTCATTTTTCAAACATATGTTGATTGAATACCTATTATGTGCCAGGCACTGTGCTGGGCACTAGGGAAACCAGGATGACTGAGACCCTGCCTCTGATCACAGTGGGGCACGAAGGAGGAGGCCATTCTAGCTGGTTCCATGGATCAGGGAGGACTTCAGCGATGGGTAGGTGTTGACCAGGTGAACAGAGCTGGGGGTGACCAAGGCATGCCAGACAGAGGGGTCTGCCCAAGCAAAGGTTGGAGGGTGGGGGCCGTCAAACACCAGATGAACTTAAGTTCTGGGGGGTAGTTCCCTTGGGAGGGTCATGGCACAGGCTGGAGAGTGGCAGAGCTCGGTGGTGGAGAGGCCTGGTGCACGTGAGTGGGCGGTTGCTAACTGGGATCTCCATTTCCATTTGCCCAGATTGCACCCACACCTCTGCATGCTCCCCTGTCATGCTTCTCTCGCTTGCTTACGCGTCAGGCGACACCACAGATCCTCTCTTGCTCTAAGCTAGGAGCCCTAGGGTGGACTTTTATTGCTGGACCTGATTGCTGAGTTTTGGGGGAGGCAGGGGTAGAAATCAATCAAGGGTGGTATAAATGAAAAGTCATTTGTTTTTGTTTTCCACATGAATAGAAAACATCCCACCCACCTGTCTACTTTTGTATGAGGCAGAAAACACAAAAGCTGCTCAAGAAATAAATATATAAAAGCATATTATTAAGCTCTATTTTGACAAGTTAAGGGAGAGAGACAAAACGGGGATTCAGAGAGGTGGTAAGAAAGACAGGCGAGACGTGAGAGGTAGAAATAGTGGCACAGAGAGAAAAAGACATGGGAAGGCACACATATGAAGACACCTAGAGTAACCTAAGAGAGTGCGAGAAGGTGAGACATACTCAGAGTCAGAGAAAGGACGAGCATTGGGCAATGGAGGAGGCAGGAAGGCAAGGGCCTTGCCAGCTTTGTCAGTGCTGCCCACACACTCAGGGCTCCCCCAGAGGCTCTTCCGCCTGTGGTTCCCACCATGCTCCCCTCTGCTGCCCAGAGCCCCAGGAGGCGAATCTGTAACCTCGCTCACATTGCCTCCCCCAAACAGCAAACAAACAAAATTCAAACCAGCCCCCTATTTTCAATGAAAAGAGGTCATTGTTGCTAAGTTGGCTATAAACGTATTTCAGTTCTTCCTTAGAGTTTGTGTGTTCTTTGTGAAATTCTTCCCTCTTTTGTTTCACTAAGGTTTAAGAATTTACAACCTGCTTCTCATAGATTTGAGGAGTGTCAAGTCCTATTTCACAAAGTCTATGGACTCCTTTAGTGTGTCACTGTGGTTTAAGGCCCCTTTTACTGCTAAAATGTCTTAAAGCAGTTCACATTTTCAGGCCCATAGGTAGAGAAGTTTCTTTCAGGATGTGACCAGTGGACCATCTGCCTTAAAGCAAGGCTCCACCCCTAGCACCACCTGAGACCAGCAGGGCTAGGAAAGTGGCTGGGGCAGCCAAGGCCACTGAAACAGGAAAGACAGCTATTTCAAACAAAGGGAGCCCAAACTCCGTTCTCACAGAACCAGGCATGTGATCCAAGCCCCACTTCCACCACACTGCCATTTGATGCATATATCCTCATAACACGTAGACCATCCTAGAATTCCTACAACAGGGAGAACTAGAATTAACACTGGTATGTACTATGTTATTTACCCTATGAATACTGGTTAACATGGACAATGCTCTTAGGTGTTTACAAGGTTCATGGGTGGAAATCAGCACTGCCGTGCAACCCTGTGTCTCTCACTAACCTCCTGGAGCATTAGTGTCCTCCTCTGAAAATGGGGACACTAATACCCCCTCAGAGGAGCACAGTGAGGATGAAATGACATGAGGGCTGTAGGGAACCCATGGAGGACACTAAACGTATCATTTCATGCCCTTCCCCTCCCTTTGGAGTACTTGAAAGTACATGTCCACTTTCTGATAGATATATACTTAGCTGTGAGTAATACATGAGGTTGATTGAGGCAAACATTCTTAAGAAGATTGCTTTTAAAGAATTACAGCTGTTGAATTACCTTGAGTCCACAGACCTAAATGATAATATTCTAACAATTTATATGTATGCATTGTTTACGAAGCATTTCTTTCTGTGACATTCCACTGAACCCTCCCAATGTTGTGGGGCAGCTGTTGGCCTCAGGTAACAGAGGAGAAAGGGAAGCTCAAAGAGGAGGGGGCACCTGCCAGCTTGGTCAGCCTTGGAAGATGGAGGAAGCACTGGAATCTAGGCTTCCAGCTCCATAGCCTGCTGTCTCTCCCTCTCACCTCAAGGAGGCTGGGCTGGCCTGAAAAGAATCAGGTTTCAGACAAGTGGGACTCCCAGTAAAAACTAAGCCCATACCCCACAGGGCCACACTCTGGCTGGGCCATTCCAGGTCCTCCAGCAGGCTTGCCTAGTACCCTTTTTAAATCTTGGGACCCAGATATAAACTGAGGGAAAATAAGAATGGGGTCAGGTCTTTACACATCTGACTCAGACATCCTGGCTGTACTGACCAGTCATCACAGCCAATACACCGTTTTTCTCCTTTTGGTACTAGCTTGCCTGGGTGACTGCAATGTAGGTTACTAAATGTAGAATGGTCCAGCAGATTCTTCATTCATAAGAAATATACTCGGTCCTGGAGGTATCAAGATAAAACTGGTATCCATTATTATCTGCAGTATGTGGGTATTGGATCTGAGACTGCCATTTTGAGCATTTTATTTCAGTCAGTGGAATTGAACTTAAATTTCTGTCCCTTGTCGTCATGTAATGGGTCTCGATTACCTGTTAACCTGGCATTGTATATAGTGATCTCAACAGATGGTCCCAGAACTCTTACCTGGGGCCAAGAGAGCTTCAGATGCTGAGATTTAAAAGTTACTGCCACTGCTTGCTACTGGTTTAAGCTGATAGAGGGATCTTTATGCAAATCTGACCATGTCACCCCGTGCTTTAAACCATCCGTGGGCTCCTCGTGGCGCAGAAGCTTCTTGTTCCCTCGGTGCACCATGCTGCTTCTCACCTCCATGCCTTTACCCTCGCTGTCCACCTGCCCGGAATGCCCTTCTCCTGCTTCTCCACCTGGCTAACTCATCCTTCAAGACTCCGCTCAGGGGACAGCTCCAGGAAGCGTTTCCCGCACCTCCCAAGCTGGGTAAGCTGCTCCCTGTGTGTCTTCATGATGGAACTTGCCACATGTACTGTGTCATCCGCTCATGTGTGTGTCCCTCCATTAGACCGTGCTCCTCCAGGGCAAGGGCCAGGTCTCTCTGTTCACCTTTGTAGCCCTAGCTCCTGGCCCAAAGTCTACCATAGAGAGTGTCTTCTAAAGTGCTCGTTGAATGAAAAATGAGTGAGTGAATGAATGACAGGATTCACTATCTGCCTCCACATTTACCATGGTGCCTCCACAAGGCTCTTCTCTGACTAATAACTGTCTCTGCTCCCATGAAAGGGGCAGTTTTGCGAGAGGTCACGGCAACTGTGGAGCAAAGAGCAGTCAGTGGCTGGTTTTATACTGGCTGGCCTCTGTTCAGGCCTGCATACCTCTGTACTTTAGATAGCCACTTTTTCTAAACAGTCTTGATTGCATAAAATCATGGGCCCTTGGTTACAGGGTAATCTAAGAGGTTGGCCAATCCCACTCCCTGCTCAGTTCAGGGCTCCTAACTCTAGAGTGACAGGACCCTCCCCATCACCACACATTTCATAGGCATGTCTAATTCCAAGCGAGGATTACAACCAATAGGACTGGTTCTAAATCCAAGCTCTACTATTTACTAGCTATGTGACCTTAACTGAGTCTCTTAATTTCTTTAAGCCTCCAATAGATAGCAATAATACAAATATCCATCACTCTCTGAATATATTTGTTTCCCAAATTCAGGAAGTAAAAATTTGGCCAGCAAGGGATAACATGTTATTTCAATTTGTTTGTTTCCAGAGTTCAGGATAGCAGGTGGCCAGAGCTCTGATAGCAAGGGATACCTGATTCCCAGGCCTGCAGTGAGGGCCCTGTGGGGAGGCATGCAAAAGTACTCTGCAAACTGGAAATGTGCAACGCCCTTGCCAATAGCTCATGTTATGGGTAGTTTTGCTGACCACAGCTTCCCAGTTAATTACTGCCCTGGTCCCCAGCAGTATGGCAGCTGGAGCTACACAAGGTGAATCCACTCCTTCTGCCACAAAATGGCCTGAGATTAAGGCCATCTAGTGTTGGTTCTTGCTGCCTCTTCCCGTCCCCTAGCCCTTCATCTGGCCCCTGCTCTCTGAGCACACCCTATAAATCACCTGGTGCAGATCCATTTCTGCAATTCCACGTTCATTTGGAGTGATCCCCTCTGGACACAGGAAA
Organism: Rhinopithecus bieti; assembly: GCF_001698545.2. Taxonomy (NCBI): domain Eukaryota; kingdom Metazoa; phylum Chordata; class Mammalia; order Primates; family Cercopithecidae; genus Rhinopithecus; species Rhinopithecus bieti. The sequence goes on from NW_016808027.1 coordinate 122,932, forward strand.
CCAATTTTGATTAATTGCTCCAGATCCGATCCTTTGCTTTAGATGGGGGTTGGGGGAAGACAATGATTGATTTGCAAGTTCCCAGGAGCATAGTGTTAGACAAGAATTGAGCGCTGCCTTAGTCCAACACTTTACATTTTAAAAAGGGTCATTAGCAGAATTATTAGATTCCTGGCAGCCCACTGGGACAATCTACTGTACCTTTGACTTTGCCTTCTTGGTGCTAAAACAATCGAGAATGCTTTTAAAAATATTTCTCATACAATTGGAAATTTATTTAGTTCTTGTTAGCAGGCCAAATCTAGAAAAGGTATTTAACAATGGCAAAAATAAATGGGTAAATAACCACAAAGAAAACATAGCCACCTAGCCACCTACCCACCTAGTGCAACCATTTCCCTGAATTTCAGAAGAACATGTCTGCCTGGAAGGAAGCCGGAGTGGCAGGGAAAGACCTGAACTAGGAACTCGCCCCAGATCTTGATTCAACTTTTGTAAAATACAGAGTTGCCACAGCCTAGGGAGAGGGAATGAACCCTTACTTGGCCTTTACACACTTCCTCTCATTAAATCCTCACAGTAAGGTTAGAGTCTGCAGGTGTTACTCCCATTTACAGATAAAGAAACCAGACCTCGGTGATTAAGGAACAAAGTCACATAACTTGTAAGTGGTGAGATAGGATGTGAACCTAGGTTTGGGCGACCCTAAAACCCAGTCCTTGTCTAGGACTTGGGACTATCTGTAGGATTCCCATCGTAAAGATGTGCATCCCCCTGAAACAGCAGCCTCCTCCTCTGTCCCTTGCTTGCTCTGAAACGTTTGGTGACTCTCCATCCTCTGGTCTATGGAAAATGAGTCACAAGAAGGTCACAGATGCTGTTGATCTACACAGTTCTCTCCTTCCACCCCTGACCCAGAATTAAGTCTTGTGGAGGCAGCATTTCTCCTAACTGTGGTCCTAGCTGGTGTTTCCGTGTGATGAACCACATCTGGCGGACTCACTGTGGCCCTGGGCTGGTAGACTGATTGACAGCTGCACAGGTAGGGCTTCCAGGTGTGAATGTGGATGGGCACTCTTAGGCAGGACGCCACTGCTTTCTGGGGCTAAGGTCTTCTTTTTCAGGGTTGGCTGAATGCTAGGAAGTAAACGTGGTGGGTAGAGGGTGCTGTGCAGTGGGAGTAGCCAGCCAGGTTGTTTGGGGCCTGGGCCCAGAGGGGCAACTCTCTAAGGAGATGCAGTTGGGAGCTCTGAGCTGGGACCTGCAGAAGTAATTGGCTCCAGCCAGAGCCAGTCAGAGTCATTTCAAGCCGAAACCAGTCCAGACATCTGCAGACAAATTTGGAATCTCTGTATCTGTATACCCCACCAGGAGGGATATTATAGAAGGGAAAGAGCTCCTCCATTAAGGTCCTGACTTTGCCCGAACTCACTACGTGACTTTGGGCAACTTCCGCTTTCTGCACCACGTTTTCGCTTCTGGAAGGCGAGGCGAGGACTTTCTGTCTGCCTGGCTGACACCGTTGTTGTGAGAATCAAATGCCTTGTATGTAAACTTATCTCAGAAACCTTAAAGAGATGTTATCATTTGGAGGGACAAAAAAGGTGCTGAGTTAAAAATAGGAAAACATTTTTATGTTATGTAAATGCGGTTGTTAGAATTTGATTTTGTATGAGCTATTTTAAAACTCCTCATTGAGAAAGTAGACCTCCTACTATGTGCCAGCTCTATGCTAGTGATCCCTATGGCCTGGTACATAGTAGGCATTTAGTAAATGTTTGTGGAAGTAGGAAGGAGGCAAGAGGCAGGGAAGAGAGAGAGGAAAGGAGGGGAGGGAGAGAGGGAAAGAGAGATGAAGCAGGCATGGTCCCTGGCCTGAAAGTGCCCAGTCTAGAGAGGCAGATACAAAACTATTGAAGCTGATCTGACAGGGGCTGCTGCCAAGGTGGGGGTGGGGGTAGGGGTGAATAAAGACTTGGTTCTCAGAGCCCTCATATCTCAACTGCCCTCCTTACAACATGTCTCAGTTAGCTCTGTCCCTTGGACAGAGTGAATAAAGAGAAGTGAATAAAGAGAAGAACTTGGAACCGATTCCTCAGTCAAGGAGGAGGGGTTTGTGAGGCGGACGGCGAGGGATGGTGTTTGGGCAGCCAGCACTGATAAAGCTGGAGCTGCTTGGGCTAATCATTGGAGGTGTAGACTCCAGGGCAGAGAAGGTGTGGCCTGTGTGGAGACCACACCTACAATATGGCTTTCAGTTCTGGAGTTGCACTTTCCAAGGGACAGAGCCAACTGAGACACGTTGTAAGGAGGGCAGTTGAGATGTGAGGGCTGTGAGAACCAAGTCTGAACTGTTGTGGGGCATGTGTTACTTGGAGAAGCCAGGGATACAGACCCAATTGCTGCCCCATTCAAATACCTGAAAGGCTGTCCTGGGGCAGCCTTTCACTAAAAGGGTGGCTCCAGAGCGCAAAACAGGGATCAGTGCAGAGATAGGAAGGAGTGGAACTGACTGTAATGCAGACTTCTGCTCAGGTCTAACCAGTGGCCACTGAGGAGGAGGCTGCCTCACCAGGCATGTGCAGCCCACCCCAGGCAGTGCGAGCAGCAACTGGGCAGCCACCTGCCAGGGAGACTGCAGCAGAGGCTCAGGAGACCCGTGGCCCAGCAGTCTGTCCTTCCAGCCCTGGGCGCCTTTGATTTGGCTTGTGGAGTTGTGCTTTTATGGAATAGAGAGGGAAGACTTCTCCAACAGAGTGACAGCTTGGCCCCTAATAAGACCTTTGAGCCTCTCTGGTTTGAAGAGATACAGGCCGATAAAGTTTAGGGCTCAGCTTGGAGGTGGTGCCTGTACCTGGGTGGTGGCGTCATGTTTGTGGTGTGTGTTGACAGGTCTGTCTCCTGCCTCACTCTAGGAGCTCCTTCCCCCAAGTCAGGGGTTGGCTCTCATTCACTTCTGTGTCCCCAATGAGGGCCTGACACAGAGCAGGGTCTCAGTAGATTTGTTCAGTGAATGGATAAAAGAGAAAAAATTAAAAGTGAATAAAGAGAAGAAGCTACACCAGCCATGTGTTTTCCCACCAATATCTGCCAGGTACTACAATGAGCCAGACCCTGTGCTAGATACTCGTGTGATGCAAAGACGAAGAAAACACAGTCCCACGGGCTAGCAGGAGAGGCAAATAATTACCAAGCAACAGGATAATTACTAAAAGAGAAGCTCCCACAGAGTCCTGTTGAGGAGAGAGGCGGAGCGAGAGTTGTTTTGAGAACTCCTGTCTCCTGCAGATTCTTCATAAGAATAATGAGCCTTTCAAAGATAGTTTCCTTGGCAATCCCCCTTGGTGGCTGTGTTTCCATCACGTGTCAGGAGCTTTGTTTGTGTCTAAGAATTATGAGCACGTGTATGGGGCCCATGGAGGCAGGCAGCAAGGGAACAGAGCCCTGGAATCACCCTGTCTCTGTCCATGTCCTGCCAGGGGCCCTGTGGTGCCGTTGGCCTGGGCCTCGCTGTTCCCCTCCTCCCCATCTTTTCTCCAAGTGAGTTTGCTCCATCTCTTCCACCTGCCTGCTGAGATGTTGAGAGGCCCATGTTTTAGTCCTGGACCTGGAGAGTCACTTGCCCATTCTGGGCCAAGTTTCCATCTGTGGAGCAACACAATTGGACCAGATCGCCAAGTCACCCTTTGGAATTAACATTGGCTAAACGTCACCTGTATTCCAGGGGCCATGCCATGAGCATTCACATAACCTAATCCTCCCTAGAAGGTGGACCTTCTAATCCTCCTTTTATAGATTAGGAAACTGAGGCCTGGAGATGTGTGCCCCTGATGCCATCCTATGGCTAGGAAGGGGTTGAATTAACATTCAAACCCAGCTCTTCTGGCCTCAAGCCCAGTCAATGCACTGTCTCTTTAGCAGGTTGCTTTTTACATTATGAGAAATAATATATGTTAAAACGTCTGGCACCAAGCCTGGCCCATAGTTATTGCTCAGTTTCTTTCTTCCTCAAGGCTTTTCCATACTGCCCCACACTCCCACACTTCCCCGGGAAGGCAGGGGATTCAAGGACAGGGTCCATAGGCGCCCTGCTTTCTGAATGGAGCCCTATGCCGGGAGCATTGCCGCAGCTGTTGGCTGCTTTGATGGTGCAACAGGAGACAATCTGGGAAGAAAAAACTACGTGGATGGACTATAGGACTGGAATTGTGTGCAAGGGCAGGAATCAGTGGGAGGGAGTGAAGTCCTTTCTCCATCCAGTGGAGGGCAGGGCTCAGTAATCCTGCTTCTAGACTCTGGGAAGTATGGATCCAATGTCAGTGTGTGTGCACTCAGAAGGCATTGCCTGTCTCCACGGAAACAGGAAGAAGGGCAGAAAATGAAGTGTCTAAGACAAGATGTCTCATATAACCTTGGAACATTAAGTTTTGCAAATAGGACAGAGCCTGGCACAGAACAGTCTCTTTATTCATTCACTCAAGTGTTAAGTCAGAACCCACCTGGGCTCCAGTACTGTTCATTTAAGGTACAGAGGATACAATGATGTGCAAAACTGACATGGTCCCTGCCCTCTGGACACTTCAGTCTAGTGGGAGAAACATTAATCCAAAAGAATACAAGGAATTCACTGAGAAAAGAGAGGAAAACAAGTGCCAGGGACTAGGAGAGCCTGTAGCAGGGGGCTGGCCATGACTGTGGGGTCAGGGAAGGCTTCCCAGGGCAGTGCTTCAGTGAGCTGAGAGAGGACAGCTGAGTAGACACTAGCCAGGTGAAGAGGGAACAAGAGAATATTCCAGGAGGAGACAACTGCATGTGCAAAGCTGTAAAATGGGAAGGAGCAGGGCTTGTTGAAGGAACAGAATGCTGGGCACAGAGAGCCAGGAAAGGCAGGAAGGAGAGGGGTGAAGGGGTAAGGAAGCAGGTAGATTGGCCAGCTAGGTGGGGCTGTGTAACAGATTTTCTTCTTTATTCTTGGTACAAGGAGGAGGTATTGAAGGGTTGTGAGCAAGGAAGGGACAAGATAGGGTTTGCTCTCTTAAAAGATCATTCTGATTTCTGTATGAAGAATGGATTGGAGGAGAGCAAGAATAGATGGAACAGGGGACAGCAGTTAGGAGGCTGTGACTGTGGTCCAGGGAGATGATAGCATAGCAGGTAGTAGGGGAAGGGAAGGAGGGAAAGAAGTGGGAATATTCAAGAGATAAATGTTAGGAGCTGAAATCAGTGGGAACTAATGGATGGGGTGAGGGTTTTGAGGGAGAGGGAGGTATCAAGGATGAATCTGAGTTTCTGGCAGGGGCTAGAGAATAGAGGATGAACCAGCTTTCAGCAACAATAACTTTTAAAACTTTCCATTTTGCCTTCTTTGTTTCAGATACTGTGCTGAGCATTGGGGCTGCAGGCAAGGAGGTTGGCCCCTGCCTTCAGGGAGCTCACTGTCTAGCAGGGGTGCCTGGCCTGCAGTGGGGATATGTGAGAAAGTGGAGAGAGAGACTGTGAGATGGTGCTGCAGCAGGGATGCAAATAAAACTAATCTGGAGAGACACAGGCAGGAAGACCTGGGAGGAGGTGGGAGCTGAGCCGAGCCTTCAAGGACAGGCAGGGCCCTGACAAAGAAAAGTGGGTGAAGCAGAAACAAAGACACAGCCCTGGCTGGCAGTGTGCAAAACAGCATGAGAGGATGATGCAGGGAAAGTGGGCTTCCCCCAGGACTGCTGTGAGGGTTGAATGACATAAGGTAACAGACGCATGAGCATTTTAGTAAACTGCTATCACAGTTATTACAGAAGTGGACTTATTTGTGCACTATCCAAGCACTCCGAAAATATCAAGAATTATTATTCCAGATGCCCACCTAGCAAAGTCTTCTGTTGTAATAATCCCTGACATTTATATAGTTATCCCCACTTGACAAGTGGGGAAACTGAGGTCTATTGTGGTTAAGCAATTGCCCAAGACCTTTCAGGCAATAAGCAGCACAGAAGCCAAGGTCAGCCCAGCAGGTCGTTGTACTTTCTGAGAGGTTAGTGCTTTCAGGGTGCACAGGCTGGGAGAAGGCACCTGTGGCATATGCTATCTTGAGAATACGTGCTGCTGACCAAGGGCACAAGATTTGGTTGTGCAGGTTGGGCCATGCCCAGGGACAGCTGGCCTGTGGCCTGAGTGGGCTGAATGCAGCCTGCTTCTGCTCCCCAAGCCATGAACCAGCTTCCACTCTGAGGGGATGGCTTTGCCTCATTCATACCAGCCTCACTGGAGGAGGTGAGGCACTTTACAGATGGGAGTCTGGCGGGCAACTGGAACCACGTGAGGACCAGTCAGTGTCAGTGAGGATTTCATGGCGCCCTTGAGTGCAGTTTCGTGCATAGAAAAACTGTCCAGGCAGCTTGGATTTTAAAAAATAAATGCTTAATAAAAGTAACAAAATCAAAACTTAGTAAAATGTAACAATCTCTTTTAAGGAGGATGTTATAGTTTACTTCAATTACCCTAAATATAAATTAAATTATAAATAATTTTAAATAAATTAAGATTAAAAATATGGTGACCATTGGCTTGTCATAAAAGTTCCATCATTGTTTAAAAATGTGTAAAACTGTCGTATCTTTCAGCTTTAAATTATACATCTAATTTAATTATTCCATTACACATTTTATATTGGGATTACAAAACTAATCTGTTAGACATTCTAATATACTAAATTATCTTAAACATTACAAATACCTTTGACGTAAATCTATGCATATTTTTCCTAAACTTTCCTTCTTCGTTTTTTTTTTCCTGGAGCCAGTGTCTTACTGTGTCACCCAGGTTAGAGTGCAGTGGTGTGATCTCACCTCACTTCCACCTCCACCTCCTGGGCTCAAAGGATTCTCCCACGTCAACCTCCTGAGTAGCTGGGACTACAGGCACCCGCCACCACACCCAGCTAATTTTTGTATTTTTAGTAGAGATGGGGTTTCACCATGTTACCCAGGCTGATCTCGAACTCCTGACCTCAAGTGATCTGCCCACCTCGGCCTCCCAAAGTGCTGGGATTACAGGGTTTTTTTAAAACTTAATGCAAAAAAAGTAATATTGGGGACTTGATTTAATTCATCATTTTTAATCTTAATTATAACCTTCCCATAATTAAAGATACCTACTAAAGAAAAAAGTTTTCTAACCTAAGCAATATGGGGTTATGTATCCATGCAAAGTTGAGGTTAGCTCACAGCTGGCTCATTAAACAGAAGAGCCCATTAAACAGAAATTTGGTACCTGGCTCAGGAGCCAATGCTGTAAATATCCAGGGAAACGCTTCCTGGCCCAGGCTGCAGGGCTGGCCTTCTTTGTGACCTGCATGCCAGTAGGAGACTCCAGGCGCATGGCCTACCCTTGGGATGGGTTCTGCAGCCCAAGCCCCTGAGATGGAGTTAAGCTCCCATTTTTTTCTTTTGTCCCTTCTCAGTTTCCTCACCCTGTTGGGAGGACACCGCCCAGGTCGCTTCACAATCTAAGAGAATACCCCTAATCAATTTCCTGCTTGGCTCTATTCTGAATTCAGTTTTTCTTCTTCCTCTCTGACCAGCCACCAGTGACTGGAGGTATTTTAATGCCACTTTTGGATTCCACATGCTTCTCACGGCCTTGCCTGGCTCTCTTCTCAAACACTAAGGTCCTACTGATAGCAGCCAGCTGTGTCCATCTGGCCAGAGCAACTGTGTTCCATGTCGTACTGAGCCAGAGAGCCGCCCGGCCCCTTCCACTGTGATGCTCAGGGACAGCAAGGGGAACTGGATGGAGAGGTTGCCTGTGCTGCGTGGACTCTGCTGAGAAGTACCAGTCCCTGGGTGACTCAGGGTGCTAAATACAGTAAAAAGCTTCTGCATCAGGACAACACAGAAGAATAAAAGTAGTCCAAATATACATAATTTTACTTCTAAGTAAATAGAAAAACAACCATAATACTACCTAATAATACCATAGTACAAGGTGCTCTAGGTACTGACCTCTAATCATTATAGATTTCTGAGTAAATATCATTATACCCAATAAATAGAGTAATAGTAATAGCCACCTTGCATTGAGCACCTACTATGTGCCAGGCGCGCTAAGGGAAAGAGCACAGGCTCCAGGAGTGGAAGGACCCAGGTGCTAGTCCATGGGGGTCCCCTCACTTTCCCCATCACTTGTCCTCTCACGACCTCATTTTCTTCATCAGACAAGTAAGGGTAAGAAAACCCTTCCTGTGTGCTTCACAGGGCTGCTCTGTTGCTGAAATGAGCTATAAAAGGGAGTCATTTGGAAAGCTGGATGTGTTGTAGGCGTGCAAGGGCCTGTGACGCTTGCTGAGCAACGCCACTTTCGAGTGGTGACTTCCAACGTGGCCTGCAAGGAAGGAGTGTGCACTCTAAACCAGAGGGCTCCAGGCTGGCCAGGTCTAAGTGTGGCAACCGTTGTCTTTGAGAGTTAGTGTTGTCACACGCTCTCCACAGTGTGGGTGGGCCAGAGGATGAGGCAGAGGGCTGCAGTGAGGCAGAGGGAACAGTGCCTGAGGATCCTGATGAAAGATTGGGACTTTTGGCTGCAGGGAAATAAGCCCAGGAGCCTTGGAGTTGGTGAGGGCAAGGGTCTCAGGAGAGCAGAGAGAGTCAGAAATGGGAATGGAGTGAGGGGATCAGGGCCTCATCCCTACCTGAATGCGGAGTCCCAGTGAGTCCCACCAGTTAGTGGGAATGGTGCAGGCAATCACAGGGTGCACTGTCTATGGAGAATTTAAAGCAATAAAGCTAAAAGCTGCCTGTAGTCCAGCTATTCAGGAGGCTGAGGTGGGAGGATCATTTGAGGTCAGGAGCTGGAGAACAGCCTAGGTGATGTAGTGAGACCCCATCTCTACAAAAACAAATAAAAAAAAAACTAAGCTGTCCTGCTTTTTATTATCACCATGTGCTGCTCATTCTATACAATGTCAGTGATAAAATACTTTTCCTCTTGCAGGAGAAGGGGAGAGGGGCATTCCCACTGCTTCCTTTCCTAGTATGCCATGGACCCCCTGCCCCTTCCTGCAGCCAGTGCTTAGCAAGGGGGCAGGGAGTCAGGGAGGGAAAAGAACTTGGAAGGCCCTGAGAACAAGGAAAGAGCACCCTGACCTGTGGGGCATCTGGTGGGCAGCTAAGATGGGGCTCCCAGGATGGGCCCAATAATCCCAGAAGAAAAGTAGGAATCTGGATGGAGTGTGGGGTGGACGGGCTGCTGGGATGCCTACTGGATGACTCTGAGTCCAGCTATAGTACTGCCATTGTCACCAGGGTGCTACCCCTGTGCCACGTGCAGGTTATAATCAATTGGCAAGCACATTGAATGACTGATTTCCTGAGCCTTCCCCTCACCCCTGTCTCTCACCCCTACCCACATTCTGTACTGAGAACACAGAAATCAGATTCTCCTGGCTCTCCAGCAAGAGCTGCCTGGCCCAGGCTCCACTAGGCCAAGACTTATTAGGCAATCTGTACTCTGCCCTGTCCCTGCCTGAGCTCTACTCTCACAGTGATCACCTCTCTCTCCTTTGCAGGAGCCTGGCTCAACCCATCAGTGATTCAAGTAAGAATCAAGGTCCTGTAGCCACAGAGCCAGAGAAGGGTCAAGGTTCTGTGGTCCCAGGGCCTCCAAAGGATCTAGGTCCCATGATCCTGTTACCAGTCAAGGATCAAGATCACGTGGTCCCTGAGCCTTTAAAGAATGAAAGCCCTGTTATCTCAGCACCAGTCAAGGACCAAGGTCCCTCGGTCCCAGTTCCTCCAAAGAATGAAAGTCCTATGATTCCAGCAAGAGCTAAGGATCAAGGTTCTGTGGTACCAGAGTCTCCAAAGGATCAAGGTCCTAGGATTCCTGAGCCTGTGAAGAATCAAGCTCCTATGGTCCCAGCACCTGTCAAGGATGAAGGTCCCATGGTCCCAGCACCTGTCAAGGATCAAGGTCCCATGGTCTCAGCACCTGTCAAGGATCAAGGTCCCATGGTCCCAGAGCATCCGAAGGATGAAAGTGCCATGGCCACAGCACCCATAAAGAATCAAGGTTCCATGGTCTCTGAGCCTGTAAAGAATCATGGTTTAGTGATCTCAGGGCCAGTCAGTGATTCAGGGCCAGTCAAGGATCAAGATGTTGTAGTCCCGGAGCATCCGAAGGTTCACGATTCTGCAGTTGTGGCACCTGTAAAGAATCAAGGTCCTGTGGCCCCTGAGTCTGTGAAGATTCAAGACCCCATTCTCCCAGTACTAGTGAAGGATCAAGACCCCATTCTCCCAGTACTAGTGAAGGATCAAGACCCCATGGTCCTGCAGCCTCCAAAGAATCAAGGTCCTGTAGTCCCTGAACCTCCGAAGAATAAAGTTCCTGTAATCCCGGTGCCTCTGAAGGATCAAGCTTCTCTGGTGCCAGCACCAGCAAAGGACCAAGGTCCTGCAGTCCCTGAACCTCTGAAGACTCAAGGTCCCAGGGACCCTCAGCTACCTACTGTCTCACCTCTACCCCGAGTCATGATCCCAACTGCCCCCCATACGGAATACATTGAGAGCTCCCCTTGACACTCACCCCTTGACACACCAATGAAGGAGCTGACAGTGAGAGTGCTCCCCTCCCAGGGGCAGTGAAGACATATTTAATCTGCATGAAACATGTACAGTAGCCTTGCTGGAATCTAATAAAAATGGTCCCTCTGACTCAGCAATGTGCCTGTCTGTCTCTGTTGGGCAGGGGTGCATATGTGTGTATAGGTGAGCCTGTCAGGCTCTGCATTCACCCATCTGGACCAGAGGGGTCTGAGAAGCACCAGTTCCTGTGAGTTGTCAGCATAAGACAGGAGTGGGCAGGCGATGCTAGGTTGAAACAGGACCCCATCACGGAGGTAGGCAGAATAAGGCAAGGGTCAGATGCCATGACAGCCTCACAAGAGATGCCAAATCCCAGCAGGCTGAGCCCTGGGTGGCTGAGTTGAAGCCTGCAGATGAAACAGGAGCAAGGACCCACCTGGCACACGGGAATTCTGGATAACAGTTGTTTGCCAAGAGCTCAGCCTTAAAGCTCATCCAGGAGTCAAACTTCTTGAGGAAACCAGGCCTCTGATCATAAGTTTCAGGACACTGTAGAACCTAACACCTCATTCAATATTCATGACAGCTCAACCAAGAGCTTCTAAAAAATATACCTAGAGCCAGGAACAGTGGCTCAGGCCTGTAATCCCAGCATTTCGGGAGGCCAAATTGGGTGGATCATCTGAGGTCAGGAGTTCGAGACTAGCCTGGCCAACATGGTAAAACCCTATCTCTACTAAAAATAGAAAAATTAGTCGGGTGTAGTGGCGGGTGCCTGTAATCCCAGCTACTCAGGAGGCTGAGGCAAGAGAATCACTTGAACCTGGGAGGCAGAGGTTGCAGTGAGCTGAGATTATGCCACTACACTCTAGCCTGGGCGACAGAGCGAGACTCGGTCTCAAAAAAAAAAAAGTGTGTGTGTGTGTGTGTGTGTGTGTATATATATATCTATATATATCTATATATATAGATATATATCTGAAGTCCTCATTCATTTCTCCGTGCAGCAAGCTTGTCCTTAGCATGCACTTTGTGCCAGACTGTGCTGAGCACTGGGGTCACTATGGGAAAAAATATTATGACAATAAAATGTGGTATGGGATGAGGCCCTAGGACAAGTCAAGGCCTGGCTTTAAGANACTGCTTCCTTTCCTAGTATGCCATGGACCCCCTGCCCCTTCCTGCAGCCAGTGCTTAGCAAGGGGGCAGGGAGTCAGGGAGGGAAAAGAACTTGGAAGGCCCTGAGAACAAGGAAAGAGCACCCTGACCTGTGGGGGCATCTGGTGGGCAGCTAAGATGGGGCTCCCAGGATGGGCCCAATAATCCCAGAAGAAAAAGTAGGAATCTGGATGGAGTGTGGGGTGGACGGGCTGCTGGGATGCCTACTGGATGACTCTGAGTCCAGCTATAGTACTGCCATTGTCACCAGGGTGCTACCCCCTGTGCCACGTGCAGGTTATAATCAATTGGCAAGCACATTGAATGACTGATTTCCTGAGCCTTCCCCTCACCCCTGTCTCTCACCCCTACCCACATTCTGTACTGAGAACACAGAAATCAGATTCTCCTGGCTCTCCAGCAAGAGCTGCCTGGCCCAGGCTCCACTAGGCCAAGACTTATTAGGCAATCTGTACTCTGCCCTGTCCCTGCCTGAGCTCTACTCTCACAGTGATCACCTCTCTCTCCTTTGCAGGAGCCTGGCTCAACCCATCAGTGATTCAAGTAAGAATCAAGGTCCTGTAGCCACAGAGCCAGAGAAGGGTCAAGGTTCTGTGGTCCCAGGGCCTCCAAAGGATCTAGGTCCCATGATCCTGTTACCAGTCAAGGATCAAGATCACGTGGTCCCTGAGCCTTTAAAGAATGAAAGCCCTGTTATCTCAGCACCAGTCAAGGACCAAGGTCCCTCGGTCCCAGTTCCTCCAAAGAATGAAAGTCCTATGATTCCAGCAAGAGCTAAGGATCAAGGTTCTGTGGTACCAGAGTCTCCAAAGGATCAAGGTCCTAGGATTCCTGAGCCTGTGAAGAATCAAGCTCCTATGGTCCCAGCACCTGTCAAGGATGAAGGTCCCATGGTCCCAGCACCTGTCAAGGATCAAGGTCCCATGGTCTCAGCACCTGTCAAGGATCAAGGTCCCATGGTCCCAGAGCATCCGAAGGATGAAAGTGCCATGGCCACAGCACCCATAAAGAATCAAGGTTCCATGGTCTCTGAGCCTGTAAAGAATCATGGTTTAGTGATCTCAGGGCCAGTCAGTGATTCAGGGCCAGTCAAGGATCAAGATGTTGTAGTCCCGGAGCATCCGAAGGTTCACGATTCTGCAGTTGTGGCACCTGTAAAGAATCAAGGTCCTGTGGCCCCTGAGTCTGTGAAGATTCAAGACCCCATTCTCCCAGTACTAGTGAAGGATCAAGACCCCATTCTCCCAGTACTAGTGAAGGATCAAGACCCCATGGTCCTGCAGCCTCCAAAGAATCAAGGTCCTGTAGTCCCTGAACCTCCGAAGAATAAAGTTCCTGTAATCCCGGTGCCTCTGAAGGATCAAGCTTCTCTGGTGCCAGCACCAGCAAAGGACCAAGGTCCTGCAGTCCCTGAACCTCTGAAGACTCAAGGTCCCAGGGACCCTCAGCTACCTACTGTCTCACCTCTACCCCGAGTCATGATCCCAACTGCCCCCCATACGGAATACATTGAGAGCTCCCCTTGACACTCACCCCTTGACACACCAATGAAGGAGCTGACAGTGAGAGTGCTCCCCTCCCAGGGGCAGTGAAGACATATTTAATCTGCATGAAACATGTACAGTAGCCTTGCTGGAATCTAATAAAATGGTCCCTCTGACTCAGCAATGTGCCTGTCTGTCTCTGTTGGGCAGGGGTGCATATGTGTGTATAGGTGAGCCTGTCAGGCTCTGCATTCACCCATCTGGACCAGAGGGGTCTGAGAAGCACCAGTTCCTGTGAGTTGTCAGCATAAGACAGGAGTGGGCAGGCGATGCTAGGTTGAAACAGGACCCCATCACGGAGGTAGGCAGAATAAGGCAAGGGTCAGATGCCATGACAGCCTCACAAGAGATGCCAAATCCCAGCAGGCTGAGCCCTGGGTGGCTGAGTTGAAGCCTGCAGATGAAACAGGAGCAAGGACCCACCTGGCACACGGGAATTCTGGATAACAGTTGTTTGCCAAGAGCTCAGCCTTAAAGCTCATCCAGGAGTCAAACTTCTTGAGGAAACCAGGCCTCTGATCATAAGTTTCAGGACACTGTAGAACCTAACACCTCATTCAATATTCATGACAGCTCAACCAAGAGCTTCTAAAAAATATACCTAGAGCCAGGAACAGTGGCTCAGGCCTGTAATCCCAGCATTTCGGGAGGCCAAATTGGGTGGATCATCTGAGGTCAGGAGTTCGAGACTAGCCTGGCCAACATGGTAAAACCCTATCTCTACTAAAATAGAAAATTAGTCGGGTGTAGTGGCGGGTGCCTGTAATCCCAGCTACTCAGGAGGCTGAGGCAAGAGAATCACTTGAACCTGGGAGGCAGAGGTTGCAGTGAGCTGAGATTATGCCACTACACTCTAGCCTGGGCGACAGAGCGAGACTCGGTCTCAAAAAAAAAAAGTGTGTGTGTGTGTGTGTGTGTGTGTATATATATATCTATATATATCTATATATATAGATATATATCTGAAGTCCTCATTCATTTCTCCGTGCAGCAAGCTTGTCCTTAGCATGCACTTTGTGCCAGACTGTGCTGAGCACTGGGGTCACTATGGGAAAAAATATTATGACAATAAAATGTGGTATGGGATGAGGCCCTAGGACAAGTCAAGGCCTGGCTTTAAGAGGCCAGTGAAGGGAGAACACCTGGCGAGGGCGGCCAGGAAGGCTTTCCAGAGAAAGTGGCTGTGGAGTTCTGATGTAGTCTGGGCAGTCCAGACAGGGTAGACAGGGCGGCATGGGTGTGGCTGAGAACTGGGTAACACTCCCTCTGGAAGTCCCTGAATAAAAGGAATCTGGTTTGCATGAGGACTTGACCAAGGGTATGGCAGGTCTCTGGGGTGGAAAACTAGGACGAGGCAGGGGTGATCCATTTTCTGAATTCCAGGAAATCAGGGAGGGAGTGGGGTCGAGTCCTGTAGGCTGTAAGTGTGGTGCTGGCAGGCCGAGGAACAGCCACAGCCAGGCTGTGGGGAAGAAGGCTGGGAGCTGCCAGCAGGCCTGGGGCTCAGCCTCAGTCAGAGGTGGGTCCTGCCGGAATGCCACTGGCACGGGCCACAAGGCTGTACTGCAGCCTCCCTTTCAAAGTCCAGAGCCCCTAAGGAGCTAGGATGGAGGCTTCACCGGTTGCCCCCACCAAAGCTGGCTCCCAAGGAATACTGCTACTCCTTTCAAAGGAGCTCAGCTCAGTTCTTAACAGGAAAATCATCAGAGGAAGTACAGTACGGAGGACACCCAAATCGTCTAGTTTTCTAAGCAAGCCTTCCCCATCCAACTGGCCCCAAGCCTGCCTCCTCATGCGTTCCCAACAGCACTAGGGTTTTCTCTACACACACACAAACACACATACACACAGAGGTTTCTTCACAGTGAGGCTGGCTTTTTTGGCCCAACACGAAAGTAGCCCTGAGAGCTTGCTGCCATATGAGCTCCAATAGTCAGGGACCTGAAGATAAGACAGGCCACAATGAGGCTAAAGAATTGCGTGTGAAGGCCGGGCTCCATGGCTCACGGCTGGAATCCCAGCACTTTAGGAAGCTGAGGCGGGTGGATTATTTGAGGTCAGGAGTTCAAGACCAGCCTGTCCAACACGGTGAAACCCCGTCTCTACTAAATATACAAAAATTAGCTGGCTGTAGTGGCAGGCACCTGTAATCTCAGCTACTTGGGAGGCTAAGACACAAGAATCGCTTGAACCTGGGAGGCAGAGATTGCAGTGAGCCGAGATCTAGCCACTGCACTCCAGCCTGGGCAATAGAGGAGACTCAGTGTCAAAAAAAAAAAAAAAAACAAGCTTTGCGTGTGGACACCCTCCTCCTCCTCCCACTCCTTCCTCTGACTCACACACCAGGTCCCATGACACACACGTTTCCACAGGCCAGGCGGACCGTGCTGCCATCTCTGAGAAGCAAAACAAGGTTTCCCTGAGGGCCTCCGAGACACCCGGGGGCAGATGTCCAGGCCACTGGCTACCAGGGCTTGACCTCTGAAGAGACGTCTGGAAACACGGCCTGGGAGTCAGCTGCCCCGGGGCTGGGGGTAGGATGCTCACAAGTCCCACATGAAGGACACTGCGCTTCCTCAGAGAGTGTCAGAATGGAAAGAGATGTGGGTCCAGTTCCAAGAGGGGCTGGCCCATAGCTGTAAGGAGGAACCAGGGGCCTGTGGTGCCCGCAGTGATTCGATCAGGAGACAGCGAGGCCGGATCGAAAGCTGGGAGGGCCGGCGCAGATGAAGACTGCGGGGTGGCCGCTAGATCTGGCAGCTTCTGCTATGAGCCCAGAGTCAGCCCCTCAACATCTTCATTTGCAAGCCGGTCCCGACTTAGAGCAGCGCCTCTGAGCTGCAGGCATTCCCAGCTCAGTCCAGTCCAGCTCTCCACTATCGAGAAAGAAGGCCCAGTGGGGGAGCGGCTCTGGGTCCCCATCCTGGGCTGGGGCAGCGAGGGCGGGGGCGCACCCGACTCCCCTGGCCCTTCTTACAAGCAGGCTTCACTCAAGGCCTAGCTCCTCCCTGCGGCAGGCACTTCCCAGTCTCCCGCGGCGTCCCCGTCCCCACCTCTCCCTCCTCCCGCCTCTCCTTCCTCCTCCCCGCTGCAGGGCCTCACAAAGCAGAGGCGACCGCAACCCCCGCAGTCCGCGGGCTCCGGCGCCCCTACTGCAGCAGCCCGGGGAGGGGAGAGGACAGCCCCGCGGCAGCGCAGAAAAGGCGCCCCTACGCCGCGAGGGGCTGGGAGTTTGGGGGGGGCGGTCTCTGGAATGGGAGTTTCCCCGCCCGGCCCAGGGGCAAAGGCGACTTGCTGAAACCGGATGGGCCGGCGGCGGAACTCCTACCCGAGAGTCCCACCCCGAAGATGCCCAGGCTCGGGAGGGCGTCTCCGCCCACAAAGCCCCACTACCCGGGCTCTCGGCTCGGAAACAGCAGCCCTCTAGCCCCGCGCACTCGCACAGCCCCCAGCCTGCAGGCTCGTCTCCGGCCCCGCCCCGTGCTCTGGGTTCTGCCGCCGGTGCAGCCTGGCCCCGCGAGATCTCGGGACGCGGGATCGGGCCGGTGGGAAGCACAGTGCCCTGGCGAGGGTGGGCGAAAGAGGCCCCAGGATCTGCCCTCCGCCTACCCGCCTAGGGCCGCTAGAGGGCCTGGCTGGGAGACCCTTTCCGGGAGCTGGGCTGAGGCCTCGCTGGAGCCCCCGGTGGCTGGTCTCGGGAAAGGCCGCGATGTTACTTCTCACACAATGGACCCCACCCGTGATACCTGCCGACGCCCCGCACGGCCTGGGCACTTTGTGCCATATTGGGGGAGCGGGGAGACGGTCTTTGTGGACAAGGGACAGGAGCCAGGTCGGACTGGAGCGACACTTTCGGGAGTCTGTGCCGCTGGGTGGATGGATGGCCTAGAGGAAGTAGGTGGGAATGTACTCGGGTTGACCCAGTTCTCAGCCAGAAACCGGGAAATCCTTTTTAGTACCAGTCTCTGACCCTCCGCTTCCAATCTATCGCTAAGACCTGCCTGGTCTTCCTGCTAAATAGCAAATTTGCACACTTTTCACTATCGCTATGGCTACCCCCTCTTCCTTCACACATCTCACAATTTGTAATTCAGTCTATGCATCACAGCATGGCACTCAGGTGTAAGAAATGCCGCGTCTTTATTTTGGTAAATCTCATTAAATACACTGGGAGCCCCCTCCTCTCGTTGCCAGGGTTGACAGGAAATCTGATATTAGTCATTTTCCTGGAGCCTTATCCTGTCTTTGGGGCTTCTCACAATTCCAGGAGGCTCAGGCCATCCTGAGAAGAATCTCCATGGCTTTCCTGAGCCCAAGTCAGCAGGGGCTGGCAGCCCCGCTCCCTCTCCCTCTCCCTAGGGCTTGGCTTGGGGGCTCCCAAAGCCTGCCCAAGTTGTGGTATTTCTGCCCAGTTTGCCCAGGCATTCCTATAGCCTCCACATCTGAGCCCATCATCCCTCAGAGGCCCTGCAACGCAGCCCGCAGGCGCCTGGCCCTTTCTGCACACCTTCATTCCCCGAGGCAAGCCACTCCATCCCTCGTCCATCAAAGCACCTGCACTTTCATTCCCTCTCCACCTTGGTCCATCAGTTCAACATCCTCTGCTGGGTGTGGTGGTGCATGCCTGTAGGCTTGATGAAGGCTGCCGTGAGCTCTGATCATTCTACTGTGCTCAAGAGCCCATGTCTTGAAGCAGGGGGAAGGGAGGAAAACCCTCTACGGGGTTGATTCTGGTTCTGGGTGGGCCAGGGCTCCACTATTTTACATTCCTACCCGCAATGTAGGAGGAGGGTTCCAATTTCTCCACATCCTCACCAACACTTGTGTCCATCTTTTTCATGTAGCAGTAATTTCTTTGGCTTGTTCCAGAATCTTACATTTTTTTCTTACACACGAATTCGTATCTAATAAATATAAGTAGACCTTTATTGTTGTGTGGATTAATGGGAATCCAGGAAACAGCTTGTTTTGGCAGGAGGATGGACTCAATTTGGTGTCCAGGAGACTTCTGGACATGGTGATCTGAGCCTGGGAAAGGGGTCTGAGCTGAAGGCGGAGATGCAGACCTCATTGAAATGTGAGCCTCACCAACCCACAGAAGGTAAAAAGGCTATGAGAGAGGGTGAGTTTTCCTAGCAAGAGTGTGGAAAGTGAGAGACGGATGGGGTCAGGACAGAGTGCTGGGAAACACCCACATCCAGGGGACAGGCAGGGGAAGGAGCCCCCAAGTGGAGGCTGCCCTAAAGAAGCAGAGGAGTCAGAGGAAAACTACAAAGGAATGTCATCTTGGGAAAGACATCAAGGATGAAGAGTCAACAGGTTCAGAGACCACAACGGCTTCCGGACAATACAGATTTAGAATCTGTTGGACGAAATGGGCAAAATGTCGTTACATATTGAAGTTTTGTGATGGGTGCTGTTATTTATTTATTTTGAGATGGAGTCTTACTCTGTTGGCCAGGCTGGAGTGTAGTAGTGAGATCTCTGCTCCCTGCAACCTCCACTTCCTGGGTTCAAGTGATTCTCCTGTCTCAGCCTCCCGAGTAGCTGGGACTACAGGCACACACTACCATGCCCAGCTAACTTTTGTATTTTTAGTAGAGACGGAGTTTCACCATGTTGGTCAGGCTGGTCTCGAACTCCTGACCTCATGATCCACCCGCCTCAGCCTCCCAAAGTGCTGGGATTACAGGCATAAGCCACCGTGCCCAGCTATGGGTACTATTATTTAATTGTCATGTATGTTGGAATTTTTTTCATCGGCATGAAATTAGTTGTTGTTTTTTTGTTTTGTTTTTTGAGACGGAGTCTCACTCTGTTGCCAGGCTGGAGTGCAGTGGCGTGATCTCGGCTCACTGCAATCTCCACCTTCCAGGTTCAAGGGATTCTCCTGTCTCAGCCTCCCAAGTAGCTGGGACTACAGGTGCCCACCACCGTGCCCAGCTAAGTTTTTGTATTTTTAGTAGAGACGGGGTTTCACCATGTTGGCCAGGATGGTCTCGATCTCTTGACCTCGTGATCTGCCTGCCTCGGCCTCCCAAAGTGCTAGGATTACAGGCATGAGCCACTGTGTCCAGCCAAAATTAGTTTTTTTAAAGTAGCAATAAAGAGATCACTGACCTTGGCAATTGCAGACTCTCTGGAGTAGAAGAAACAGAAGCCCGATTTCAGTGAAGGGGGATAAGAAAGGAGAGAAGTCAAGTGTGTTTTCATACCTGATACATAATTTACTGACATCTCATTTAGTAACCACTGAGCACATATAACCCAAGTATCCCTGAGAAAAGAACACAGTATGTGTAACAGTCATTAATTACTTTCACAACCCCTTGGTGCCTCCCGCATTGGGACCACTGTCAGCTAAGCCCAGCCAGCAGTGAGCAGTCCTTCCCCAAAAGGAGGAAAACTGCTTGCTAACTAGCACCAGGCTTCACTCCTAAATGGTAGATACTCCACTGTGATTCTTCTGTCAGAGTCTCTGCCATCCCATCTGCTGCAGACACTTGAGCCACCTTGGGATTGGCTGGGCTATCAAGGCCATGTGGCAGAGTTGCTTGCCTTTCATTCTGGACCACCTGGAAACTTTCCTTTTCTCTGGGCCCCACTCCAACCCTGCAGTCTCATAGGTTACTCAGTAACCTTATAAGGATCAGAGAAACACACCAATATATGTTTCGTCTAAAATACACAGAAGCCCAAGAAGTGTGCTTATTAGCAGTAAGAGGCAGAAAGCCCAGCAAGTTGTCTTTCACTTTGCAGGGTCTTTCCTGCCATGATCCAGATCACTGAACACCCAGGAGCTTCACGTGGGTGGCAGGCCCCTATGTTCTCACGAGATTTACTTCCATTCTCAGGCACACTTGTGTCTTATTGATGCATCTGAAGTACCCACTGCTTCTCCTTCTCCCAATCCTAGCAACATAGTATAATCAATGTAGTGGACAAATATAATGGCCTGTGATATGGGAGGATGATCAAAATCCACATAGATAGAAAATCAGAGACTTGAGGAGTTTCAAGACAAAATGAGAAAGGTGTACTTCAAGACAAGATGAGAAAGGTGTACTGCTATCCCTGCCAAGAGAAAGAAAATCGCTAAGGGGACTGTCTACAGACGACAAGAAAACATAATTCATCAGATAGTTTTACATCATGGCAGAATAAAATTATAGTTCCCATAAAAAGACCACACCTAGAATAATAGCATCTGCAACTGAACTCACCACCTGAGTAAGCTTACGGTAATGCCCTGTCATCATTCTCCGAGACCCGTGCCTTCTGCACAGACCAAATAGATGAGTTAAATGAAATGTGACAGAAACCACCGTTGCATCTTTCAAGTCTTTGATGGTGGCACAAGTTCCGGTGACTCCCCAGAGTTTATTATTGGTGTATTATTTTGGTAAGAAGGGGAAGATTGAGGGGTTTCCACTTCATCATTTTGCCATAATGATGCTTATTCCACAGGTCTGGAGGCTCATGTGTGAATTCTACCTGTAATTCCAATTATATATCATGAAAGTAAAAAATAATCATCATAATTGCAGAATGAGTTCAGGGTCCCACTGCACTTGGGTCAAAACTCCAATTATTACCTGACCCACCTGAGCCTCTCTCTACACAGCAGCTTTCTGTGTCCTCAGGAATTAACATTAAATAGACTTAACATCCACTAATCCCTGAAAAATTTTCCTTTCACAGAGCACAATTCTCTGGCAAATGGCCCACGACCTTTTGCAGAAGGC
This sequence comes from Rhinopithecus bieti, assembly GCF_001698545.2. Taxonomy (NCBI): domain Eukaryota; kingdom Metazoa; phylum Chordata; class Mammalia; order Primates; family Cercopithecidae; genus Rhinopithecus; species Rhinopithecus bieti. Next base: position 143,971 of record NW_016808027.1, read on the forward strand.
TGAAGGAATGATTTACAGTATGTATCTCTGGTGCTATTGAAGGGGCTTTTCTGAAGGGTACCAGCCTCTCTTTCATTCTAGGGACTTGGGGTGAGAGGTTGAGATTCTGTTTTTAGTGGGTCAAGTCAAGCTTCCACTTGCCAGCTCTGGAGGGTTTGTGTTTGTCTGTTTGTTGGTTGTTTTGCTTTGTTGTTTCTGTTATAGAGATTAAGGAGGGCCAGATGCAGTGGCTCATGCCTGTAATCCCAGCACTTTGGGAGTCCGAGGTGGGTGGATCATCTGAGGTCAGGAGTTTAAGACCAGCCTGGCCAACATGGTGAAACCCCGTCTCTACTAATAATACAAAAATTCACTAGGCGTAGTGGCGCATGCCTGTAATCCCAGCTACTTGGGAGGCTGAGGCAGGAGAATCGCTGGAACCCAGGAGGTGGAGGTTGCAGTGAGCCAAGATCGCACCACTGCACTCCCATCTAAAAAAAAAAAGAGAGAGAGAGAGAGAGATTAAGGAGGACCTTAAGAGCTGCCCATCTGTTTGGTCTCCTGGGTGCTATTTGGCCCTTGATTAATCAGCCTTTGCTGAAGACATCTGTGGTCAGAACATGCTGATTGCCACCTGAGGTCTGATGTTCTGGGCGGCCGAGCGCTGTTCGCCCTCTGCTCTCCTGGGGTCCCATTATTTCCACTGAAATCATGGAGTCCATTTTCGTGGCAGCATCTCCCACCAGTATGCCCACGCCACAGAGAGCAAGTGCTGCATCATGTTTCAAAGATGCTCCCCTCACTCATGTGTTTCTGGGTACCTTGGTGAAGGGAGTCTTCCAGGCTGTACAGGAGGAAATTAGGCATGTGGAGCTTAGCCAAGGAGAGGGAGTGGGTCACAGGGCAACAGTCACCTCAACATTCCTCCCTCCCTTGGTCTTTGAATTGCATCTTCTATATTAAAACAAGGAACTTCTGGCATCTCGATTTCAGTGAGCACAGGCCTTGATTGAATCCAGGAGTCAGTCAACCAGCTAAGCAAACAAAACCACTCCTAGCTGCTCACACTGGCACATTGAATCTAGAATCTCAGCTAAATGTACCTATATTAATAAATTCAGCCCAGTGAAAATCATGTTCCTCCCTCCCTGGATTAGCACCCACAGATAACATTCTCATATATGCTATCCAGACTTTTGCTGATATAAGTTAGCAAAATCTTGCAATTCTTTTTATGTGTGTGCTGCCTCCTCCCAGACTTGACTCAGGAATTAGGCAGGCAAGGATCTAACCCATGATGGGGCTGCAGACAACGTGAGTGTGGCATGAAGAGAACTAGCCTCCCCTCAGGTGACATATGCCCACCATATTTTGCTCTAGAAGTGGAGTCTAGTTTTCACGCCTTGAATTTGGGCTGGCCTCATGACTAGCTTTAACCAGGAGAATATGTGATAAGTGACATGATGCAAGAAGCCCAGGCCTCAGATGCTTAGCTCCTGCCTCCATTTTCCCGGAATCCTGAGGTCACCCTGCCATGAAGAAACCTGGAAGAAGGACCCTGTGGACAGAGAGGCCCAGCATTAGCCATCCCAACTATCCCAGCTGAGCCCAGCATCCAGTGATTGCAGTCATCTGAGCAAACCCAATTAAGTCACTACCTGTGAAGTGGCCTGTTACTCAGCAATAAATAACTAAAACACTGCAGGGTAACTTCAAGGCAAGGTCATTGCAACATCTTCAGGCAAGGCGGCAGGAGCCTCCGCAGGCAGAGGAGCAGGGACCGCTTCTGCCACTAGGAGGCGCTGTGAAGTAGGGGTTGTTGGGGC
>NW_016808027.1:146243-147651 GCF_001698545.2 Rhinopithecus bieti
GNGGGCTCTAAATTGTCTGTATCTTCCCACATGACCACTATCTCATTCTCATCCAGGTCTGGGCCCTAAGTTTCACCTGAGACACAGCAGTACCATGGATTCAGTCGATAAATTGACAATGTAATTTGGCAACAGCAGCCTCAAATTCATGTCTTAAGAAATCAGAAGGCCGGGCACAGTGGCTCACACCTGTAATCCCAGCACTTTCAGAGGCCGAGGCAGGTAGATCACGAGGTCAAGAGATTGAGACCATCCTGCCAATGTGGTGAAACCCTGTATCTACTAAATATACCAAAATTAGCTGGGTGTGGTGGTGCGTGCCTGTATTCCCAGCTACTTGGGAGGCTGAGGCAGAAGAATCTCTTGAACCTGGGAGGCGGAGGTCGCAGTGAGCTGAGATTATGCCACTGCACTCTGCCTGGCAACAGAGTGAAAAAGAAGAAGTCGGAAAATGTGGCTCAGTGCACTCTCCTCTGCCTGGAGTTTCCCCTGCTGAGCTTGGGACCTCTGCTTACACCAAAAGTGGGTAAATGGAGAAATGACAGGAAAAAAACAAAGGAAAAGGGCTGTCCACTTCTCAGCGTGCGTCTTTTAAATACAAAGCCACTTCCTCATTCTTGCTGGAGCAGCCAGGTGGGTCAGCGTGAACTGGGTGCGCCCAGAGGGATGGGGTACTGGAGACCACGTGGTGGAGCTGAACAGACTGAGAAAAGTCACACTGAGAAAACGGAAGAAAAATGGCAGCAAGATGCATGAAGGATGGTGTGTCTCCAGGGCACCTGAAGGGATACTGCTGTGCGTGTTTCATGCTTCTGTCTAGGGGCCTAGAAGATTCCCTGGGGGTCATGCTACCCTTTGAAATAGGCCTCTAAGGATGAGGGGCGCTCAACAGGCAGAGATGGGAGAGGTCTGGCACCAGGTAGAGGAGACAGCATGGGCAAACAGGAAGGGGAGATGGTGATAACTGAGTGGGGCAGTAGACGTAGCGGGAGTGGCAGGACAAAGGATTGGGAAACTTGGAGGGGTTGAGTGGCAAGAGCCATCTGTCCTGCCTCTAAGAACACTCACTAACCTGCTGTGTGCCTTATCCAAGGGGCTCCCATCACATAGCAGTTTGATCCTCCGTCTCCCACTTCCACCCTCCTCACCGCCCTCCTCCCTGTGTTCCAGGGTCACCCTGCCTATTCCAACTGCTGCACCCCCGTTCCAGCTGTTCCGCACATCTGGAATGCCTCTTTCCTTCTTGTCATCCAGCTCTAGCCCCTTCTTCCAGGAGTCTCCCCGACACTTCAGCCCAGCCTGAACCCAAGGCACTGTGGCATAATGGAAAGGATCAGACTTTTTACAGTTGCAGAGAGGTAGGCTCTAATCCCAGCTCTGCTGTATTTTTTTTTTTTTTTTTTTTTTT
>NW_016808027.1:148033-187801 GCF_001698545.2 Rhinopithecus bieti
TTTTTTTTTTTTTTTTTTTTGACAGAATCTCACTCTGTCGCCCAGGCTTTCACTCTGTCTTCCAGGCTGGAGTGCAGTGGCACGATCTTGGCTCACTGCAACCTCCACCTCCCAGGTTCAGTGATACTCCTGCCTCAGCCTCCCGAGCAGCCAGGACTACAGGCAAGCACCACCATGCCCAGCTAATTTTTGTATTTTTAGTAGAGACGGGGTTTCACCATATTGGCCAGGCTGGTCTTGAACTCCTGACCTCGTGATCCACCCACCTCGGCCTCTCAAATTGTTGAGATTACAGGTGTGAGCCACCGCGCCCGGCCTGCTATATGATTTTGAATCACTACTTTCTCTTATTAGTAACTATTAATAGTATTTATTGGCTATGTATTTGCCAAGTACCATGGATTACCTCATTTAACTTTCACCACAACCTTATGAGGTAAGTACTGTTATCATTTCCACCTTACTACTGAGGAAACTGAAGCTCAGAGAAGGTAAGTAACTGACCCAAGGTCACACAGCTAGGGAGTGGCAGAGCTGGGATGCCCATCAGACCTGTCAGGCTCCAACGCCTCTGCTGCTAAACACCATAGCTCCCACTGGACAGCTTCCTTAGAATGGGCATTTATTAGGCACCTCCTGTGTGCTGGGCATTCTGCTAGGTGCGGTGATGCAGCAGGACACAGGCAGACAAGGGCATGCTCTCCCGGAGGCCACAGCTGGAGTGTCAGGAGGACAACAAGCCCCGTGCTGCAGGGACTGGGGAAAAGATGGGTGACTGCCCCCTGCAAGCTGTGGAGCACGGAGCTCACACATGTCATTGACCTGCTGAGTGGCCTTGAGCTGGTCACTTCACCTCTCTGAACCCCAGTTTTCTTGTTTATAATGTGGGGCAGTAATAGCTACTCCAGAGGGAAGTCTGAAAATTAAATAAAATCATACATGGCAGTGCAGGGCACACAGTAGGCACTCAGGAGAAGGCTAATCCGCATCTCCCCCACTTGCATCCACATCTGGGACCCACACAATCCAACAGGCTCATTATCTCCCAAGACTTTAACAAGCACCAGGGTGAGAATAACAGGGTGATCCCTCCAATGGCCTCCAGGCGGCAGGAAAGCTCCACACAGGGCAGTGATGGGCCACTGGGGACAGCAACACTGGCTGGACCAACCTCTAGAACCCACCCCACCCCTAACTCACCCACCTCTGCCACCTGCACTGCCACTCCCACACCAGCAACTCCAGTCATCACAGACTGGTGTTTGAGATGCAACAGCACAGACCTCTTACCACCCTCCCCACCTGAGTCAGGATGGAGGAGCGTGGCCTCAAGACCCCCTTTGGGTCCTCTGGGTGGCCCCACACCCATGCCTGGCTTATTTTACTGCCCATTCCCACTTGGTGGGGGAGCTGTCACGGGCTGAACTTCAGGGCCAGGAGGCCTGGGTTCCAGTCCAGTCTCTGCCTTCTCTGAGCTGCACCTTGTAAAGTTAGGATGACTTCCCACCTAACAGGGCTACTGCAGGGATTAAGTGAGATGGATACAGATTGTATGCAAGTTAACGCACCTTCTTTACTAGAATCTGTACTCAGTGCTAGGTTCCAGGCACTGTGTTGGGGCCTCTCCTGCCCTTCCTATGTGGCAAAGCAACTACCCTACCGACTAGGATCGAGTCCCAGTCCGGCCCCCACTGACTGTGGGGCCTCAGGCAGCTCACTTAACCGCTCAGCCTGTTATCTCACCTGTAAAATGGGAATAATCCCTTACTAGCCAAGCTGTTAGGAAGCTTGGATAAAATTGTACATATCAAGTATTTGGCACATAGGAGGAGCAAAACACAAAGCAGTACCAGCTGGTTTCACTCAAAGCATTATTCTGATCCAGAAATGCCTACTCACCCTTTAAAGCAGCCCACGTCACCTCCTCCTGGAAGTCTTCCTCGATATGTGCATGATGCTAAACTAGGTGCAGAACTTACAGCAATAGACAAACAACCATGGACCCTCTCTTCCTGGAGCTTCCATTCTAGGAGGGGAGGCATGCAGGGAAGTCTTAAGTGGGTAATTTCACAGTGCTAAGGAGTCAGTAAAGTGAGAAATCATGGTAGAGAAACTGAGGTGGGAGAGGGACTGGTTATGTAGGGTGGTCAGTGAAGGCCTCTCTGAGCAGACGTTTACACTGAATCCTGGATGACAAAAAGCAACCCTGTAAACATCTACAAAAACCGCCTGCCAGGTAGCAAGGACAGCTAGTGCAAAGGCCCTGAGGCAGGGGGACAAGCGTGGCACACAGAACAGAATGATCCAGGTGCCTGGAACACAGTGAGCCCTGAGCACCCTGGTCACTGTCCAAGTCTCCACCTCTAGACAAAGCCCCTTGAAGATAGAGATTTGAATGATTGAGCTGAAGCACAGGACGGCCCTGGGACTCTGAGCAGTCTTGCTGAAACTCTGTTGTGGCAATGACGGGAGTGAATCAGCTAGCCCTTCTGCAGACCCATGTACCTCTTGGTGGCTACTGCTGGATTGCTCAGCCAGGAAAGGGGTCCCTTCCTGAATCAACAATCCCCAGGTCACAATCTTTGGCAGAGGAAAGCTGGAGGTGCCCAGAGAGAAAAATGACCTATCCAAGGTTAAATGGCCAGCAGGCATCAGAGATGGGGCTCCAGCCCAATATCCTCTGCTCCTCTGCCTACCTGGCCACTGGCTCCAGCCTGTGCATCCCTCTCTCTCCCGGAGTTATGGTGTCAGGAGCCCTAAGGACCACGAGGCATCCAACTGGAGGACTGTGTCAAAAGGGACTGTGTTGGGTACCTCCTCCTCGCCTGCTACAAACCCAACACTTGGGGCCACCTAAGGGCAATGATCCCCACAAGCTCCTTCCAAAGCCCAGCCTAAAGCCAGGCAACTTACTAAATGTGTGCCTGAGTTTGTACCTGTGGCCCTGGATGCAGCATGAGGTCCGTTTGAATGAAAGGCTAGGGGAGCTAGGCATAGTGGCTCATGCCCATAGTCCTCTCTGTAGTCCACTACTCGGGAGGTTAAGGAGGTTCACTCGAGCCCAGGAGTTTGAGTCCAGCCTGGGCAACATAGTAAAACCCACTTCTTAAAAAAGGGTAAAGAAAGAAAGGCGAAGAGGTTGAAGACTGGCTCCAGGTCCAGTGCTCTCATTCAGGCCCTGCAGCTGCAACTTCTCCAGGGCTGCCAGAGCCAGAACCATTTCCCGGGTCAGCATGGAGTGCACCTGCCACTTGGCACGGTCTGCACAGTGATCTGCCAGCATTCCAGGGCCTGATATAAGCCATCAGTAGCAAGTCTGCCTTAACAGGAGACCTTGTCCCTTGGGAAGAATGGTGTAAGAATCTCCTGATCCAATCTTCTTCCACGCTCCAACAGAATTTCATTGGAAAAGTTTTATTGAAAAAAAAATTGTACAAATAAGTTCTTGGATTGATAGCAACAAAGGCTCATGTTCCCCCTTCCCTCCGCATCTTTGAAGAACTAAAAAAGGAAGAAACAAAAACAAAAAGTTCATCCCCACAACGCCAGACACGGTGCTTCTTGACCAGAGTCTGCCCAGAAGCCCCTCCTGAGAGCTCTTTCTCGATCCGCCTCACTGCGGCCAGGTCATTCTGGGGGTGCCTGGTCCCAGGGGCTGCAGCACCTAGTTTTATAGTTGGGAGAGGTTGGGATAGAGCTAGGGAGGTGGCTGAGGTGTTTTGGCGTCAGGAGAAGAGGGCTGGCTGACCCCGCTAGCTCAATTTGGTCTCACAGGTGAAAAGGTACCTGGCTATAAATATGAACACTGATTGAGGCAGGCTTGATCTGGGACTTTGGGGGCAGGCAGGATGACTGTGGCCCAGGTCCCACAGGATGTGGAGTTTCCAAGCTCAGCATCATGGTATCTGGGGCCCACGTCCAAGTGAAGTGAATTCTAGCTGGGAAGGTCCGCTCAGGCACACGGGAACCCTGGTCTGTTTTTCCACCCCCACCCCATGGAGTATCCAAGGCTGGTACCTCACCTCCCCCCAAACCCCAATAGCACCCATGTGTCTCAGGAGCCTTTGGCTGCCTCCTGCCATCCTGTGTGCACCCTGAGGCCCTATAACTCGTCTCGCATCTTGTCACCCTTAGGCCGGACCAGGCGCCCAATGAACAGCAGGGAGCCACTCTGGGTGTCCCGCACCAGGAAGATGAAGGGGTGGTCGGCGTAGAACAGCTTGGGACTGCGCAGCTCCTCGCGCCCATAGATGTCCTGGTCAAAGGGGTTGCCGTCTGTGTCCAACTCAAAGGCGGTGGCATGGAATACACTGGCCAGGTACAGGTCCTTCTTGCCTGACATGCGTGACAAGTCGGCCTTGTTCTTGTCAATGGCCTCAGTCAGGCCCAGCCCAGCCAGGTGTTTCTGTGGGAACAAGGAGGTGTGCCAGGTGAAGCCATGGCATGCCAGGCTCCTCCACCCTCAAACCCTCCACCCCATACTACCCTGACTGCTCCTCAGAGAGGAGAGAACTGCTCCCTGGCCACCTTCTGTATGCCAGGCATGGCACTGGGCACTTCAAACCACAGCTTTCTCAATTCTCACTGAAACCCTACAAGGGCTTCTAATCCCCACTTCACAGATGAGGAAGCTGAGACTCAGAAAACAAGTGAGAAAATATCCCAGCACTGCCCAGCCGCAGTTCAGGGACAGGCAGCATGGGCACCACCCAGGAGCTTATCTGAAATGCTCATGTCCTGACTCCAGCCCAGACCCCTGAATCAGAATCTCTGGGATTGGGCATGGATTCCTTTTCACAAACTCCCCAAGTGCTTTCTTAGCATACTCAAGTTTGAGAAAGACGGATCTAAGGACAACTATGTCCACATCACTCTGGGGCTTAAAACCTGTCCCACTTTGGGAGATGGAGGCAGGCGAATCACTTGAGGTCAGGAGTTCAAGACCAGCCTGGCCAACATGGTGAAATCCCGTCTCTATGAAAAATACAAAAATTAGCTGGGGGTGATGGCTCGTGCCTGTAATCCCAGCTACTCGGGAGGCTGAGGCAGCTGTGCAGAGTGATAGGATGCCTGGAATTTGCTTCGGAATAATCGGATGCAGGGGGAACTGGTGGGTAGCGATGGCTCACTGTTGGCCGTGAGCTGATAATGCTTGAAGCTGGGTGATAGACACTTGAGGGTTCATGACACTCATCTACTTTTAAATTTATTTTACCAATGTTCCATAGTAAAAAGTTAAAACACATACACAAACACACACACGCATCTTTCCACCACCCTGCCCAGCTCTTGGAAGCCAACCATAAGCTCTTTAACATATGACCTGTGCCTCTGTGGCAGCCTCCAGCCACATCCCTTGGCACGCCCCACCCCACTCTCCAGACGGCCTCACTGGACAGCTTATACCCTGGATGGCCATCCTGTCTCCCATTAGGGACCTTTAGAAACCACTTCTTTCAGGAAGGCTTCCCGAGCCCACAAGACGAGTGGTGCCTCCCTGGACCTTCCTGTTATCAGTCTGGTGCTGCCTGTCTCTCTCACCTGGCTTGGAGCTCCCTGAGGGCAGGGCCCACATCCAGGGCTCTCCCTGGCTCTCAATGCAGGAGAGAGGACAGTAAAGGGCTGTGGGCTGAGTAAATGGCAGGGCCCAGGATTCTGCAGGATAACCTCCACCTCCCTGGCAAGGCCACACAGGAATCAGGCGTGAGGTCCTGAGACTCAGGGGGTCCTGAGACAGGCATTCGAGGTAGGCCCAGCTCTTCCCACCCTGACGACCTCGCACACGTCATCCACCTCAAATTTCCCAACTCTACCCCATGAACTGGGGGGTGGGGTCTCCACTGAGGGTTCCAGGAGGACACCAGAGGAACAAGGGGAGAAGGGCGTGTGACAACAGTCACTGGAGAAGGGGCTAGGGAAGGATCAAGCCCAGGACCAGGGGAGAGACAGTGACCCCTCTCCAGGAACTCCCAGGGTCTATAGCACAAACCAGTACAAGCTCTACTTGTCCCTGGTTTGGAGCCTAAGCCCCACTTCATCTCCAGCTTTCTCTCTCCAAGCTGTCTGGGCAGCAAGTCTGGATCAACTCTGCAGGTGAGAACCATTTTTGGCATCCAAGGAAAAAATGACACAAAAGTTTCCTTTTTTGGGTCAGTCAAAAATCTCTCTCTTGATGACAAAAAGGCCGCTATTATGTTTTTACCTTGAGGTCTAATTGCAACTCCACCACTTACGAGCCTGGGGAACCTTAGGGAGTCATTGCTTCTCTCTGAGCCTCTGCCCACCGCCCAGGGTGGCTGCAAGGGAGAATCTTGAGCATGTGTGTTAAGTTTCTGGCCACCCTAGATGACCCATAGCTACCAGTCTGATTATTGCATGGTAGATAATCCTCCAGCTTAAACAATCTATAACTGGGGGCACTTCAGACCTCAGAGGCAGTGCTGTGACCGAAAGTTAGCTCTGGTGCAAGATGACCTTAGAGGCAGTGCTGTGACCGAAGGTTAGCTCTGGTGCAAGATGTCTGAATTACTAGCTGTGTGACTTTGCACAGGTTACTTAACTTTTCTGAGTCTCAGTTTCCTCATCTCTAAGATGAAATTTATAGTCGTACCTAATAAAGTTGTTTTGAGGATTAAAAGAGTTTAATACATACAAAGACTGGGTATGGTGGTTCACACCTGTAATTCCAGCACTTTGGGAGACGGAGGCAGGCGAATCACTTGAGGTCAGGAGTTCAAGACCAGCCTGGCCAACATGGTGAAATCCCGTCTCTATTAAAATACAAAATTAGCTGGGGGTGGTGGCTCATGCCTGTAATCCCAGCTACTCAGGAGGTTGAGGCAGGAGAACTGCCTGAACCCGGGAGGTGGAGGTTGCAGTGAGCCAAGATGGCACCATTGCACTCCAGCCTGGGCAACAGAGTGAGACTCCATCTCAAAACAAAAACAAAAACGTATAAAGTGCTGAGAAGAACGTCTAGCATACAGGAAGTGTTCTGTTATATTTAGCTGCTGGTATTATCATCATCTTCCCAAGGGCAGGGCCCACACCTCCTGTCCCAGCTTCCCCTATCACAGAGCCCAGCACTGCCTGGACATGCAGGGGGTCTTGGGACAGACCTGCTGAATTGGTGAGTGGGCCCCCAACACCTCCCCCTGACTCCAAGCCCTGCAGGCCCCTGGGCTGGGCCACCCCTCACCTGCAGGTCATGGGTCACCTCCACCACACCCTTGGGCAAGGAGATGGCGACAGCCTTCTTCTGCATCTTCCCCATCCAGATCTTCAACTGCTCTTTGGTCAGCAGCTTTTCAAGGCGCTCAAGAGGCTCCACGTGATGGGGCATGAGGATGATGAGGCTGGAGAGCTTGTGGGCCAGGGGCATCTCCACGATTTGCAGCTTTTCCTTCTCGTCGTCATAGTAGTTGTAGAGGCCTGGGAGAGGAGCAGAGAGGACACTGGGCACCCTGTGTGCAGGGGTGGGTCAGACCCTAACTACCCTTAGATCTCCACCCACCTTAACACCCTGGTCCTCACAGCACCTACCTGTCCGGTGCATCATCATGACACCCACGGTATAGGACCGAGTCACCATGAAGCCACGGTTGTCTACCATCTTGTGGTGGAATTTCTCATCCCAGTGTGCTGTAGTTGGGGCAAAACACAGGGTCAGAGACACATGGCCACCCCCAGACACAATCACAGCCCACAGCCACCCCCAACTGCAGACCCTTGATTTGTCCCTGCCACAGGTCTTTGCTCCATTCTTCAGAGCCCAGCTGCAGAGCACCCAGCCCACAGAGTCCATGTTCCCAGCTTTGGGAAGGGGTCTTGGCCCCAGGACATGCCATCTGAGGATGCGGTTCCCTACAGTCAGTGCCTGGCTGCTCCCACATGAAACAGAATTTATTCCACCCTTAGTTCAGCCACCTCTATGGCCACCCCCAGCTCTGGCACTTGTCAGATATTTTGGAAACATGCTCTGAGGTGGGCTTTCTACCCTGCCTGGTACCTGAGGAACAGCTGTGTCCTGGGCAGGGAGTGCCCCCATGACCACCCTTCATTTTTTTTGTTTATTTTTCTTTTTGAGATAAGGTCCGTCCTAATCCGTCCCCCAGCTGGAGTGCTGTGGTGCAATCACGACGCACTGCAGTCTTGAATTCCCGGGCTCCAGCAATCCTCACACCTCAGCCTCCAGAGTAGCTGGGACTACCAACATGTGCCACCATGCCTGGCTAATTTTTTGTAGAGATGGGGTCTCGCCATCTTACCCAGGCTGGTCTCGAATTCCTGGGCTCATGTGATCCACCCACCTTGACCTCCCAAAGTGCTAGGATTACAGGTATGAGCTACTGTGCTCGGCCCACCCTTCATTTTTCTCTGCAAGTTCTGTCTCCATGACCAGAAAATCACAACAAAAAATGTCTGAGAGTGGCCTGAACCCTGCCCTTGCTCACAGCCAGACCTATGTTCCAATCCAAGCTCAGTCACCGACTCGGGGAGACCTCACCTCTCCTAGCTTGGCCTCATTTGTAAAACAAGGGTTACTTCATTCTCACAGCAAACTGTGAGAATAGTATTGTCTATGTAGGTACTCAAAAATATTTATTAATCCTACATCTAATCTTCAACTGAAGACAGAGGCATCTGGGCCTGAGTCCTGGCTTTGCTTCCTCCTCGCTGAGCCTGTATCCTCACTGTGAAATGAAGGTAACACTGCCTGTCCCCAAGGTTGCTTTAAGGATTCGGGGTCTTGGTCGGCTGTGGTGGCTCGCACCTGTAATCCCAGCACTTTGGGAGGCCGAGGTGGGCAGATCACTTGAGGCCAGAAGTTTGAGACCAGCGTGGCCAACATGGCGAAACCCTGTCTCTACTAAAAATACAAAAATTAGCTGGGTGTGGTGGTAGGCGCCTGTAATCCCAGTTACTCGGGAGGCTGAAGCAGGAGAATTGCTTGAACCTGGGAGGCCAAGGCTGCAGTGAGCTGAGATCGTGCCATTGCACTCCAGCCTGGGTGACAGAGTGAGACTATCTCAAAATAAAAATAATTTTAAAAAAAGGATTCGGGTTCTTTCTCTAGCTCACTACTGAGGCAGAATGGATTATTAAATTTTATTCATTCCAAGATATAAAGGAGGAGCACTTTGACGAAGTTCGGTCAGAATACATTCCATGGAGTCCTTCTGGGGCCTCGGCTCCCTGAACCATTCCTTTACACGTTGCTACCTGTCTCTGAATCTAGCTTCCAGTCTGTACAAAACGCTGAGTGACAGTCCTGCCTCCCTGGGTTGTCACAGCATAAATGAGAGGCAGTGAAGAATGGAGCGCATGGAATGTCGTCCTAACTCTTGTTAGGGGGTCCTGGCAGGAGGAGGAAGAGGACCCCTGAGAGCGCCCCCGACTCACGCTTGAAGAACATGGCGTTGACTAGCAGGGCACCGTCCGTGCGCTCCACGTCCTTGGTGACCTCGGGCAGCTTGCCGTCTGTGGTCTGCGCGGCCCACTCGTTGATGGACTGCAGCGCGCTGCGCTTGTCGCGGAAGTTGATCTTGGAGTGCTCGCAGTTGTAGTGCTGCTTGCTGCTGCGCACGAAGTCATCAGCGAAGCTCACAGAACTGGGTCCGTATAGGCGGCTGCCCAGCTTCCAAGTCACGTTGCGCGCCGTGGAGTTGCTGAGTGAGCGCAGCAGCTCGCCCAGGCCGGTGTGCACCTCCTCGTCGCGCAGCTGCTCAGCGCTCAGCACTGCCTTGGCCTGCGACGCTGTGGTCGCCTTGCCACCCAGCGACACGAGCCCCAGCGACGAGGCCACCACCACGGGCGACACCAGGATGTTCTCCACTGCCTGGTCCTTGGCCATGGCCTGGTACAGGCTGAAGGCCAGGCCGGCGCTGCGCTCAGCAAGCGTGGCCGCCTTGGGGCTCAACCTCTCCGCCGTTCCAGGAGCTGCTGCAGCTGCAGGTTTCTTCACCTCGGCGGTCAGGGCCACGGCAAGAAGGCAGAAGGCGCTGAGGAGCAGGAGGGAGTGCATGGCTAGGAGGTGGTTTTCGTGCACCACGGTGGGCCTGTGAGGGTTGCACAGACAGGGTGGTCTTGAAGCCCAAGGCCTTCCTCCCCCAACAACCACCCCCAGCCCTCTGGCTACCACAAGTCCCCTGGAGATGGGGGTAAAAGAGCCCACAGTCCAGGAATCCCAGACCTGACGCAGGGTTGCCAGCCTCTCAGAGGCCTCTGTGACCTCCCTACTCAAAGCAGCATTCCCAGCAAGTCACCACCAGACCACCTTATTGATTTCCTGCATTGGCCAGCCAACACTTCCACTTATTTGTGTGTTTATTACATATCTATTTCTGCTAAGTAGGCTGTGGCCTCCAGAAGGACAGAAAACCTAGCCAATCTGGTTGCCACTATATCCCCCGTGCCTAGTACACAGTAGGCCTCAGTTCTTCCTGAATGAAGGTAAAACAGGGTCACTTGGCCACACCTGGGGTCCTCATCAGTTTTATAGAGTGGTCAGCCCTGATCTCACATAACCCTGGGGCCCTTTTCCAGTGAGAAAAGCAGCAGCTGAGCTGAGAATCTGCAGGAAGCCCAGATGCCTGGGCAAGGGATGAGGGACAGAGCTGGAGGGCTGCCCCGCCCCCATGCCTTTCATTCTGCTCTGGGACGTTAATGAGTCACCGGTTGGGTCACTCATTAAATGGGGAGCCCAGATGCTTCAATCTGCTGCCCCAAGGGTGACCCTGAGAGTGTGTGTGTGTCCTGTGTCCACTCAGCCTCAGTCTCCCTTTTCCAGGCTGAAGGGTCCAGGTCTCCATGCCCAAGGCTTCTGTCTGGGCAGGAACTTGGAATGTCCATCTGCCCACAGTGCTCCTGGTGCGGATGGGAAATCCCCAGGACAAAAGCTCCTGGGGGACCGACTCCTTTGAAGACTCGGTGGGGGTGGGAAGGAGGCTTCCTGACATAGCACAAGGACACGATACTAGGGAAAAGGGTGAGTCACACAAAGCTCGATAGAGCAGTGACCCCCTCCCCCATCACCAGCAGCTGGCCAGAGGTGCACTCAGCCTCCAAGGAAGCTGGAGCCATGTCAGATTCCATTCTGCCCTCCCATCTGACAGCCTCTGCCACACAGGCCATTTGCTCCAAGGCTTCAGGGTTGCCCTCAGGCCTCCTCCCCAAGCCCCAGCAGTAGCAGTGGCCCCCAGGACAAGCCCCAGTCCCCTCTCTGGGGCCTCCAGTTGGGACAGTCTCTGTTCCTGGGATACTTCCACACTCCCTCTCTCCCTTCAGGCCATTATCCTCCTCTACGTCATGCAACAGCACAGGAGAGATGACAGGGCAAAGGGAAGGATAGAAGGAACCCTGATGGAGGCTGCAACACCACTGCTCTGGTAGATCCCAACTTGTGGTCATCCTTGAAAAAGACCGAAATTTGAGATCCTGGTGGAAGACCCTCAGGACTCTGGCTGCCTGGGGACCACTGTATTTCTGGGAAGACTCTACTGCTACCATCTCAAAAACCTGGACAGGTTCCCCGTCTCCCGGGACTGCCACCCTCCTTGAAGCCTTGAAGGTGCAGTATAAAAGAAGCAAAGGGTCCAAGGAGAGGGAGGTGGGGAGAAGAGGGAAGGCCCAGAGATCTACAAATGTCTGGCAGGAGCGGGGAGATCTGAGTCTCACCCTAAAATGAAGGGGGGATCTTGGGGCCTAGAATAAACCCCAAGACACCTTCCTCCCAGCCCTGGCTCCTTCCCTGCCAGAACTGGAGCCTCAAAGGCAGAGCAACCATATAATTTATTGCACAAACAAGGACACTTATAAAAGTAAAATGGGCACTACTAATTATTACACCAGGATAATAGGCATATGGCCACCCTACTCAAACGCCACCTCTGATCCAGACCAGTGATGCTGGAGCTCAGACCGCAACAGAGTCCACCAGCCTCCCTTCCCAGAGGAGGCAGCTGAAGAGCCCGCTCCCAGCCATGCAACGTGGCAGGTACCATCTTGACAGCCCCCACCCCCACCAGCCAGAACCTCAAAGGACTGGGAGGGGCTTCTCAAGCAAGCTCCAAATAACTGGTTTGGGATTCCTCAGGCAGCTCGCTAGGCCCACAGCAGCTTAGCCCCTGCTCCTGGTGGTGACGTGGCAGGCAGGAAGCTGAACTGTCTCCACCGGCCGGCAGAGGGGGGCTTCCAGCCTGGGAAGCAGGTCTGATTCAGGTCCCTGGGGGTGCCACGTATTTGCCAGGGGACTCCAGGAGCCTTCTTGGCCTTAACTGCCTTCCCATCTGCACATGGATCTCTGAAGGGAGATGCGCTACTGGGGAGAAGGGCAGCCCCATTAAACCCAGCAGCAGAAATGGGGAAAGGCAAGTTACTGCAAGCAGGCCAGCCTCCCACAGCCCAGCCCATCTCGCCACAGAGAAATGCCGGCCCTCAGGCCAAGGTTAGCTGAGTTACAGTCCCACAAAGAAAATACAAGATCACCTAGCCAGGACTGTGCCCACAGCTAGTCGGACTGAGCAGGGTCTGGAAGGGAAAGGGAGGAGATGATGGGGGCCACTAGAGGGTCCCAAACACTTGAGAGGTCTAAAGTACCTGGAAACTGCCTCAGAGGGAGGTCAATGCCTGCCTTTTTCATTCTGAAAGAAAACAGAAGAGTAAAGAGGACGGGAGAGGGCAGAGGACAGATGGTGAGGAGGCCCCTGGCGCAGAGGGCACAACCAGTTCCCAATCTACAGGGCCCTTGGAGGTCGACCACCTCACTGTACAATGGGAGAAACGAGGCCAGGGCAGGGGGCCACCCCAGGTCCCTCGGGATAAACAGGGGTCTGCCTTCCTAGCACAGGGGTTCTTCCTCACAGAAGCACAGATCGCCTCCGGAGGGCTGCATGCGGTGTCCTGTTACACAGCCAGTACAAAAACTCTCTGCAGGGAGTCCCGGTGACAGAGGAGACAAAGGAGAGGATGGGAAGGGGGGATGGGTACATGAACCATCTGAAGACAGTAGGGTGTGGCCCCGGCCAGAATTCCGGAGAACCAAAGCCCGCCTCATTTTCCCCAGGCCTCCATCTGGGCCCTACAGCCCAGAGGGATCGGCCGGAAAAAAAGGAAGAGGAGGGGCTGAGACTCTGGGCCAGTGTGGAAGTGCATCCATTGTCCCTCCTGCTCTCCAGCCACCTCAGGAATGTTTCTAAGCTGGGGGCCAGGGAACCCCAGCCTCTGGAAGTTAGACTCTGCAGTTTAAACCCTGCAGTTACTCCAAGAACCCGGTGGCAGTGGACAGAAGGAGACTCAAATCCTTCTAGTCAGCCCCTTCATCCCCAAAGCAGAGCAGACCCTGCTGATCCCTACTCCCTTTTTCGGAGGGTAGGGAGCCTCGCTGGCCAAGTGTTTCCCTTGACTGCCATCATCCAGGCTGCAAGCTGCTGATGAGAAATTGAGCCACTGTCGCCCACTTCTATCAGAGCACATGGACCCCAGAAGTCAAGACTATTTCACCTCCTTTCCCACCACCCTACTACCTTCAGGAGGCTCAGATTCCCTCAGCAAGCCTGTGAGGAGGCTGGGCCACCAATCACTGCTGCCCCTGAGTCTCAACCATAGAACGGAAGTGACCTGGAACTGCGAGGCCGGCCTGTCCTCCCTACCCCTGCGGAAAGAGGCACCGGACCCCATCTCCTTCCTCCTCTGTTTCTTTCCACAGAGGCTCTGCTCTCCGCCTCCAGGCCCCTTTACACAGCACCTAGTCTCATCTCTGCCACCACCACCTTCTAGGGGTCCCTGCACTTTTCCCCAGTCCTCCGAGTGCACGGACTCCCACCCCGGCTCCTATCTCCGCCCTAGCCCTCAGCTGGCTCCATCACTGGCTAGCCCTGGGCTCTCGATTCCAAACCCTCCAGCGGCCCACAAAGTGCCGGGGTCTCCAGTTTGCAGGCTCTGGCTTGGCCCCCAACACTTCGCAGGGTCCTCTCGCCCTTCTCACTCACTCGCGCACCCCCAGATTGCTCGGCGCTCCCCCGGGCCGCACGCAGGCGTCTCCCGCGCCTCACCTGGGTCGGGCTGGGCTGGCGCCGGGACCTGACTCTCGCCCTCGAGCCACGACACGATTCTGCTCTTCGCCCGCTCCCCGGCTCCTGGGATCTATATATGGCAGTCCCCACCCCCTCCTGCCCGTCCCGAGAAACTTCTGGAAAGTTGGAAACGCTTCCGGACGGCGCCCCAGCTCCGCCAAAAAAAGTCAAAGACCTCCCTCAAACCTCCCCAGCCCCCGGCCCCTCCCTCTGCCGGCGCCTCCCGGTTCCTGGGTCCTACTGCCCCCCTCGGCGGCCTGGGCTGCGGGGCGCCGGGAGTCCCCACGGGGACCAGCGTGTCCTTCAGAGTGCCAGACTCCTCCCACCCCCAGGCTCTCTGCACAAGCTAGCCCACTCCTAATTGCACATTCCTTCAGGCACCCTTTTCCCCTCAGGGGCTCTGCTCCAAGCAGAGCCATCTCCCATTCTGCCCGCTCTCCCCCATTTTCAAGCTGAAACATAATTGAACCCTATGCACCCCTCTCCCTCTCAGGGGAGACGGTCAGGCTTCTGAAGGCAGTGCCCTTCTCCATGCTTGTTCATTCAAAAAACCTCAACCTCAGCGATGGCCAGAGGGAGAGGGAGCCAACCGGACCCAGTACCTGCCTGGCACCCGGAAAGTTCAAGTCTTGGAGTAATAGAAGCAGAGATGCCTGGGGAACTTCAGGGGGTCTGGCTGGGCTTGGAGGAGTGCAGAGGAAGGAAAACCTGGCTCTCCACTGAGCAAGGTGCTGTGTGACCCTAAGCAGGTTACTTTCCCTTTCTGGGCCTCTGTTCCCTTGGCTGTGAAATGTGGTGCTAAGGCATCCCTTGCTTTTTTTCCCCTCTCTCTCCCTTTCTCAATCCTTGTCACCCCAGGCCCTCTCCCTATTGCATCCTCTCCCTGTTTGAGTCCCCTCCCACAGGCCTCAGGTCTCACTGTCAATTCCTACCCCACCCTCGAAAACTGATAGCTCCTTGACCTCCGAGTTAAGCTAGGGTATTCATTACTGTTCTAGGTGCTGAGGACACAGCTGAGAGCTGAACAAAGTCCTTGCCCTGTGCAATGTCCATCTGAGGGGTATGCGCATGTTAGTAGGGAATTCAGTGAGGCAGATTGTTTAGGAAACCCTAAATAATCTGGGCTACAGTGGCTCAATTTCTGGTCAGAAGCTTGCAGCCTAGATGATGGCAGCCAAAGGAAAGACTTGGCCAACGAGGCTCCTCCCTACCCTCCAAAAAGTCTTCTTTAGTAGTTTAATGATACCTATTGGATGGACACAGTATGGAGAGAAAGGGACAGGGTAGGGACTCTTCATTCATTCATTCATTCATTCATTCAATCAACAAACCGTGTTGAGCGTCTTCTTTCTTCTAGGTGCCTGCCTGGATCCTGAGGAACAAAAAAATACCAGCACCCAGCAAATGAGTCAATCACCTGGGTCCCTGCCCTCCGTTATGGTTGTGGGGAAGCCTGGTGGTGGTGACAAACCTCTCGGTCTGGGTAGGCTTCTGCTGCTCAGAGTCTTTTGAGTACACGGACTGTGGGAAATCTCAGATCCCAAAAGCTTCAGACTCTGTGGTTCAGAGTCAAGGAATCAGAGATTACTTTCACTCAAAGCCCCCAAGGAGTCTTTGAATCCAGCTAAGGAATCTTAACATGTCAAAATCTCAAGAGTCGAAGGATTCTGGAATAAATGTATTAAAGACTCTGAGCTGCAAGGCATCTCAGAGGTCAGGGGTTCCTGTCTGCAGCCCCAAGCAGAAGCCCTCTCTTCAGTATCCCAAAAAGGCAAGCACCCAGGCACCTCTACGAAGAGAGAGCTCACCTCCTTCAGAGGCAGCCCCACATTCTTTTTTAGGACAGGTCTGATTATTAACAAAACCTTCCGCCTGTAATCCCAGCACTTTGGGAGGCTGAGGCGGGTGGATCACCTGAGGTCAGGAGTTCAAGATTAGCCTGGCCAAAATAGTGAAACCCCATCTCTAATAAAAAATATGAAAATTAGCCAGCTGTGGTGTCATGTGCCTGTAATCCCAGCTACTCAGGAGGCTGAGGCGGGAGAATCGCTTGAACCTGAGAGGTGGAGGTTGCAGTGAGCTGAGATGTTGCCATTGCACTCCAGCATGGGTGACAGACGGAGACTCCATCTCAAAAAAAAAAAAAGATAAATTCTTGTTTATCCAAGGAGAACTCCCGGGTCCCAGGCCAGACCCCACTCTCTACTGCCACCCTCACATTGGCCCTCAGGCTTCCTTGTGACTTGGTCAGCAAGCTGAGGGCAGGGCAGAAACAAAGAGTGCCCATCAATGCTGGCAGAACAGAGAGGGTCGCCTGGGTTTTCAGCAGGTTCAGATGTCAAAATCCCGACGAGACTTCCTTCCTCTACACTCTTACATCTCTTAGCTCTTTTAAGCTTCACCAACACCTGAGGGGGAGGCTGAGAGTGCTGTGACTGTCCCATTTTGAGGGATAAACCAAGGCTCATGCTGTTAAATAGACCCAGTATCGTGAGAGGTCACAGGAGAGAGGATCTGCCTTTATAGACAGCAAAGCTGAGGCCTAAGGTGGGCTGGATCTGAAGGCCTGACCCCCACCCGACCCTCACTAACCTCACAGAAGCCTCCTCTGTGGCCTATCCCGCTGCTGTATTCTCTCTGTTATCACCCTGTATTGCCAGTGAACCGTCACTGGAGACTTTGGAAGGGCAGGGTCTTTTCCTTGTCACTCTGAGTCCCCAGCTCCAGCAAAGGGACAGTATGGAAGAGGCACTGGGTAAGCACGGCCGGCCAGGGGATGAGAAGTGGCTGCCAAGTCTGCTGTGCCCCTAGCACAGCCTCCCTGAAGAAGGAAAAGCAACGGCTCCTTTAAATTTCCAAGATCAGCAAAAAAAAAACAAAAAAAGTCAAGAGCCTTTGCCACAATATTCTTAGCTCTGAGCCCAGCCCAGACTGACTGTGGCCCTTCCCCCACATTCCGGGCAGAGCTTTCTGGAAAAAGCACTCTTTTAGCGGGTGGGGGAGAAGAGTCTGATAAGCAGAGAAACTCTCAAGCATGTGGTCTCTGGACTCCTCCAGTGCCTCGCTTACCTGCAGGAAGTGGTCCTGGTGCCTGGCATGTGGAAGCCGGCTGGAAATCCTCTGGGTCCCTAGGTCCCGGGAGGTGTGGAGAGCAGGAAGTAGAAAACCATCAAATCCAGTGGCATCCACACTATACAGAGAGGAAAACGGAGGCCCAGAGAGGGCAGGAATTTACCCAAGGTCACACAGCAAATCAGAGGTGGAGCTGGGCTGGAGCCTAAGCCCTGGACTCCTAGCCCTCTTTCTCCCACAGTACCCTCTAATGACCCAGCGGGTATGTAAGCCCAGTTCTGCCAGGTGCTGCAGAAACAGCTTTCTTTGGCCCCAGTGGCTAGATTCACTCAGTCTTCACCCCATAGAATCCTAGGAGAAAAACTAGCATGTCCTTTAAGTGTGCAACGTATTCACATTTATTATCATATTTATTCCTTTCAGGTAAGGAAGAATGTTCCCATTTTCAGCATGAAAAAACTGAGGATCAGGGAGACTAAGCAATAGCGTCAAGGGCACACAACAAGCCAGAGTCAGAGCTGGGTTTTGAATCAGGTCTGTTTATGCCATATCCATGGGAAGGCAGGGAGTGGACGAGAAGGAAGTGACATTTATGGGCCATTTTGCCACTGCCAGGCTCTGTGCTGGGCACCATCAACTGTGTCTCACTTTTAATTATAGAACATTAATCAGAAGGAAGTTTAATCCCCTTCTTTTTACATTGGTATAAAACTGGAGCCCAGAAAGCTCCAGCTGCCAGTCCAGGGTCGGCCCCCTCCCTCAGGGAACCAGGGCTGCTGTAGGCAGCTCTTCTTTGAGATGCTGTCCAGGAGCCAAGAATGTGCTTTCAGCCCAAGGCATGAGTCAGGAAAACACGATTTCTGTAATCTCGGATTCTCTCTCTTGGAGCGTGGGGCCTTCTATCCAAAAAGGGCTGTCCTGCGTGCTGCCACGTTGGAGGGTGGGCAGCCGGTCCATGTGGGACGGGTGGGCACATGATTCCTCCCCTCCTCCTCCTCCCAGGGCAGGCCCGCCCCCACCCCTCTGCAATCCTGGTGCTGAGCAAAGCCACATAGGAACTCCAGCGCCTTCACCCACATGCCTGGCACAACACCCAGCAGACACAATCCCACTGACACGCTATATATATGCAGGCGTGTTTGCACCCACACACATGGTGCACACACATGGCACTTAAGCAGTCTCTTCACACAATCCATGTACACACATGTCTGTGTAACTCCAGTAGCCCAAATGAACCCCGCCCCCCTACACAGGTGTTTGCTGGGTATTGACATATACACAGGCTCAGGTTCCCTGCCCCCTCTCCCAGCCTCCCTCTCTCAGGCTTCCTCTGGCAACCCATGCAACCAGCTCCAGTGCCTGCAAGACCAGGCCTGAAGGGCTGGTGGGATGGAGGATGTGTGTTAACTACAGTCCTGCCTTTCCCTTCCCTTCTTGTTCTCGTGTCCCTTAGGTGCTGCTGAGCCTGTAATAATAGCAATGGCCAGGTGGGCTACAGGGCTGTCCTCCCTTGTCTTAGCATCCCTGACACTCAGAAAAGGGACTCCTGAGCTCTGACCACCCCCCACACCCTGCCAAACCAGCTATAATCTGCTTCAGCCCAGTGCAGCCCTGCTGTGCTATGGAGTGCAAAATGCTCTCACTTGGGGGTTAGGAGACCCTGCCCCAGGTCTGCCACTCCTTGGCTATGCGCCCATGATTTAAGTTCCCTCTTTGTAAAATAGGACTGATACTCTACAAAATGATGAGACACACAGATAAAATAATGAATAGGAGAGGATGTTACGAACACTAAGTGATGTTAGGATCTCCACTGCACCCCTCTGCTCACATCTTCACCAACTGGTCAAATCTTACACAACCTGTAGACGTGAGCTCTGACCATTCCTTCCCTGTCCTCTGACCATTCCTGCCCTGTCCTCTGATCATTCCTGCCCTGTCCTCTGAGCGCTATCCCATCAGTTCCTCTCACACCTCACCTTGCACATACACATGACGCTAACAAAGGGCTGTGACTGGAGTGGGGACTTCTCTGAGGAGGAACAGGCAGCGGATAGTAGTCTGGCAAAGCAGGAGAAGCCCAGCCTGGGAGTCAGGAAGTCTGTGTTGGGATCTGTCCCTGCCACTGTTCATCGGTGACCTTGGAAAGTCACTGCACCTCTCTGCACCTCAATTTCCTCATCTGTAACATGGGGTATGAGCAGGGTCTGGAAGAGTTTGAAGGATTCAATTTTAAACAGGAAAAAGGATGTGTACACACTCCTGGCAGGAGTAGAAATGGGCACATGCTTTCTAGAAGGTAGTTGGCACTTTTAAATAAAAATATGTTATTGAATAATTCCCTGCAACTTTGTTTATAATAGCAAAAATTGGAAGCAACCTAATTGTCCAACCATAGGGGGTGGGAATACCATGAAGCTGGAAAAAAAAAAACGCCAGGAAGTTCTTTATGTCCTGATACTGAATTTGGTGTTAGACTGGAAGAGCAGCATGCAGAGCATACGTTACCTATTCACACATTTTCACGATTTAAAATTATTCATGTTCTTTTGGGAAAAAAAATCAATTTTTAGAAATTTCACTAAAGGAAATGACGTTTAAAAATATGAGCATAGATGTATGTAGAAGAATGTTCTTCAGAACCTTGTGTGTAATAACAAAAAATTAGAGAGAAGGTCAATAAGGGATGAAGTATTTGCAGATGTCAAAAAGGGGAAAGCTTGTTGTAATCCCCAGGCACAGAAAGATCGCTTGGTGGATTGTTGGATAAAAAAATAAAGCCGTTTATGAAACAACCTGTTTATGAAAATTCCATGGGAGAGCTGCAGATATCTGGAAGAATGTTCACATTTCACCAAAAAGTTAATGCTGGTTTTGGGGTGATTTTCACTTAATTTTTTAAACGTTTCTGCTATTAAAAGATTTGGGGTTATTTATGTAGAAACAGAATCTCACTCTGTTGCCCAGGCTGGAGTGCAGTGGTGCAAACACAGCTCACTGCAGCCAAGATGTCATGGGCTCAAGCAATCCTCCCACCTCAGTCTCCCAAGTAGCTGGGACCACAGGTGTATGCCACCAAGCCTGGCTAATGTTTTCATTTTGAGAGACAAGGTCTCACCATGTTGCCCAGGCTGGTCTTGAACTCCAAAGGCTGAAGCGATCCTCCTGCCTTGGCCTCCCAAAGTGCTAGGATGACAGGTGTGAGCCACTGCGCCCGGCATTGGTTTTTTATTGAATGAATGTGTATTATATGTAATTAATACAAAATATATAGGTATATAAAATATTCATAGAGAAAGGCTACAAAGAAATACTCTTACGTCATTTAATAGTGTTTATCCTTGGAGATAGAAATATATATCATCTTTATTTTCTTTTATCTGCTTCTCTGAACTGTTTTCAATAGCATATATTACTTTCATAGTTAGCCAAAAAAAAAAAAAAAAATCAACCACACACAGAAGCACACAGAAGGGTATCGAGCTCCAGCCTGAAGGGGGCTTGTCCGAGGGTGGCTGGGGAAGTGGTGGTGCTGAGCCTGGGGCTCAGAGCTACTGCACTGCAACCCTGGGGAAGGTGGGAGGCTGGGGCTGGGGCTCCTCTGGCCAGGTCTGGCATTTCCCACCAGCCCAGACCTGCTGGCTTTAGGCCTCAGGCTAAAGAGCCAAATCATGGCAAGATTTCATGGGACGCAGCCAGGGGAGGGTAGGCATGAGATCCCACAGAGGCCACCATGGGAGGGGGTACGTGTGAGTAAAGCTGTGGAGGTTGGTGACAGGTCATCCTGCGTTTTTGCTTCTCTGCTGCTGCATGGAGAGTAAGAGAAGAAGGCCAGAGGAGAGAATGGCTGGGTAACCTGGAGAGAGATGCTGGTGCCCGGACCAGGCAGGGGACTCGGGCTGGAGAGGGCCCAGTGGTGGTGGGTTGGGCACGGAGGGCCTGGGAGAAGGGGGAAGGAGGACTCTCTGGTGCCTGGCCTGGAGAACAAGTGGAAATGGTCCCTTTCCTGCAATGAAGACTCTGGGGGAAGGCAGTGAGTTCTGGGGGAAGCTGGTGGGCTCCATAGACTGGAGACATCAGGAGGCTATAGTGTCTGTGAGTCTGGTACTTGGGAGAGAAGGCCCGTCCGGAGGTGACAATTTGCGAATCATGGTTATAGGGGAGTAACTGAAAGATGCCACAGGTGAAAGATGCGGATCAGAGCAAGCACAGAGAGCCTGAGGAGAAGAGAGGCTGTGGAGAAATGGGCCCACGCCAGGCCAAGGGGTGATCCTGCCACCTCCCAGAAGGGAAACCAAGGCTGAGCTGGCAGAGCCACTGGAGGGGGCAGAGGCACAGAGGGAGGGCCATGCCCCAGGCGATGGAGCAGCAGTTCCCTCCTCCTAGCTGAGAGCTGAGGGAAGACCAGGCAGCCGCAGGGTGAGTGTAGTGGGGTGGGCTGGACCAGTGCTGGGGTCTGTACACTCGGCCGGGCCCCATTGGCTCTTGGGACCGAAGCAAGCCCAGAGACAGGCCGAGCTGATGCAACGTGGGCCTATCGTTGCAGGCCTTGCTGAGGGGATGCAGCTGTGCTGGCTGCTGCCCAGAGGTTCCAGCAGGGAGGGGGCTGGCTCTCAGGGCCGCCTAGAGGTCTGGGACTGCAGCCCAGCCAGGCCCAAAAGCTGTCTGTTCTGGGTCTGCTCTGACTCAGGAGGGAAACACGCCTTTCATGGAAGCACCCAGCGCTGTTGGCTGGGTCTGTGTGTGTCTGTGTGCCCATGTGTGTGTGATGGGGGAGGAGCCCATAGCTGATGCTATATAAACAGCTGTGCTTCACAGGCTCAGCATTCCCAGGGCCAGATGGGGAAACAGGGGAGGGGAGGAGCTGGCCACCTGCCAAGCCCAGGCCTCTGGCTGAGCCCCAGCTCCTGGATTCCAGTCTGTGCTCAGCCTCTGACTCTACACCTGAAGTTCAGCAAGTCCCTGATCCCTCTGAGCCTCAGTTTCCCCATCTCGAGTTGGCACAGAGTTGTGAAAAAGAACTCAGAGGCTGGGAGCTAGAGTGGGAAGGGAGTCCCCAGGAAGCACAGCTGCCTGGTCTTCACACCAAGAGCAAGCACAGGAGAAAGGCAACTAGTGTTTCCCGATGCCCGCGGTGTGCCAGGAGCTCCTGCGCTTTCTATTAATTCCCATCACCCTGCTATGAGGTAGGCATTTTCTCCCCATTTTGCAGATGATGAAACTGAGCCCCAAACAAGCAGAAATTATACAGGTGGGTTTGAAGCTAGCTCTCCTTGCTTGGGGTCTGGGATTCTGTCCACAGCAGCCACTGGGCCATACCTGCAAGGGTGTCAGAAGGTTTGTGCTGGCGTCAGTGTCGCCAAAGACTCCAGGAGCCACTCACATTTTGGGCACTGCCTAAAGTTGATTACTTTGTTAACCTTGCCCAGGCCCCAGGCAGAGGCTTTAAATTGTTAGAACAATGAAGAAGAGAGAGCTGGATCAACACTGGCCAGGGTTGAGGGAGTGCTGGGACATAACTGGGGTAAAGGACTCATCAGAGCATAGGCTAAGGCTCAGGAATTCATAGGCAGCTTCCTCCAGCTCCCTGACACAGGGTCCCTAGAAGACTAATGATGGTGGTGCTGAGTGCTAGAAAGGGTCTGTCCCAGATGCAAATCTAGACACCAAGTCTGGTCCCCCGAACAAGGCAGGGAGCCAGGTTATTGGAGCAAGGCTATGAGTCCCTGAGGTGAGGAACTACAGAGCTTGGCCTGAAGATGGAGCTTGGCATGGTTTGTGCAGGAGCAAGCAGGTCAACAACAGGCCGGCATCACAGGTCCACAGGACTGGCCCAGCTCCACGCCAATGCCAGGTGTCTGCCCTGCCACCTAGGGTGAGGCTGGCTCTGCCATGGTGCCCATGGGTGGTGGGACGGGGGATGAGGATGTCTAGTGCCTACAGAGCTGGCTCTGCCACCGCTGGGCATTTTCAGAGATGGAGTCTTGCCCAAGGATTACCCCATAGAAGTTTTACCAAGGAACTTCTGGAGACAGAAAGGCTTGACCCAAAGACATCGTGTGGACATAAAATTCCAAGCACTGGGAGACCACTCATTTTCTCTCAAAACCCACTTTTCCTGAGCAACTGTTCTGAGCCAGGCCCTATTCTGGAACACAGAAGCAAAACCAAATCTACTTCCTTAAACAATGGGACTCACTCACACCAGGTGCTCAGGAATGTGACGGAGGGGAGGAAGCAGAAGATCTCTGGACTGTAGCCCAGCCAGAAGGAGCCCAGAAGTACCCAATCCAATGTGGGAACAGGGGTCAGGGAAGACTTCCTGGAGGAGGCTGCCTAAGGTTGAGAAGTGCACACCAAGCAGAGAAGACTGGGAATAGGGTGAGGCAAGTGAGGCACCTGCCTTGGGGGTGCAATTAATGAGAGCACCAAAAACCTCAGTCATCAAAGTAAATCACGTTTCATGCAATATTTCAAAAAATCTAAATCCATACAAAATTCTATGAGTAACAAAATATCACAATTTTTTTTTTTTTTTGAGACGGAGTCTCACTCTGTCACCCAGGTTGGAGTGCAGTGGCGCGATCTCCGCTCCCAGGTTCACGCCATTCTCCTGCCTCAGCCTCCCTAGAAGCTGGGATTACAGGTGCCCACCACCACGCCCGGCTAATTTTTTTGTATTTTTAGTGGAGATGGGGTTTCACCGTGTTCACCAGGATGGTCTCGATCTCCTGACCTCGTGATCCGCCTGCCTTGGCCTCCCAAAGTGCTGGGATTACAGGCGTGAACCACCGCGCCTGGCCTAAAATGTTACAATTTTAAATAAAGACAGGATCAGGGCCAACCTCATGGGTGTTCAGCCTGTGCAGTCTCACAGACCCTCCCACGTGGTTCGACGTTTTACTATTGTCATCCTGCAATTCTTTTTTTATTTTTGCATTTTTTTGTAGAGATGGGTCTCTCTATTGCCCAGGCTGGTCTTGAACTCCTGGGCTCAAGAGATCCTTTGGGCTCAAGTTATCCTTCCATGTCGGCCTCTCTAAGTGCCAGGGTTACAGACTTGAGCCGCTACCCAGCCGCTGCAATTTTTTTTTTTTTTTTTTTGAGACAGAGTCTCACTCTGTTGCCCAGGCTGGAGTGCACACTGCAACCTCCAATTCCTGGGTTCAAGTGATTCTCCTGCCTCAGCCTTCCGAGTAGCTGGGATTACAGGAGCCCGCCACCACACCCAGCTAATTGTCGCTGCAATTCTTAATAATTTTTGAGGCTAGGCACGGTGGTTCATGCCTATAATCCCAGCACTTTGGGAGGCCAAGGCAGGTGGATCATTTGAGGTCAGGAGTTCGAGACCAGCCTGGCCAACATGGTGAAACCCCATCTCTACTAAAAATACAAAAGTTAGCTGGGTGTGGTGGCACGTGCCTGTAATCTCAGCTATTCGGGAGGCTGAGGCAGGAGAATTGCTTGAACCCAAGAAGTGGAGGTTGCAGTGAGCCGAGGTCACACCACTATACTCCAGCCTGGGCAACAAATAATAATAATAATAATAATTTTTGAAGAAGGGGCCTCACAAATTACATTGCCAGTTTCAGACAGGATTAGTAGCATGGACGATGTCAAGTCATATTGGAGCCTGAGACAAAAGGAAAAATAAAAAAGTCCTTATTTAAAATGTGATACTTTGTTCATCATGGATTTTTTGCATTCGTTTTGATTTTTAAAAAATATTGCGTGAGGCCGGGTGCGGTGGCTCACGCCTGTAATCCCAGCACTTTGGGAGGCCAAGGAGGGCGGATCATGAGGTCAGGAGTTCAAGACCAGCCTGGCTAATATGGTGAAACTCCGTCTCTACTAAAAATACAAAAAATTAGCCGGGCGTGCTGGCGGGCGCTTGTAGTCCCAGCTACTTGGGAGGCTGAGGCAGGAGAATGGCATGAACCTGGGAGGCGGAGCTTACAGTGAGCCAAGATCATGCCACTGTACTCCAGCCTGGGCAACAGAGCAAGATTCCGTCTCAAAAAAAAAAAAAATTACATGAAAATATGATTAACCCTGATTACTGAGATTTCTGGTGTTCCTTTTAGTGTGCACTTGTCTCACCCTAGTTCCAGCCCTGGAAGAAGGCGAGGAGAGGAAAGACACCCTGGCAGGGGGAAGAGCAGGGGCAAAGGCTGGCAGCCCAAGTGCCAAGGAGAACTGGCACGTGAGGTGCCAGGAAGGCTCTGGGGAGCAGGCAGGGCCTTCAGGCCCCTCTCAGGTCCCACTGACACTTGCTGGAGAGGCAGTGTCTCCCTACCCCTCAAATCACCATCCAGAACCTCGATGCCCATCTGCAAAGTGAGAGCCATGGTTCCTTTCAAGCTTATCTTCCTCTTCCAGGTAGTTCCGAGGAACAACGACAACAAAAAGACCCTGGGTTGGAAGTGGCCTGTAAACTGGACAGCATGTGCCCAAATTCTGTGCGAGGTGTCACAGCAGTTCCCACAGATCTCTGCAGCCCTCCAGGCCTCGCTCCATTCTCACGGTTCTGAGGCCTCCCTCCACCAGCCAAGGCACCCCCTTCCCTGCCCTCAGTGCACATTAAGAGAAAGTCACAGGAAGGAGCCTTTCTCCTTCAGGAGCCTTTACTCCTTCACTCTTCCTTTTATGCAACAAAGATTTTTTTTTTTTTTTTTTTTTTTTTTTTTTTTTTTTTTTTGAGATAGAGTCTCCCTCTGTCACCCAGGCTGGAGTGCAGTGGCATGATCTAGGCTCACTGCAACCTCTGCCTCCCGGGTTCAAGCAATTCTCTGCCTCAGCCTCCTGAGTAGCTGGGATTACAAGCGCCCACCACCATGCCCAGCTAATTTTTGTGTTTTTAGAAGAGACGGGGTTTCACCATATTGGCCAGGCTGGTCTTGAACTCCTGACCTCGTGATCCACCCACCTCGGCCTCCCAAAGTGCTGGGATTACAGGCGTGAGCCACCATGCCCGGCAGAGATTTGTTGTTGTTGAGACGGAGTCTCACTCTGTAGTGGAGCGGTGGGATCTTGGCTCACTGCAACCTCTGGCTCCTGGGCTCAAGTGATTCTCCTGCCTCAGCCTCCTGAGTAGCTGGCATTACAGGTACACACTACCACTCCTGGCTAATTTTTGTATTTTTAGTAGAGACAAGGTTTCACCATGTTGGTCAGGCTGGTCTCAAACTCCTGACCTCAGGTGATCTGCCTGCCTCAGTCTCCCAAAGTGCTGGGGTTACAGGCGTGAGCTACCGTTCCTAGCCTCATGTAGCAAAGATTTATTGAGAACCCACAATTTACCAGGCACTGTTCTAGGTACTGGGATAAAAAAGTGGGCAAAATCAGACCTTTGCCCTCCAGGAGCCTGGTGAGCCGGTGAGTGGAGACAGGCAATAAACTAAGAAAGAAATGTGATCATTTCCAATAATAATGAGGGCTAGTAAGAAACGGAAACAGGTGTTGTGGGTAAGACTACTTTACACCAGGCAGCCTGAAATCTGAATAAGAAGCTGTAATCATTTCCTGTGGCTGCTGTATCTAGTACCACACACTTAGTGGCTTCAAATGATACAAATTTATTCTTTTATGGTTTTGAGGTCAGAAGACTTAAATGGGCTAGCAACTCCTTCTAAAGACTCGGGATGAATCTGCTTCCTTGCCCTTTCCAGCTTCTAGAAGCCACCCACATTCCTTGACTTGTGGCCCCTGCCTCTACCTTCAAAGCCAGCAGCATGACAGTTGCCAGTCTCCCTCTCTCTTTGATTTCGCCTTCCCTTATCACATCTGTTTCTCTGACTCCAGCCCCCTTGCCTCCCTCTTGAGATGGACCTCCCTGATGACACTGGGCCACCAGTAAAGTCTTCCTATTTCAAGATCCATAATTTAATCTCATGTGCAAAGTCCCTTGTACCATGCAAGGTAATGCACTCACAGGTTCCAGGGAGTCGGACATGGATGTCTTCGGAGAGCCATTCTTCCTTCAACCAAAGGAGAAGGGAGACCTTTATGGTGGGAGGGGGGATCCCAAGCAGAGGGAGCTGCATGGGCAAAGGCCCCACAGTTAGAATGAACTAGGCATGCTCTAGGAATAGCAAGAAGGTCAGCCTTCTAGAAAGTAATGCTCCAGTTAGCTTGATTTGCATCAACAACATTCGTGAGGCCAATCCCATCTCTATCAACAAATGTTCTACAGTGTGCGTCCAGGAGCCCTGCAAGTCCAGGGCATCCCCTTGGCATTTCAGGTCATCTCCTGCATCCTTCTGCTTCTAGCTGCCAGACTCTTCACATACTTAGAGCAAGAGCCCTGGACACTTGAGGAAGGCGCCTGCCTGGGCACTCACCTGGGCTGGGGCCAGGCCGACTCTGGTGGAGGGGTGGGCCCAGCCCCTAGAACCTGAGTATAATTCTGCTCTTTCTTCCCCACTGAAGGCCAGGATTGTGTGGCTAAGGATGGATGGGGGCAGGAAAGCTAGACCTCAGGCAGTGGCAGGAGCTGTCAATGGCCATATTGTTAGCTCTGGGCTGTGGCATGGAGGCACCAGGGTAGGGCTGAATGAGGCATCTATTTGCTAGGTCAGGACGCCCAGGTCAGGGTCTCTCTTGGGAGATGCCTCCTAACCCCAACTCTGTCCAGACCCTGCCATGTGGCTCCCTTGACATCTCTGGTACCCATCCCTCAGGGACCACAACTGTAACTGGCTGGCTCACTGTGAGGTTGGCTGTCAGATGGTGGTCTTCTCAGTTAAAATGTGAGCTCTCCACATAAGCCAGGAACTGTCTTCATCACCGCCAAGTCCCAGCAGCCAGCAGCCAGCACCCAACCCAGGGCCTGGCTCAGAGAAGTTGCTCCATGCACGCGTGCAATGAACGGAGGAATGGAGAAATGGATGAGAGAGACTGGGCCACCCTTACTTCCCCTGGTCACCTCCTCCATTGACCACTGCACCCTCCTGCTCACTAGGCCTCCCTGCCTCTGGTCTCTCTTCCCAGACACTCTTCATTTTAACACACCATCTAGTTAAAACCCTCCTGGGGCTCCCTGAGACCCCCAGGATCTGCCAAGCCCCAGCGTCACCAGGCTACTTGCCCACCGATTCTGTCCTCTACCTCTGCACTCCTCCTCAAGCAGTCCCCGGCACTGTCCAGTGTGCGCTCTTGTACTTGTGTATTCTTATGCCCAGAAAGCCCCTCCTCCCCTTCTCCCGGTATGGTTGGCTCCTACCCTCGGTTCAGGCTCCTCCAGGAAGCGGCCGGACCACCCCCGGCCTCCCCTGGGCTCTCACAGCCCGTGCTTCCCCCATCTCAGCACCAATTGTAATTCTCAGTTAGTACATCTGTCTCCCTTTCCACACCCTGAGCCCCTCAGGGCAGAGACTAATGCTGACCCATATCTATCTTTGTCCGCTCCAGGGCCCTGGACGAGGTCAGGCACAGAACAAATGTTCAGCAAAGGTGTAAGCCCAGCCCCAGGCCAGTGGGCGGGTCCTATAGCCTGACTAGTGGGCGCTTCTGCCCTCTGGTGTCCATTTTGGGTCACTACGCTTTTCTATCTCTTTCAGGGGCTTCCTAGGGTGATGTACCCCAAAAGTGGTTCTCAGAGTGTGGTCCCAGAACCAATTGTATCAGCATCACCTTGGTACCTGTCAGAAAATTCTTGGGCTGTACTCTGGGCATGAATCAGAAGCTCTGGCTAGGGGAAAGCAATCTGGATTTTACCAAGCCCTCCAGATGTTTCCGATGCAGGCTAAAGTTTGCAAACCATTCTCCTGGAAGAACCCTAAGCCTGAGCCACTCCCAGGAGCTCCAGGTAAGGGAGGAGACAGGACCCACCTGGTGGAGTTGCCAGGTATAATACAGGATTCCCAGTTAAATTTGAATTTCAGATAAACAGAAACATGTTATTGCAAGTATTGCACAAGACACACAAACTAAAAAAAAAAAAAAAAAAATTGTTTATGTGAAATCCAACTTCAACTGGGTGTCCTATGCTCTCTTTCTGTATCAGCAGCCCTATGCAAAGGACCTTGTTCTTATTTCAGTACACTGCTGTCGCCATCTTGAAATTCTTAGTAATCTTTTCTACTAGGAGCCCTGAATTTTCTTTTCTTTTCTTTTCTTTTTTTTTTTGAGACCGAGTCTTGCTCTGTCGCCCAAGCTGGAGTGCAGTAGCATGATCTCAGCTCATGCCGAGATCTAGACCATCCTGGCTAACATGGTGAAACCCCCCGTCTCTACTAAAAATTTAAAAAATCAGCCAGGTGTGGTGGCACGCGCCTGTAGTCCCAGCTACTCAGGAGGGCGAGACAGAAGAATCGCTTGAACCCTGCACTTTTCCATGCAGTCATCCCAGACACCCCTAATCATCTGCTCTCCTGCTGCCCCCTGCCCTCCAATCTCCCAGACCTCTTCGCCACTCCCACTGTGGCTGACGGCCTTGCTTCCTGATTCACTGAGCGAGTGGACGTGATCAGCAATGAACTCCAGAGGCTCCACGACCACACCGACCAACCTCCCTGCATCTGCCTTCTCTCAGTGGATAAAGCCACGCGCTCCTCAGAAGGTCGGCCCCTGCTCGTGTGGCTGAATTCCAACCCCTCAGCTACTCAAGGCCATGGCTGCGGCAGTCCCTCCATCTCCCCCATATCTTCCACTGTTCTCTCATCTAGACCTTTCCCATCAGCATACACACATTCTATCTCATAAAAACATTCTCGATTTTTCTCTTCATCCCCTTTCCTTCCTTCCCTTTCCATCAGAACTCCTAAAAAAGGTGGTCTAGGCCAGGCATGGTAGCTCACGCTTGTAATCCCAGCACTTTGGGAGGGTGAGGTGGGAGGATCACTTGAGCCCAGGAGTTCGAGACCACCCTGGGCAACATGGTGAGACGCCCATGTCTAAAAATAATTTTTTAAAAATTAGCTGGGCGTGGTGGCATGTGCCTGTGATCCCAGGTACCCAGAGGGCCTGAGGTGGGAGAATCACCTGAGCCCAGGAGGTTGAGGCTGCAGTGAGCTGTGATTGTGCTGCTGCATTCCAGTCTGGGTAACAGCAAGACCCTGTCTCAAAATAAAAAGAGTGGTCCATATCTCTGTCTCCAGTTCCTTCCTCTCGTTCTCTCTCAAGTCCACATGAACCAGCATCCCACGTTTATCACTCCACGGAAACTCTTCAAGCTTACCAAGACCTCCACATTGCTAAATCCAATAGCCAGTCCTTAGTCTTGCTCTCCCTTACCAGCAGCAGCAGCAGGGAACCTGCCAACAGCCCCTCCTTGGTTTCACTTTCCTCACCTGCCTTCCAGGACACCACACAACTGTGCTCTTCCTCCCACCTCCCTGGAGGATCCTCCTGCCCTGATATGGAAGCCCCAGAGCTCAGTCCTTGGTCCTCTTGCTTCTCCCTCAACCACCATTTCCTTGACAATGTCATCCAAGTTCAAGGCTTCAGATACCTTCTCTATGCCTGTAACTCCTACATTTCCGGACCTCTACCAGACCCTAGACTTGTGTATCCAACTGTGTGCCTGACATCTTTACTTGAATGTCTAAGACATCTGAAAATGAATGTGTCCAATTCTGAATTCTGGTCTGCTCCCCAAAACCTACCCCTCTCGTCTTCCTCATGTCAGACAAGGGCGATGTCATCCTTCTAGATGATCAAGCCAAAACCTGGGGGTCATCCTTGACTCATCTCTTTGTCTCACAACCTACATGTAATTCATCAGAAAATCCTGTGGCTCTACCTCCAAAAGACACCCCAGAATCGGACTACCTGTTACACGGCTCCTGCTGTCACTGTGATCTAACCCGCCATTACCTCTCCTCGGGTTGCGGCATTCTCCCCGTGCCTTTACCGTATCCCCCAGGTCTGACTTATAAGTCAAACAATGACACCCCTTTACTTAGAACTCTACAATGCCTTCCCATTTCAACTGGAGTAAAAGTCAAATTCCTACTGCAGGCTCTAGGCCCTCTGTGATTTAATCTCTGTGACCTTGTAGGCTCGTCTTTTATCTCTCCCAAGTCCATCAATCACTCCCTCCATTCCAGCCACATTGGCTTCCTAGTGTGAACACACCAGGGGCCTTCGCACCTGTAGTCTGCTTCAGGTTTTTACTCAAACGTCACTTTCCTTGACTCCTCTATTTAAGTGGCAAGTGCCCTCGCTGACGCCTCCTGGTCTCCTCTGTCTATGAGGCTCTTTCTTTTGCCCGTAGCATGTATCCCATCTAATACACCACTCCCTGGTATTTGTTTTGCTTATTGTCTACCTCCCTCTACTAGAAAGTAAATTTCATGAAGGCAAAATTTTTCACTGCTGTGTCCCCAGAACTGTATGAAGTAATCACTCAGTATACATTTATTTAAAGCAGGAAGAAAGGAAGGAAGCAACGAATAGCGGAGCCAATTGCTCTTCTGTCCTGGAGGGCTGAGCTGCCAGAGAGGGCAGTAGAAACCGGAGGCATGTAGCTTCGCATGTAGCACGATGTTCTGGGTCCCATGCTGGGTGCTGGGGACATGGTCTCATGGAAGCAGACACACAAGCTGACATTCACAGAACAGACTGGTAAAGGAGTGGACAGAGGCCTCGGGGAGCCCAGAGAAGAGCTTGAGATCCAGGCAGGGCTTCTGTGAGGAAGTGACACCTGAGCCGCGTCCTGAAGTCATACCTTGCCACTCTCCTCTGGCTGCCCTCTAGCCCCACTGTGACTCTGAGTCAGCAATGATTCAGAAGAGCACAGACTTGGGAGTCAGAACCTGGGTTTGCGTATTGGTTTACATGCTGGGTGGCTTTGGGCAAGTCACTTCCTCTGGCCAACCTCAGTTTTCTCATCTGTAAAATGTGACAGTGGCTGGCCTAGAGCATCTCTTAAATTCCTTCCAACTTTAACATCCATTAAGCCATGGAGGTTTCCTACTCAGATCTTCCTTTAAGAGAGTGTAGAGCAGGAGTGTCGTTAGCAACAGATCCCAGCAGCGACACCCTGGGATCTACTGCTGTGTTCCTAACAAGGCCACTTTCTCCTTGGGCAGCCTTAGCCAATGACTCAGCTCAGTGGGAGAAGGAGGCCTGGCCGTTTCTGCCCAGCAGATGTCTCCTCTAACTGGCTTTTATTTTATTTTATTATTATTATTATTATTTTGAGCCACAGTATCACTCTGTTGCCCAGGCTGGAGTACAATGGCATGATCTCAGCTCACTGCAACCTCCGCCTCTCAGGCTCAAGCGATCCTTCTGCCTCAGCCTCCTGAGTAGCTGGGACTACAGGTGTGAGCCACCACGCCCAGCCTCTAACAGCTAATTTGTGCTCTGGGCCCCCCCACTGGGCTGGCTGAGGCTTTCTCGGAGCTGCAGTGCAGTCTGAGGCTCTTTCTACTCAATCTCTCCTTCCTTTCCTCCTTTCCCAGATGGCAGGCCCACCTCATGGTCAGAGGGAGGCTTCCTGGAGGAGGAGACATGGGAGCTGTGCCTTCCAGGTTGACTTGGGTGTAGAGGGCCCAGCACGTGCTGCCAAGAGCCAGGAGAGGAGAGCCACTGAGGAGTTTCAATCAAGAGAATGTTGTGCTCAGATCTGAAATAGTGGAAAGTGGACAGCAGAGGGCAAGAGAGGAGGCAGGGAGAGCACTGAGGAGGCTGACATGACGGGCCCTGGCCTCGGAGGTGATTGTGGGAGCCACAGGGTCAAGGAGTGGATAGAAAAATGTTTAGATGTTCAGGAGACAGAAACTCCAGAGTTGGGAGCATGGACACTCCAGTAGCTAGCTTGCTTTTTCTTTGCTTTGCTTGTCTTCTTTCTTTCTTTCTCTCTCTCTCTCTCTCCCTTCCTTCCTTCCCTTCTTCCCTTCTTTCCTTTCTTCCTTTTCTTTCTTTCCTTCTCCTTCCTTCCTTCCTTTCTTCTCCTTCCTTCCTTCCCTCCCTCCCTCTCTCCTTCCTTCCTTCCTTCCTTCCTTCCTTCCTTCCTTCCTTCCTTCCCTCCTCACACCATCACATAGGCTGAAGTGCTGTGGTGCAATCTCAGCTCACCTCAACCTCTGCCTCCTGGATTCAAGTGATTCTCATACCTCAGCCTCCCAAGTGGCTGGAATTACAGGTATGCGCCACCACCAGGCCCAGTTAATTTTTGTATTTTTAGCAGAGATGGGGTTTCACCATGTTGGTCAGACTGGTCTTGAACTCTTGACCTCAAGTGATTCACCCACCTCGGCCTCCCAAAGTGCTGCGATTATAGGCGTAAGCCACCATGCCTGGACTCCAGTAGCTTTAGAATTCCCTTCCTTGGCCAGGCGCGGTGGCTCACGCCTGTAATCCCAGCGCTTTGGGAGGCTGAGGCGGGCGGATCACGAGGTCAGGAGATCGAGACCATCCTGGCTAACACGGTGAAACCCCGTCTCTACTAAAACTACAAAAAACTAGCCGGGTGAGGTAGCGGCGCCTGTAGTCCCAGCTACCCGGGAGGCTGAGGCAGGAGAATGGCGTGAACCAGGGAGGCGGAGCTTGCAGTGAGCTGAGATCCGGCCACAGCACTCCAGCGCGGGTGACAGAGCGAGATTCCGTCTCAAAAAAAAAAAAAAAAAAGATAGCATTATCATTGCAGCTAACCAATACACCAAGGTAGGGGACGTAATCACAGAAGGTCACGTTAAGTCATAAGTAAGTGAATGTGTATTGCTTGGAAATATGTATGAAATAATGTTGAGTAAAATAAGGAAAGTCTACAATATTACAAACAAACCTCATTACAATGATACAGAAGGCATGTGTGTGCACTGATCAGAGGGGAGACTGTCTGCGAGCAGCTCTCCGAGGGATCGCCTCTGCCCCTCCCTCCCTATGTCTGCAGATACAGGTAGCACAGACTTCCTTCTTGGCCCCTGTGAGGGTGGATGAGGACCATAGCCAACCTGGGCCAACCACCTTCTTCCCAGGAATTGGGAAGCAGGACAGAGATGGGAAGCTGTTTCTCTTGGGGTAGGTGAGCCATAATAATATTCATCTTGGCCGGACGCAGTGGCTCACATCTGTAATCCCGGCACTTTGGGAGGCTGAGGTAGGTGGATCACCTGAGGTCAGGAGTTCAAGACAGGCCTGGCCAACATGACGAAACCCCATCTCTATTAAAAATACAAAAATTAGCCAGGTGTGGTGACGGGTGCCTGTAATCCCAACTACTCAGGAGGCTGAGGCAGGGAGAACTGCTTGAACCCAGGACGTGAAGGTTTCAGTGAGTCGAGATCATGCCACTGCACTCCAGCATGGGAGACAGCGAGATTCCATCTCAAATAAATAAATAAATAAATAAATAATAATATTCATCTTGGTCCTGTTTGATGACCCTGTTTTGTTCTCATCTCAAGGTTGTTCATCCCTGTCCTTGGAACTTGGGAGACTCCCTCATATCCTTGCAGTCACTTCCGCTTCATGCTGAAACTCATTCCACTCAGGTTTCTACCACCAACCAAAGAGAACTGACTAAACAGAATCAGAAGAGAACCTGGTGTTGGGGGGCAGAGGTGCTGGGGGAAAGAAGAGAACCTGGGAGGAAGCAGTAGACGGCATTTTGAATTTATGAAATTTCCTTTGGTAAAGTTAACATAAATAAAGGGGTCTGTTTTTGTTACTAATGTGGCACCCCTCTCTCCCCCACTAAACTGAACACTCCTCAAGGGCAGAGGGCAGGGTCTAATTGCATTTTGCATCTCTAGTGCCAGCTTCAGGTCTGGCATGGACTTGGCCCTCAGCACACATTCCTGGAACTGAGTTATTCTAGGAAGCCAGGGTTCCTATCACCACCCCATGGTACTGGCTGGTTGGGGTATTTCTAATTTTTGGCCCTGAACAGTATGGGTGCCTCTTAAGCATGTGATGAGACAGGTGTCTTCTCTCAACTCTCCTCTTCCTTCCCCCTCCCCTGCTGCTCCTGGAGATAAGGAGGCCCCTCTGTTCTGAGAGGGTGTCATAGGACTATGTTTTGAAGGAAACTCTATCAACTTAACTGGTAGCTACTCTTCCCAGCAGCGGAGGGGCCCAGAAAAAAAGAGTACCAGCAGGGAGGGGACCCACCTGCATGGGTCCTTCGGTGGCCTCACTTTTAGGGGACAAAACCACTGTGTGAAAGTGTAAAAGTGTCTAGTACTTACAGACCCTGGAGAGCACACCAGAGGTCTCTCTGTCTCTCTCACACACAGGAACACACACACACATACACACGCACACACAGGTCAGGGAGTACAGACAGAAAGAGATGAGACTCATGGGCCACTGCCTATATTGGGTGAAGAGTGTCCAGTTTTCCCTCAGGGAGCTTTAATTGGTAGGTTTAAAGCAAGCAGGCACTAGTTCCAGTTGGTCACACTGTGACTGAGAGGTGGTCACTTCCAGTTTACAAGCCCATACCCGAATGGTCCATTTAAAGGAGGCAGCAGGGAAGCCAGGAACCAGCCTGCTAGGTGGGAGAGAAGCCTGTAAGGTTTATCACCAGCCACCAGCTGGAGCTATTCGGGTGGGGCATAGTATTGATTGGAAACTGTGTCAAGGGTGACTGAGCCCTGCTTCTGGTATGAGAACGTTAAATTTAAAAATGAATGCCGAGTACAGACCCTGCTGGGGAAGTCTGCAAGGTCAAAACTCTTTTCATAATGAGACTAAGGCATCATTTGCCTTTTTTGCTGGGTTGACATTTCCCTGACGGTGCAAAAGCCACGGCGGCGGCCTCCAGTGCGATGTACAGGAAGTCATCGCATTTTTCACTGCCACGCCCTCGCAGGGAAACACTGCCAACATCGACCAGGAAAGTCTTTGATGTAGCAATAAAAATGATCCCATTCACAATATATTGGTCCTTGAATATACATCTTTTTAATATTCTGAGAAGCAACATAGAGCACTTCTGCCATATCCGATGCAGCACAATGGTTGTCTCCAGGAAATGCATTTGCACTTGTTTGAACTGTGAGCTTAACTAGCCACTTTTTTTTCATGGAACACCATTTTGACTTGAAAGAAATACTGACAGATAAATTATGCTATGCAGACTTGGGTCTCTGGCAGACCTTTTCTCAAGAATGAATAAAATGAATCTGTCATTTCATGGCAAACTGACAGTATTTACTGCTAATGATGAAATCCAAGCTCTAGTGAAAATTAGAATTTTAGAAACCTTGTGTTCACCACTGTGACCTTGGCAGCTTCCCAATGCTTAAAGACTTCTCTGATGAGATTGGTGCTGATATTAACTAATGTGATTTTTAAAACATAGTATACTAATATTTGTCAATATCTGGAAGACCTGCATAACTTGGTGAACCATTTTTTTCCAAACAGCCAGTGCACTAAGTTATAACAGCATGCTTGGGCAAAAGATACATCCAAAATGCAAAAGAGTCTAATGTATTTTAATGTAACTGAACATAAAAATTTCTTTGATAGGATTTCAGATTCTTTTTTTTTTTTGAGATGGAGTGCAGTGGCGGAATCTCGGCTTACTGAAACCTCTGCCTCCCGGGTTCAAGTGATTCTCCTGCCTCAACCTCCCGAACAGCTGGGACTACAGGCAGGCGCCACCACGCCCAGCTAATTTTTGTATTCTTAGTAGAGACGGGGTTTCACCATATTGACCAGGCTGGTCTCGAACTGCTGACCTCGTGATCCACCCACCTCGGCCTCCCAAAGTGCTGGGATTACAGGCATGAGCCACTACGCCTGGCAGGATTTCAGATTCTAATCATAACTAACCTTCAAAAAAAACCTCTCTTGTCAAGTTTTGGCTACTATCAAAAAAGAATAGCCGGGCTCAGTAGTTCACACCTGTAATCCCAACACTTAGGGAAGCTGAGGCAGGACGATTGCTTGAGGCCATGAAAACACCAACCTGGGCAACATAGTGAGAGCCCATCTGTACCAAAAAAAGAAAAAAAAAAGAAAAATTAGCTGAGTGTGGTGGTAAGTACCTGTAGTACCAGCTACTTGGGAGGCTGAGGTGAAAGGATCACTTGAGCCCAAGAGTTTGAGGTTACCGTGAGCTATGATCATGCCACTGCACTCCAGCCTGGGCGACAGAGCAAGATCCTGCCTCTACAAAATAAAAAAAAAAGAATAGCTACAATTATTTGAAAGGGTTGTTAACATACCCCTTTTCCAACTATGTATTTGCATAAGCCTGTATTTTCTTCATAAACTTCACTTAAAACATATTGGCTAGGCGTGGTGGCCCATGCCTGTAATCCCAGCACTTTGGGAGGCCGAGGCAGGCGGATCACGAGGTCAGGAGATCGAGACCATCCTGGCTAACACGGTGAAACTCCGTCTCTACTAAAAATGCAAAAAATTAGCCAGGCGTGGCGGTGGGTGCCTGTAGTCCCAGCTACTTGGGAGGCTGAGGCAGGAGAATGGTGTGAACCCGGGAGGTGGAGCTTGCAGTGAGCCCAGATCGCACCACTGCACTCCAGCCTGGGTGACTGAGCGAGACTCCGTCTCAAAAAAAAAACAAAAAAACCCCCAACATATTGCATCAGATTAAATGCAGAAGTATGTTTGAAAATCCAGCTGTCTTCTATCAAGACATTAAAGAAATTTGTAAGCATATAAAATAGTGCCAGTCTTCTCATTAATTTTTTATTTTGGGAAATACATTTTTTCTAAAAATGTTGTTACACTACATTTATTATTTTAATTATATAATATGAACATTTTAAAAACATATCAATTTAAATTTATATTAATGTAAACACTAATAGACATAAGACATACAAACAGATGTTCTTTGGGGTCCTCAATAACTTTTAGGCAAGAAAAGGGGTCCTGAAACCATTAAGTTCCAGAACCAGCCCTCTAATGTTGTACCAACCAGTGTTAGACAGCAGGCGGCAGCAGAAGCAACCAAATGAAGGCATCCTCCCTGCATTTCCACAGTTAAAGGTATTGAGTGCCTACTGGGTGTGGCCACACCCTGTGCTGGGACACAGAAATCAATCTGGCAAGTTCATGGCGGGGGTTGGAGGGAAGCAGACCCTGTCAACTGACAATGGTGGGAAGAAGGTAGATAGCTCCTCTAGTGAGCATCCAAAGGCTCTGGGGAAGGGTCAGCATGGTGTTATGGTGACCTCAGTTATTCCCACTGGCTGGCGACAAGACCTGGTGGGAGAGGAAGCTTCCAGGATCTGGGGTCAGAAAGGAATGTGAAGCTCCCCGGCTTTGCAAGACTGGAGCCTGAGCAGTGGCCCAGGAGATTGAGACCCATACATTGAGATACCCACGTATCTTTTTTTTTTTTTTTAATAGGGTCTCCCAGGCTGGAGTGCAATGGTACGATCTCGGCTCACTGCAGCCTCTACCTCAAGCCTCATGCTTATCGAGTAGCTGGGACTATAGGCATGCACCACCACACATGGCTAATTTTTGTAGTTTTAGTAGAGACAGGGTTTCACTATGTTGCCCAGGCTGGTCTCGAACTCCTGGCCTCAAGTGATCTATCTGCCTTGGCCTCTCAAAGTGCTGGGATTACAGGCATGAGCTACCCTGCCCAGCCATGATATCATTTTTTATTAACTTGACACAGACATTTCCCAAAGCCCCCTCTACCAAGTGAGAAGGGGCCGCTTCAGATCTTTCTCTCCTGACCCTACTGTGGTCCTCACCCCCAACCCCCAAGTACAGCCTCTCTTCAATCCCAGGTCAGCCTCCTGCCCCTCCCTTATTCACAAAGCTTTAACTGAAGCCGTCTTCCAGAAACCAACACCAAAACCCTCCTCTGCCTCTGCCTTCCTGGCCAGCTGCCATCCAACCATGTTGCCCTGTCAGCTGCCCTGGAAGGGGCTGTCCACCATGTCACCAAGTAAGCCCCTGCTCCTGCCTCCCACCCCACCCACACCACTCTTTCCAAGTCACCCACAGTCCCAATGGCCCACCCCAGAGGACACCTCCGTCCTGGCCCTCCCGGCTCTGGCTAACCTCTCCCTGTACTCTCTCCTCTCAGTGTCTGCTCCCCACTGTCCTCTTCTCAGAGGAAGAGGGAAAGAGGAAGCCCTCAGAGGGCTCCTCCTCAGGCCCCAGCCCTTGCCTATCCTCTCCATGGTGAGCCACACTTCCCTCCCAGGGGCCACTCACCCTCTCCTCCCAAAGGCTGTCTACTCCCAAGAGGTGGGCTCAAGCCTGGCCCTGCCCCCCAGAGCTCTACGGCAGCATATCCCATGTATCTCCCAATGGTCCCTCACACTCACTGTGTCCCCAAACCACATCATAACCTTTCCCCATACTTGCATCTCCAGGGTCCCCGGCACAGGAAATGGTACCACTAGCTGCGCCCCTGGAGTCACCCAGGCATTTCTAACTCACTATTGCCCTATGTGGACACAAATCAGTAGCTCGTGCCTCTTTCCCTGCAAATGTTCTTGGATGCCTCCCACCCACTTGGGCTACAGCCAGGGCC
This sequence comes from Rhinopithecus bieti, assembly GCF_001698545.2. Taxonomy (NCBI): domain Eukaryota; kingdom Metazoa; phylum Chordata; class Mammalia; order Primates; family Cercopithecidae; genus Rhinopithecus; species Rhinopithecus bieti. Next base: position 187,604 of record NW_016808027.1, read on the forward strand.
CAGGCTCAGACCCGCACCTCTCCTTGTCACTTTGACTCTTAAAACAGGCCCCATTCTGTCTCTCTGACTCAGTGATCTCTGAGAAGCACATACGACCTTGTCGTCCCTGTGAAACCCTCCCACGGCTCCCCTCACCCTCAGCACAGAGGCCAACTCTTGACTAAGACCTTGTGTGGCGCGGCCCCGCAACCCCCCCCC
>NW_016808027.1:188251-193232 GCF_001698545.2 Rhinopithecus bieti
CGCCCCCACCCCCGCCTAGCTCTCCAGCCATGGGCTCTCTTAACCTTTTGGCCTTGGTACTACAGAATTGATTTTGGTCTCCCAAATATACATCTTGTACCTCAGGCCTCACTGAACATTTGATTTTTTCATCCTCACCACCTTTGAAGGAGCCACTATTTTCTTTTTTTTTTTTTTTTTTTTTTTTTCCTAACTGAGCTAAACAGCCTGAAGAAGTTACTATTTTCATCTCCTTTTTACCCACAGGAATCTCAGCCACAAAGAGGGAAGGTGACTGGGCCAGGATGTGCACCTGGCTCCCAAGCCCACAGCGTCACAACCCACAGTGCCCTATATCCAACCAGCTCTCTGGGCCAGACAAGTGCCTCCAGCCCCTCACCACTCCCCATTCCACATACACACTCTTACCAAATCCACCACACGTTAAGCCAGGCTACAGCTCAGATGCTCACCCTGCACAGGTGTCCTGGATCCCTTTGGGACCCCTAGTTGACCTCCTTTGGCAATAATCTGGAACATGAAGTTTCCCCCAGGTGTACTGGGGTAGGTGTGGCCCCAGCTCCTACAGCACTGTTATACATCAGTTGAAGTCAGTTGGGGCCACAGGGTCACTGAGGGCAGTGGAAGGCCAGAGAGGAGGAGGGGCATGCAGGTGGGGTCCCAGGGATGCCCTCTGGATGTGCACGAGTGGGTAGAGCAGGCTGGGTCCAAGCCAAGCCTCCCACTCCCCTTCACACTCTCTCCTTGCTAATACTCCAGCATCCTCCCAATAAATTCCAAACACGAACCCCATCTAACATGGCCTCTCTGGCTCCCTCTCATTTACCTGACACTCAATGGGAACTTATATGTGTCATCAGCACTACCCTAGGTTTCTTACGAAAATTAACTCACTTAATCCTCATAAATATCCTACAAGGTAAGTACTGGGATTATCCCCACTCTACAGATAAGGAAAATGAGGCACCGAGTAACAACAGAGCTAGTACTTGGTAGTGCCAGGATTTGAACCTAGGCCATGCGGCTCCAGAGTCTGTGCTCTAACTGCTCTGTTGTGCAACCCACTTCTCCCTCCCTCTGTCATTTCTGTTGCCTTAAATGCACCTAACTTCTCACCCCCCACCTGCCCATTCCCACTTTCATGCCTTTGTGCTCAATGTTCCCTCTGCCTAGAAGACGCTTCCCTCCTTATCTTGACAAGTTCTGCTTCTTAGATACCCAAGAGTCACCCTCCCTGTGAAGCTGCCCTTGGCCCAGCTTGCCCTCCTCCAGCTGAATCAGGCAGCCTCCTCTGTTCACTAAGTACTTGGTACACATTTCCATGCAGACAGCTCTGGGACTGGAGGCTCCTCGACGATGAGGGCAGGTTCTCATCTGATTGTCCCACCCCTAGATACCCAATGTTTGGTATAGGACTTGGTCCAACTCAGGAAACGTTGGTGAATGAGGGACTGGGGCAGAGAGAAATCAGACTCCACCCCTTGCCCTCCAAAAGCTCATAATCTGGTGGGAAAATTGACCCATCAACAGCAGCCCAGATCCAAAGGCATTAGAGTTCCAAGGAGGCACAAAGGGCCTTCAGTGCCACAGGCTCCAAAGGAAGAGGCTGTGCTTGCAACTGGGAGAAGTGGGCAGGGTTCTCAGAGGCATCAGCTTGTGAGAAGGGCCTTGAAGGATGGAGAAAATCCCCACTAGGCAAGCAGGACACATGCAGGAAGGAGAGACAGGGAAAGGACTCCAGGCTGGCAGGGATGGAGACAGAGGAGTAGGAAGGCACGAAGCATTTTGAGGGCTCAATGAGCTCAATGGAGTCCAACCACCCCACCAGACAGGGAGCTGCAGGAGGGCAGAGCGTCCCTGCCAATGCCTCACACAGGACCTGCATATATGGATGCAGTGTAAGGATTTGTTGGAAGTAGATCTCCAAGGGTGTGGAGCCTCATACAATTCAGTGGCCCTATCTAAGAAAAACTGCAAAATTACTAATATAAATGTAGGTGTGAAAGTGAATGTCTATCTGCCATAAGAATGGGAGGAGCTGCGTTTAACAGCCCTGGGGCCTGAAGCTGTAGCTGCTGCCTCTGTGTAAGGAAGGTAGAAGGTTCCTGGAAGCAGTAGGGCATCAGGCAGAAAAGACTAATGTTTCCGTGCAGCCTTGCCCTCGACCACTGCCCAGACCAGCCACCATGACCACCTCTGTCGTGCTTCATGGAATTCATTTGCCACCAAAAGGCCAGATTCCCCAGCTCACAAGACTCCCTTCCCTTTGGAAAAGTGGCCAGATGGCAAATGTGGGTGTCTGAGACCTGTTTGCTGGTCACCTCCTGATGACCTTGGGCATGCCTCCCCCGACACATCCCCAGTGCCTCAGAGGTCATGGAGGGTCTATTCTGAAAAGCTCCTTTTCATTCTGACATACTGCTCATCTGACCCGGCTGAGGAGGCTCTCGCAGCAGGGGCAGCCAGAGAACTCTCTGAGAGCCTCATTCATCTCCCAGCGCTGAGATCTCACAAGGGCAGGCCATGTACCAGGCTGGGTGGTGGTGGGTGGGAGGGAAACCAGACATGGATCAATCATTACAGAACCTTCAAGCTGAGGGAGCCCAGATCAAAGGCAGGCAGCCTGGGGGAGTTCAGGAAGGCTTCTCTGAGGTGGTGATAAATCTTGGAGTAGGTGCCAAGTAAATAAATGTTGAATAAATGACACATCTCATGTCCCACCTCTCATGAGAGGTGTGTCATTTATTCAACAATTATTTATTTGGCACCTACTATGTGCCAGGCTCTGTTAGGCTCTAGGGATACAGCAGTGAAGAGAACAGGTGGGCATTTGGCCACCTTCAGCCCAGCAGAGAAATGGGAATTAACTCCAGAGAGAAGGGGAACAGCAGGGCAACACATGGAGGAGACAACTGCATGGAGACAGGAAGCACCCTGCTTGCTGATGGAGCTGAGAGAAGTTGGCACAAGCAGAGAGGGAAGTAAGCAATGGGGAGATGAGGTTGGTGGGGTCAGCAGGCAGACAGCAATAACAAAGGGGCTGGAATGCCAGGCTAGGGATGTAGGGCTTGGTCATGCTGGCAATCGGGAGCCAGAGAAGGCTCTGGGCAGAGGGAAGAGCCACAAGGTTTCTTAGCATCAAGTTCAACAGATAAAGGCAAAACTGCCTTCTCCCAGCCCTCAGGCTGGAGAGACCAGTCCCAGCTTCCTGGAGCCAACTTGCCTACTCCCAATCCCTGGGCCTGGAGAAGAGAGGGCACCCTCAAGTCCGCAGCCTGAACTTCAGCCTCCAGCTCGACGCCCTCTTCCTTGTTCTTCCAACCAGTCTCTCAGTCATAGTCTGATGCCATTTCTTTTGCAGGGAATGCCCATGCTTCACCTGCTGAAGCTTGCTGCCTGCCCTGTCCCTCACCTGGTTCCCTACCAGGTAGCACCTTTATTCTTCTTTTATAGATGAGGAAACAGAGGCTCAGAGAGGGAGAGTAATCTGTTAAAGTCACAGAGCTTTACCCTAGAATTTGATAGTGATGGGTGGACAGAACTCTGTGCCAGCGGTGTGGTCTCAGGAATGTCACTTAGCCTCTCCGTGCTGAGTCCTCATCTGTGAAATGGAGTACCTATCACAACATAAGGTTGGTGTGAGGCTTACAAAGAGGCTGTCCTGTGCCACCAACATCCCTTAGCTCCCCAGGGCAGTTAGCTGCTTTCACTTGGCCCCTACCCCACTCCCCCGGGGCACACATTCAACTTTCATTCATACATCAATTCCCTCCAGCGCCTTCTCTGCGCCTGTCCCTGTGCAGACACACTGAAGACCGCTCCGTGGCCAAGCACCAGGCTCACGCCTGTAATCTTAGCACTTTGGGAGTCCGAGGCAGGAGGATCGCTGGAACACAGGAGATCGAGACCAGCCTGGAAAACATTGTGAGACTCTGTCTCTACAAAAAAATTTAAAAATTAGCCGGATGTGGTGGTGCACGCCTGTAGTCACAGCTACTCCGGAGGCACAGGTGGGAGGATCTCCTGAGCCCGGAAGTTCGAGGCTGCAGTGAGCCGTGATAGTGCCACTGCACTCCAACCTGGGCCACAGAGCGGGACCCTGTCTCAAAATAAAATAAAATAAAATAATAGAAAAAGAAATAAAGACGGCTCTTGCACCCAATGTGCAGGGTGGGATGGGGCGGGAGCAGACTGCAGATGCATCACGATTCGAAGTGTGTGTCCTCACTCAACTCTCCTCTTGAGTTCGTATTTTTAAAAATTGACCACGATGCTCTCCTCCCCGGGGATGGACGCAGGGAAGGGAGGCTTGTGGAAGACAAATTCGTTCCTTATTTCCAAAAACTTGTTTTTCACCATTTCCTGAAATCTGAACACTTCCCAGACCAACTCTCACCTCTGAGCGCCAAGCACTAGAAGCTGGGCAGGAGCAAGCTGTCGGCGGCATCCCACCACCCAGGAGGGTTCGCTCCAGCGTCCCTAGGATCCCTGACCCCGGATATCCCCCCCACGCCTCCACCTTGCCTTGCCCCGGCTTCTTTTCCTACCCTGGCCCCTGCTGCTTCCCCGTGACCCCCGCAATCCCTGCACAGCAGTCCCCATGCCCCTGTCCCAAACAAGCCAGCCCTCTAGCCTCTCCCTCCATCCGGGTCCCGAGACCAACCACCTCCCCGACTCGGCCCTTTCTGAACCCCCAGCCACGCCATTGTCCTCTTGCAGCCGCACCTCTCCATTGTCCGCCCCGCCCTCTCCGAGGTAGAGTCCGCGTTCCGCAAGGCGCCGCTCCGCTCCCACCCTCGGATTGGCTCCTGCGGCCCCATGCGCGGGGCCCGGGAAGGGGAGCGGGCTCGCGCCCCGCCCCTGCCCGCTGCCGGCCGGAGGCGGGATCCTTGCTGACTCCGCCCCGCCGGGCGGGGCCGCGCTGGCTGGCGCTCCGGCGCTGGGCGGCGCTGCCTCGGCTGAGATCGGGCTGCGGCTCCGG
>NW_016808027.1:193646-297977 GCF_001698545.2 Rhinopithecus bieti
CTGCCCTGCCCTGCCCTGCCCGTCCCAGCCCCGCGGTCCGGGGCGTGCGGCCGGGACGCGCGGAGCCCCGGCCCTGACCCGCTGCGCCGGGGCGGCACGCTCCTAACCCGGCCGTACGGGTCCGTGGTTGCAGGGTCGCTCCGCGCCTTTCCATCAGTGAGGGTCGGAGCCCCTACTCCGGAGCTAGCTCATTGTGGCTCCAGGATCTCGACTCCGGTGCGCGGGACCCCGGACGCCCCCAGCCTCTGGCTCCACGAGACCCCAACCTTCGGTTGCCTCCACCCGAGTGCTTCGGACTTGGAACAGCGCGAGTGCCCAGGAAGCTCCGGCCGGGTCGTGCGCTCCGTGAGGGGTCCTAGGCAGGCAGGACAGTCGGACCGAACCGCCGGGCGGGTGCCACGAACCCAGGCTGCCCCCTTCCTCCCGCCTCAGGCGAGGGGCTCAGTGCCTGCCCCGAAGATAACACAGGGGTCCCCTTCTGTCCCGTCGGCCCGCGAGAGCCAAGGCTGCAGGTGAGAACCCCGGATGCGGGGCAGAAGCGGTCCCCGACCCCATCGCGGGAGCGCGGGGGGCCAGAGGAGGGAATCTCGGGGGAAACAAGCAGAGGCTGGAACTGGCTGGGAGGGGGCGCGGGAAGGGGAGGGGAAAGAAAGAAAACGGGCTCTTATTGAGCGCCCATTGTGTGCGTGTCCGCGCCCCGCCACGCCCCGCCTAAGGCTCACTGCTACTCCTGAAATAGGTGTTGTGTATTATTATCGGCGCTTGCAGATGGAGAAACTGAGGCTTAACGGGGCTGAGTGATCTTCTCCTTTCACTGCGGGGAGGAGACTGGGGAAGCGGGAGAGGATAGAAGGGGAAGAAGCGGAGCACCTGAGCGCTGATCCTAAAGCTGAGGAAGTGGCTTTTTCTTGCCTCCCGCTCCCTGGCCATGTCACCCCCCAGGAAAGGTGACTCAGAGTTGAGGGCAGAGGTGGGAAGCTTCCTAGTTCCAAAGCTGCTCTCCCTGTGGGCCCAGGATGGGAGAGCAGCAGCTCCTGGCCGTTGTGTGTCAGATTCCAGGGTCTCTAAGACACTCTGGAGATCCTGAGATGTGCTTATCTGTTGGTGAATTCACTGCAGAGATCCCCAAGTAAGGGTCCATCAGAGCTGGAGATGTGACCCCTCTGGGGTGGCTGGAGATGTGGCTCACGTGGCTCACCTCCCTCACATTACTAATGGGGACACTGAGGCCCACCGAAGGGAGTGTCAGTTGTCCGGTCCTAAAGACAGTGAATCCTTGATCCAGAAGTAGACTTGAGAAAACCTTCGTGAGCATCCTTCAAAGTGTCCACACTCCTCCCCAGTTGGGATCTTCCGGATAGGTGGCTGAGGCTTTCCCTATTCCTGATGTGAGATATGGGCGACCATGTATGAGGCTGTGGTGAGAATCAGTGTGGTTGGTGCAGGGGCCCCGAGGAGTGCCCACAACCCCATAGCCTTTGGCCCAAATGGAAGGTCCAACCTAATTCTCTTCTGGGCAGGGGAACCTGCAGGACACCTCTGCCCAGGAAGGAAGGGACCTGCTCAAGGTCTCAAGGCTGGGGGCTCCCAGGGCTGGGGCACAGTCCCAGGTGTCTTGATTCCCAGGCAGGGGATGCTTCTGCTGCCCCCGAGGCATGTAGGGAGAGGGGTGTTGTGAAAAAGCCCTTGCCATGACTCTGTGGGCTCTTGTTCTGTGTGGGGAAGGGGAGGAGATCTGGTCCTGGTCTGGGCCCTGTGGCCTTGGCTAGGACTGGTTAACCCTAGATGTGCCCAACTCCCTGGAGTCAAAGGGAAACCTCCTTGGAAAGCCCCTGGAAGGTGGAGGAGGGTGGTGAGAGGTCAGTGGAAGTCTGAATCTCAATCTCTGGGGGTGGAAAGGTTAGAGGAACCCAAAAGAAAAGGTGACTGAGGGGCTTGGGATTCCCTCTACCCCCTACCTCCATCCAGGGATTCAAATCCACCCTCACAATAATCTCTACATCTAAACAAAGCTCTTTGATGAAATAATTTCACACCTGTGATCTCCTTTCATGATGTGGAGAGAGCCTGGAACCTGGAGTGAAGCAGAAGAGGGTTGCGGAGTCACTTGAGACCTCCTGATGCATCCATGGTTCCTAGTGCCACCTTAAGATTGATGATGGCAGGCTGTGTGTTACCTGCTCAGTTAGTGGGGCCATCACATCCGACAGTTAAGTGCTAAGGGGTATGTCGTCCTTGCCAAGACTGGGGTAGTTATTAACGGCCCAGTCTTGTGTGGGAAACTGAAGCTCAGATAGGTAAAACCACTTCCCCAGGGCCTTTGAGTTTGCTTGTAGAACTGTTTAAGTGCCAACTGCATACCAGGTGCCCTGGAAGTTACCCAGACGGGCTAAGCGGCAACCTCGAGCCACAGTAACTGGTGAGCCCCAGATAGTGGTGAATCAGACAGACCAGGTGGGCGTGAGTCTACTCTGCCTCCCACTAGCTGAGTGGCACTGAGCAAATCACTTCATCCCTCTGAGCCTATAAAATTAGAATACCTCCTTTAGCAGGTTGTTATGAGGATTAAATGAGCTACAAAGATGTAGTGCCTGGCCAAATATCTGTTTCCATCCCTATGAAGAAAAGGAAGCTTGAAGTTTGACCAGGAAGTCTAGGGAAATTCTCAGACTTGTTTTAGATTAGAACGCAGGATATTGTTGCAGGCTTAGAGACCTGAATTTGCTCAGCTCAGGCTGCTAGTCTCATAGCCTCTAGAATCAGTCTGCCTGGGGACGCTGGCAAGGGGCTCTGGATTCTTACCTCCTCCCTTGGCTTCCTGCTGGCAGGGCTGTGGTGCCTGGAGCTGGCGTCCATTCCCTCAGGTCCATTGTCTGACCTCCCTAGGCACCTAGGTGCAGTGAATAATGTATTACTCCCCTCAGCTGGGGGCACACTCAGGGAAATAGCTCTATGCTCAGTAAGCTTCTGAACCCTACCAGAGGAGGTGGGGGCTCCTGTCTGTGCTGTTAGCAGTCTTGGATATGGAGGGGCAGGCAGGACAGGACAGGGAGAAAGTATCATCTGGCCCCCAACAGAAGAGAGCTGGGGTTGATGATGTCCTATCTCTCCTGTTGGGGGCTAGATGGTCCTATAGGCAACACTGGGAACCAAGCTAGCTGAGCTAGGATCAAGTGGGCCTCTGATTCCAGAGAGGTGGTGAAGGGGAGGAGTAAGGGGGAGGGTACAGGGCAGAAAGGGGGTGGAGGGGAGGCCCTTGAGGACTGGAGTAACCAGAAAGGCTTTGTCAGGGAGGTGGCTGTCTGGGCAGGAGCTAGAGGCAACTTGCTGTAGAGATGGGGGGTCCTGACATCCCTCCAAGAATGAATCCTGGCTGTGCCACCATGTCACTGAGAGCATGGGCAAGACACATGATCCCACCAGGCCTCCATTTCCTCTTCTGTGAAATGAGGGTCGTGATGTCCACTTCTCAAGGCTGTTATGGATGATCTTGAGATCCCATGTGTGAAACACATGGCACTATAGGCACTCAACAAGGGGGTGCCTCATCATGAGTGTGAACCATGGGTGGGCTAGTGGCAGGGCAGGTGGGATAGTGTGGTAAGCCGAGAGATGGGGAGAACTTGGGGTGAGGAGACTGGCTTGGTGGGGTTAGTGAGGGGCAAATGCCCATATGGGAGAGGGCCTTGAATGTTGGACAGAACTCACATTTCAGAAAGCTTAATGGAGCCCCCATTTAGAAGTCTCTGTGGTTCCTTACAGCCTGTAAGATGAAGACCAGGCCCTAGTTATGGCATTCAGGTCCTTGGTCGCCGTAGCCTCTGCCCAGCCCTCTGGCTCATTGCTCTACACTGTCTCCTAAACACACCACATGTGGCCCCATCGCAGCCCCCTTTGCTTGTTCCTCCCATCACAACCGCCATCTCTGCCTCTTCTCCACTTATCTCCCCACCTGTCAAGACCTGACTCAGGTCATAAATTCCCTCAGAAACATTCCTGGATTACCCAACCCTCTGGTCATGCCCCCTCTGAATCTTTAACGTTCAACAGTAATAGTAAAAAATAATAGCTACCATCCATAACATTTTGCAGTTTGTAAAATATATCCACACAATACTACAGTGATGATATCAACAACAGCTGATACTCTTGAGTACTTACCATGAGCCAGACAATGTGCTAAATGCTTTATAGACACTCTTGTTCACCCAAACTCCCCAAGGTAGCTACTGTTATCCCCTAGAAACGGACTCAGAGAGGTACCTTATCTTTCCCAAGGTCACACAGCTTGAAGGTGGGGAGCAGGGAGCCAAGCTGCATCTGTTTGAATTGTAAATCTGTGCTTAGAAGGCGTACTGTCTCCTCACCTCCACCCGAGTACCTCGAAAGCATACTTTGTATGTAAAAAGCCTGGACAAGGCTTTTTCTCAAGGCTATGGAAGGGCAGTGTTGGACTGAGCATGGCACCCAGGAAGGACCTGGGCCCTAGGCTGTGCGCAGGCTGGCTGGCTGGCTGGGGTGAGTGGGCCCCTCTCTGGGGTCCTGTGTGTCCATGTCTATGGGGAGCAGGGTAGGGTCTGAGCTCCCCTGTAGCTCCAGCTTTCTACAGTGTCTTTTGTGACCCTGGAAGGAGGAGGAGGAGACTACAGCACCAGGGCCAGAGGATGTGGTGTGACGGGCAGCTGTGATTTTTGGCCTGGCCACTGTCTGGGCCAGCAGGCTCTGTGGGTAGCTGCCTCGCCCAAAGGAGGGTGGTGGCCTGAGCTGCAGGCAGCATGGTCATTAGCTGGCAGAGGAGACCCTGTGATTGGGAGCTGGCTGGGCCAGGCCAGGCCAGGTTGGCGGGACTGGAGGCAGGCTGGCCGGGCCACAGTGGGGTCACTGGCAGGGCAGCCAACTTCTCCTCCCTTTGCCCCCTTTGGGGTGGTGGCAAACACACACTGGGCACCAGAGCTTTGTAGGCCAAGGCTTACCCTTTCTCCTGCTGTGACCATGGGAAAGAGCAGTAAGGAGTTCAACCAGGCCCAAAGATGCTGCCTCCTATAAGCTTCCAGGACTCCTCCCATGCAGGTGGGATCCAAGCCTCCTCTGCTGCTGATTCATGGCCATCTGCACACTGACTGTGGTCTGTGGATTGGGGTTCTGCTTGGTCTGCTTCCCTTGCTGGCTTGTCAAAACTAGATTCTATGTGCCCCCCACCCCCCATCCTCCCCTCCCTCTGAGTGCCTGGAAGTGTGCCTGGCACAGAACCACACCCTCCGGGCCAGGGGAGGCAGTGCGAGCTGCCCCGTGGACAGCTTGCTCAACTTTTGCACCTCTGTTTTTTCCCTGTAAATTGGGGCTGATAATAACTGTTATTAAATGAGATGAAGGAAGTGGGGTGCCTGTCCAGGCCTGGCACACAGGTGGGTACTCCATCAGCATGAGTCCTCTTGCCCATCCCCTCAATGGCTTTGGCAACTCAGTAAGAAACTGATGGAAGAGTCCAGTGAGAGACGGCAGGAGAGAGGGCATGCCAGGTGGCGGGGAGGCCTTCTCTTAGGGGGATTTAGCTGGGGTTTGCAGAGACACAGTTCCCACCACCTTCCGTGTGAACACAGGTGTGTAAGCAGGTGCTGTTGGCCGAGAAGCGTCCTGAGCTAGGTTCAGGGCAGGGGGCAGGACTGGGATATCTGGTGACTTGGGTTTTCTTCTCAGGCCTACGCAGAAGAAATGACCCAGGTGGGAGAAGCCGTCTGGTGTCCAGCTAGCACATGCTGGGCGGAGAGTGTGAGTTCTTCCTTAAAGGGAAGCAGCGTTTATTTGGTGCTGCTCACACATGCATCCAACCAAAATGTAACACGGTTGGAGATTCTGATCTGTGGGGGAAACAACATTAGACAAAGAAATACACAGGTGCAAAACTTCAAAATTGTGAGAAGCAGGCTCCTGAGGCAGGGGCCGGTCCCATCTGTATCTGTGGCTGGTGGCACAGGGTAGGGCTAAATGACTTGGGCTAGTGATTTAACCTCTTTGGGTTTTAGTTTCCCCATATGTAAAGTGGGGATAATTATAGCATCTTCATCATAGAGTTGTGAGGGTAAAATGAATTATACATGTAAAGCACTCAAAAAAATACCCAGCGCATTATAAGCACTCAGTACAGGTTAGCTGTTATGATCTGTATCTCCAGCACCTCACAGAGGATCTTAGAGAAAACAGGTGCTCAGGAAAGGCGTTTGGAGTGAATCCCAGGCAAAGGGCAGCTGCTCTGTGGAATGAATGAATGAACAGCCTGCTAGGGACGGGAGGACACAGAAGCAGTGACAACACAGAATGTGACAGGGAAGGCCAGGGGCCTGGGGTTGCCCAGCGCTGGGTGGGGAGGGGAGTCAGGGAAGGCTTCCTGGAGGTGGTGCCTGTGTTGCTGACTTTGACCTCTGTGAAGTCAGCACTGGACGAGCTGAGAGAGAAGTAGCTCCTCTCCAAAGGTAGCTGGCAAGGGGGAGTGCTTGGGCAGACCCCAGGACCAGTGGACTCCACAGGCCTCTCACTTCCCACCACCCCACACCGTCTCTCCATCTGTGACATTCTGCTTTCAGGGCATGAGGAAGGCGAACAGGCAGGTGGGGAGGAAGTGTGGGCTGCTGGTCTGACAGGCCCAGCTCTTCCCAGGCTTGCGACCAAATCTCCTACAGAAAAGGATAAACAGGCCTGCTTTGAGTTCTTTTATCTTCCTGCTCTCAAGGCACGCCAGCAAGCAGAGGGGGTCTTCCAGCATTAATCCTGTAGCTGTTTAGCTTTTGAACGAGTGGACTCTTTAAAAAAATGCCACGAAGAATGTGTCTCACTCTCTCACCCAGAAGCCTCAAAGAGAAACTTCTCTCCCACTGACAAGGGAGCCAGGACCCCCCAAGTGTCTTAAAGAAGCTCACCCCAGGGGCAGTCTGATATCAGGGGACCCCTCGTGCTACCTCGATTTGTTGCTGGCTGGGGGGCCTTGAGGACACCCTTATATTTTGCGTGGCTTCTGCCCGTTTTGTAAAATGGGGTCAGGGTAATAAATCCCTTCTTTCCTTAGAGAGGTGTGGAGTAGGGGAGTTTCAGAGGTGGGAAGGGCAGCAGTGGGCATCCAAGCCCATGCCTTTCAAACTTTGTTTCACATTAGAATCATCTGGGAAACTTCTGAAAGTCCTGCAGGCCCCACAATCTCTGGGGCAAGACCCAGGCGTCAGTAGTTGTTGAAGCTCCCCTGGTGATTTCAGTTTGAGAGCCACCTGGCTGCCCTCTGCAGCCTACCTCCCACAGTGTCCCAAGACAATACTTGCACATCCCCAGGACAAGGAGCTCATCCTTCTGAGGCTACTTCCTCCCCGCAGGACCTCCCTGCCTGGAGAGATGAGGGGAGTGGAAAGACTTGGTAATCCAGTTAACCTGGGTTCCAGCTGCTCCCTGCATGTCTTCTCAGAGCCTCGGTTTCCTCATCTGAAAAATGACAATAACGATCTCTCTGAAAGGGCCACAGAGGCCAGACGAGGCCACACATGGCAAACACCCGCCCTGTACCTGACACCAGGCTGGACTGAGACCCTGAACTCCCTGCCCCAGCCACTTGAGGCCAGGTCTCTGAGATTGGTACTGGTTGGGGTGGGATCAACACCCAGCTCTGGGTCCCTTCCCACTGTCCCCTTTGTATCTAAGAGATAAGACAAGGCAGTAAGCATTTTGTTTTGCTCGGTTTTGCTTTAATGGTCAAAGTGTCAGACTCTCCTTAACAATGAAGCCTTGTCTGAATCTGCTTGTTTTTCCAACCCAGACACCCAACTGCACCACCCGCTTGGGGCCCCGTCCCACCTGGGAGAACTGAAGAATGTCAGAGGATTTTTTTTTAAAATCTAGGGGAGGGTGTCCAGGGAACATTGGAGGCCTCTGGGCAAATTCTCACCAATAACTGACTGCACTTAAGTCATCCAACTCTGCTGTGATTGTGAGCCAGTTCACTAAAATTATGTCAAGGCAGTTACTAGGTGTTGTGCCAAACCCCTATCAGTGCCAGTGAGGATGGCACCAGGCTCAAGAGACCAAAGAGGAGACCCAGAGCCAGCGAATGAAACATGGAGTTTTACTAGGGGCTCACACACAGGGGAGAGAGTCCAGTGGCTGCTGACTGGACCGAAGAACCACAACCACTTGCAAGAAGTGTGCAGTTTTGTTTTTGTTTTTGTTGAGATGGAGTTTCGCTCTTATTGTCCAGGCTAGAGTGCAATGGCACGATCTTCACTCACTGCAGCCTCCGCCTCCCAGGTTCAAGCGATTCTCCTGCGTCAGCCTCTCGAGTAGCTGGGATTGCAGACATGTGCCACCACACCCAGCTGATTTTGTATTTTTAGTAGAGATGGAGTTTCACTATGTTGGTCAGGCTGGTCTCAAATTCCTGACTTCAGGTGATCTGCCCACCTCCGCCTCTCAAAGTGCTGGGATTACAGCCATAAAAGCATGCAATTTCTATAGCATTTTCACTTAGCACCTCCCCCAACAACTTCCACCTAGCAACCTGCATTTACCCCAGAACAACAGGCCTCAATCCTGTTTGGCCCGCAGGTTCCATAGGATGGGCTGGGAGCTCAGATGTTCCTCATAGATAAGGAATGGATCTCCGGATTGGCTACTCCCAGATCCCTTAGCTTAGAACCAAACTGCATTCAGGTGTGTCTGCCATACAAGGTCATTCTCAGGACTTGTTCAAGTCCAGTTATCTCTGTCCAATGTGTCTACCATAAAGAAGACAGAAAACTTACGCTGATCCTGGCTTTGTCACTTACTGGCAGGATGACCCTGGAAGAATCATTTTATCTCTTTGAGCACAAGTTGTCTCTCCTGTAAAATGCATTAGTAGGAAGGAATTCCTGGGATTGCCTGAGAAGCAAATAAAATTCTTGGTATGTGGAGCGCAGTGCCTGCCGTATACTAAGCACTCAAAAGCTGTTGGTGCATGCACTCACTGGGGAGCTGACCCCTGCCTCCTGCCCCTTCCTTCACTGGCTGGTCCATGCTCCCTATCTCCCAACTTGCTCCCCTTGCCCCACCAGGCCCAGGCTGAGACAGAGGACAGAGGAGGCCTGCACATGTAATCATGGGCATCCCTTCAAACTGCTCTTCTTTAAGAGCAGAGGAGGCTCTGAGGGCTGGACAGAGGAAGACTACAAAAGAGGCCATTGGTGGCAGTGCTTGGTCTCCTTGCCTTGGCACAGCCAGAGAGGGTGCATCAACCCAGAGTGACTGGCTCAGGCATTAGGCGTGTGACAAATCAACACAGGATAGTGCAGCACCGAGGGACTAGTAGTGGCTGGGAGCAGTTACCACTCGGGGCTGAAGGAGCAAGGGAAGTGGGCAGCTGTAGGGACAGGGGCTGTGGGCCATCAGTACAGGGACCCCGTCAACCCACGAGACCTCACAGGGGATAAACCTCAACTGTCTTTCCTCTTTCCTTCAGTCCCCCATCTGTGCTTCCTGTTGGGTGAACCTCTTTGGAAGCCAGCAGCACGGAGCCCACTACAGTCCACAGAAGTCAGTTCCCAGGGCCCCAGACAAGGTGGAGAGTGGCTCTGGAGAGGCAAACTAAAGACACTTCATCAATCTGTCCCTCGAAAGCCCAGGAGTCCACTGAATACACTGTCCTTAGGACACAGTTTAAAGATCATCTGTTTTTACCATGCCCCTTAATGAAGGGACTCTCAGCTCTCACCCCAAAGATGAATCAGCAGCCCAGCTGCCACAGACACTTGGGCGAGAGGAGTTTTGGAGTTACTCATCTCTCCATCTCTGCCTCCTCCCCCAAAGCAAGTTACAGGTGGCTTCTGGGGTGACCCTGCCAGGGACAGGAGAACCTCTGGAGTGGAGCTGAAGTCACAGGTAGGCTAGTGTCGGGCAAGCTCAGGTGTACAGAGCAGCAGCCCCAGCCCTGCTGTGACTCGCCCAGCCCGGAGCTGGCCCCGATGTGGCCACTTTATACACCTTCCTTAGAGCTGGGTAGTTGTTGCCACAGTTCTGGGGATAGTCCTGAACCCAGAACATGTTGCCATGTCCCAGGTGTCATGAACCACACCAGTCTGAGTTCAGAGGGTCTCCCAGGAGCCTGTGAATGTCAGGTGAGAGGAGTTTGGGGCTGGGCAGGCCTGGGACAGGCCATGCAGCAAGTGCCACCAAATGCTGCCGGGCCCTGTGATGGGGAGTCTGGGTGTAGAGTTGGGTGGGGGGTTGGGGTTCCTGCCAAGTAGGGAGCAGGAGGCGTAATGGTGCCAGAGATCAATCCTTGCCCAAGAGGAGGCATGGTCAGGGAAAGGACAGAAGATATGGCATTTTGCACGGAAACCACGTGGGAGGCCCCCACGGGGTGTTGTCTGCAGAGGCACAGCTGACAGTCCTAGGACACAGAGCCCTTTACAGCTGGCCACCAGTGAGCACTCCCTCTCCTTCCTGAAAGGAACACCCCTGGCATCTCCCAGCCCACACCTGGGCATCTGAAGTGGCACAGTGAGATGCCCATGGCAGGTGTGGTAACACCTGGATCCTCCGAGACTTCCTGAGAAAGGAGGTATGTGGGCCTCAGAGTCAGAGTTCTGGCTTTAAATCCTGGCTCTGCCTCTCTTGAGTGGAACTTAGAAGACATGGGCAAGTAACTTAGCCTCTCTGAGCCTCAGTTGCTCACTTATAAAATTAGAGAAGCAACACTTACCTTCCAGGCTGGTTTGAAAGTAAAATGACATAATGCATGAGACAGCATCCTGTATTTCAGAGGAGATGTTACAGTTGCCCTCATCGTGCCCCCCTTCTCTGTGTTCATGCTTAATGCCTCTGCAGGAAGTTCTTTCTTGAGACTAATTGAAGTCCATTTTGCTGCTATTGGAGCCTTCTTCCTCTTGCTGGGAACGCTGCAGAGGCAGACTGAGCCCCTCCTCCATCCAGATGTGCCCTGTCAGTGCCTGCAGTGAGTGAAGCAGGGAACTGGGTGACCAGGTGTTGATTTTCACCTTGGGGCTTGTGGGCCCAGCAGTCAATGGCCAGGGCCTCTTGACCACAGCAGGGTAAGGGGTGCATCATCCTAACTCTTCACACTGTTCTTCCTCTCTGTGCTTAATCCATGCTCCAAAAGGGGTGACTTTGGGCCAGTGCAGAGAGCCCTGGGCTGGGCCAGAGGCCTGGGTCCTGGCACCTCTGTCTCACTGTGTGGCCCGTGGCCAGTTAGCAACCATTTCAGGCCACCGTGGGCCTGCAAGAATGTCTGTGCTCTGGGGCGCAGGTCCCTCCAGTGAAGACATATGTAGTTCTGACTGAGGTCCCTTCTCCTGCCTCTCCCCTGCTGGGACCCTAGCCAACCTGGGAAGACAGCAAATAGGGTCCTGCTGGTGGCTGGCAGTGGTAGCAGCTGAGTCCACCTCTCAGACTGGGACTGCCAAGGGCAGGCTGAGAATTCAAGGTTAGATGGGTGATTCCTGGTAGATAGGGTTGTGCCTCCCTCCGAAACAGGGATTTTGAGAGCCTGGTGCTCCCCTTCCTACCCACTCAGCTGAACTCACCCAGCTCAAGGGCAGTCATATTTGAGTCTCTCCTTGGAGTGGATCCTTTCCCACATGAGACCCACTTTCATCCCTCATTTTGCAGGTGAGAAACCTCGGGCTTAGAGGGGTGAGGTGACTGGCCTGAGGTCCCACAGCCTGTCAGTGGGGAGGGGTGAGGGTCCCTGGGGCAGCTCCCATGGCACCTGGGTCAGGCCGTGCTCTCTAGATCCTTGGCAGGAGTGGAGCACAGGAGAGTCAGGAGGCTACTAGCCAGGTGGTCTCCTGGTCTAGGAGGGGGCCCCATGGGTTCCAGGGGAACCCTGCTCTGTGGGCCTTGAGGGGTCATCTGGGGCTCCTCGGATTGCCGGATCTCTTTCCCTGGGAGGAAGTTAGCCAAGGAATGCCAGAGGTTGAGAGTGAGGAGCCCAGGAGTTCTAGGCTGTGGCCAGTTCTGAGTGCCCCTGTGAATTTCAGTGTTTAGTTTCACGGAGAGTCAAGACTGACTACTTGTTGCCTTTGGACACATAACAGTTTAACTTTATGAAGCGCTCTGACATCTATTGCATCCTCACAGCAGTCTGTGAGAAGGAAGTGTGGGTCTTGTTTGGGAGGGTGGGAGAGTGTGGGCTCTGGAATCAGACACACTGGAGCTTACACCCTGACTCCCATCAACTCTCTGACCTCAGGCAAGTTGGTAACCAGCCGAGTCTCAGTTTGTGAAACGGACAATTTACCCCACAACAAATTGTTAGCAACACCTGCCTTGCTGACTGTGTGCATTAAGAGAACATCTGTAACTGCCAGGTTAGTGTCTAGTGCCATGTAATAGTTTTCATGATTTTTATCATACCCACTTTATAGATGGGAAGATGGAGGCTCAGAGAAGGAAGGTGACTTGTCTGAGGTCATGTAATGATTTAAATCGGTCCTCCAGACTTCCTATCTGTGAATTTTTTTTTCTATAAAACCTCCCTTTCTATCCTCAAGTGACCCAATACCTCATTTATCCAGAACCTTCCATATGTGATGCTGTCTGGATGTGGCGTTGTGTCCCCAGTGCCCAACAGCACTTGCCTGGTACACAGTATGTCCTGTGCTTAGATGTGTTGATGAATTCATATAAACTGTAAGAAACATTTCTCCAGAAGCAGCAGCTAAGACCTGTATCTTGCGCTAAAGACTTCTCTCCTTCCCTCCCTCCCTCCCTCCCTCCCTCCTTCCTTCCTTCCTTCCTTCCTTCCTTCCTTCCGTTCTTTTTNCAAAAGCCTTTCAGAGCATGTTTCATAATGGACCTAAATCTATATATTCTTCCTGCCCTACAGGAAATACATGTTTGGTTACCTGCCAAGTGCCAGTCATGAGCTAACAAAGCTAACCATCCAATGGGAACAAATAAGTAAGAACTGCATTGAGTGCTACAAAAAGGAAAACAACAGGTGACAATTATAGGAATGAATGGAAAGTCCACTAATTCAAATTTGAGGGGTCTAAAATCGCTTCCATGGTAGTCATCTGCTATTTTTGCCTGCCCAGCATCTTTTTCTCTCTGAGCCATAGCCCCTAATTTATCCTTGAAAACTCTCTTATTTCATGGCAGTTGGGGAACTCTTCTCATTAACTGCTGAGGGCAGCCCTCTACTCAAGGAGTGGATCTGTGATCCAAGCTACACCAACTATGAGGCATTTTCTCCAAGAAAAGGGAATATTAATCCTGAGTAGTACAATCTAAGATCGAAAACAGCTAGAGTTCTTCCAATGGCAGAACCTTGAAGAGACACATGTTGGGTCCTACTTCAATTCCTGAAGCAGCCCTCATTTCTCTCTCCCAAGTCCCTGAGTTCTCAGATCTGCCGCCCACGCTGGAGTGCAGTGGCCGGATCTCAGCTCACTGCAAGCTCCGCCTCCCGGGTTTACGCCATTCTCCTGCCTCAGCCTCCCGAGTAGCTGGGACTACAGGCGCCCGCCTCGTCGCCCGGCTAGTTTTTTGTATTTTTAAGTAGAGACAGGGTTTCACCGTATTAGCCAGGATGGTCTCGATCTCCTGACCTCGTGATCCGCCCGTCTCGGCCTCCCAAAGTGCTGGGATTACAGGCTTGAGCCACCGCGCCCGGCCCCCCTTCCGTTCTTTTTGAGACAGAGTTTTGCTCTTGTTGCCCAGGCTGCAACCTCTGCCTCCCAGGTTCAAGTGATTCTCCTGTCTCAGCCTCCCACATAGCTGGGATTACAGATGCCCACCACCATGCCCGGCTAATTTTGTATTTTTAGTAGAGACAGGGTTTCACCATGTTGGTCAGGCTGGTCTTGAACTCCTGACCTCAGGTGATCCACCTGCCTTGGCCTCCCAAAGTGCTGGAATTACAGGCGTGAGCCAGCGCAACGAGCCCTAAAGACTTCTTTGTGCTCTCTAGCCCATTAAGAACAACTCTAACAGTTTTGGTTGGAAACCTTTGCGAAAGAGATTGATCACTTTCTTCCCCTGAACAATGGCAACATGGATGGCTCGAGGGACAGGCCTTAGGAACCCCAACTGCCTTACTGAGAGTGCCAACATGGCTTGACCCCTGTGCCAGATGACTGTGGGCTGCTGCATGTGTTCAACTCTGGTTTCTGGCTCTTCCCACCCTGTCAGTTCCTTTATTCTGCTGCCCATAGACTTGCCTCCAGAGTGCTGTGTCTCTTTCCTCTCCCCTCATGCTTGTGTGTGTGTGTGTGTGTGTGTGTGTCCTTCCCAATTTGCTACTTCTACCAGTTGGGGACTAAGAAGTGGAACAGTTGACCTTATTAGAATTGGTTCATGTATTCATTCATACCTATTCAACCAGCCAGCCATTGGTGAGCCTGGGTCACACTGGGGATTCTGTCTGTGCATTCTTCCATGCATCCATGTATCCATCCATCCATCTGTCCTGATTGAGGACCTCTGCAGTGGCTTGTGATCAATCAAGACATTACCACACCCTCCTGGCCATGTATGCAGTGAAATAATGATGCACATAGCAAATGCTGGCACAGGACTTGACAGTTTATAATCTGCCTCTGCTTGCATTACCACACTGAATCTTCACAGCAGCCCTGAGAATAGCATTATCCCCATTTTGCAGATGATGAATGCAAAGCTTAGCAGGATGGGGTCCCCCGCCCAATGGCCAGCAGTGAGCACAAAATCACAGCTGGAACTCACTCAGGTCTCTGGCCCACCCTGTTACCTTCTCTCTCCTTTGTGCTGCATTTGGAAGCTGTCTGATGCCATGTTCATTATCTGTCTCTGTCATGAGCTATTGGTGGTGGTGGCTGAGATTGAACCTTCTGCCTCTGTCAAATGGTCAGTGCAGGGAAGTGAAGGAAGACACTTCAACCTGCAGACCTTGTCCCACCTGGACCCACGCACACTATCTAGTCCACACTTCCCAAACTGTCCCCTGAGGAACCCTAGTCCCATGGCATGGGAATGGATTTGAGGATGCATGAGCCTACAGATTTGGGAAACACTAGGTCACATAAATCTAAACAGGCCTTCTCAGGGTCTTTAACGTATTAATATGAATTGGGGACCCCAATGGGTGGCACAGTGTGCAGCCAGCCTTTCCTAAGCTCATTCGAACGTGCAACTCCTTGGTCAAAGAGCAGGGTCTGGACACATCATCTTGAGAAAGTACTGTGAGAAGATCTCATGGGCAAACCCTGACCTTGCTGTTTTGTACAAGGAAGCCTCCAGCTAGAGCTAGTTTCCTGGCCCAGGACTGCATTTTGAGAGAGCATCACAGGGAGTAGTCTTTAGCCCCAGAAAAGGTTCAGTGGTAATGGTGGAACTTCAGGCAGCAGGGGCAAGTGGCAGGGGGAGATATTTTTATTCTTTCATCCACCAAGCGAACATATCTCAGACATCTACTGTGTGCCGGGAACAGAGCCAGCACTTGGAAATGCCAAGACAATCTGACTAAGACTCTTCCATTTCATTTTCCCGTGCCCACCAAGGATTTTTAAAGAAAGACAAGCCTTAAATACATGCTTTAAAAGGAAGAAGTGATTTGTTAATTGCTCTGGGTCGTTGCTTTGGGTGGGTGACACGTACTCAGTTCAGTGGAGCTGCACCTTCTTAGTCCCAGGTCCTGAGGGGCAGAGAGTGAGGCAATTCCAGGATGCATTACCCTGGGCAGAGTGCACAGATGTTGCAAGGGAGGTCAAGAGCATGGGGAGGCCTGGAGGAGGAGGGGATGGGGAGGGGAAGAAGTGAGTGAGCTTCCTCCTGGAGTCCATCAGTTTCAGCTTGGGGTTGGGGGGCACTTAAGTGAGGCTCTGTGAAGAAGAGATTGGGGAGTGGGGGTGGACGGGCTCCAAGTGGCTGGGAAGGGCGCTCTTCCAACAGCTGGAGCAGAGGTGAAAGGAGGCAGCACATGACACTGCGTCATGAGGACCCTGTAAGGAGCCCGTCGCTGTGGGAGCAAAGGGAGGAAAAGGAGGTCAGATGGGGCTGAAGAAGTTCCTGGGGAGGATTGTGAGGGTCTGAGCTCCAGCCAAGTGGGTGCTCACCTGACGAACCTCTTCAGAGCTGGTCACATTCATCCCAGTGTCCCCCGCCCCTGGCTGGTTCCCAGTGGGTGTTTGTGGACTGGCTGGACTCTCCCTCTGTAGGCCTCGGGTTCCTCACACTAGTGGTCAAGTGAGGTCACCTGGCACTTCCCTTCCTACCCTGAAGAGCTCTCAGGAGTTCTGGATGCTTGTGCGGGGGAAGGCCTGACCACTCCCCCTGTCCCCTGCCTCAGGGTCCTCTGGGTTGTCCCAGCCAGGCAGGGGCCATGGTGCCCTGAGTGGGGGACAGCCCTCCTGCTGCCAGGGAACTTTGCCCTTCGTGCTTTCTCCCTTCAGCAGTTGACCCCCTGAGCCCAGAAGGACATCCTGTGACTGGGAGTGGCGGTGGAGTTGAGCGCATGCTGCAGCTTAGCACAGGGAGGAAGCTCTGCTTCCATCTATGTGAAAATGGGCAGCCAGGCGCGGTAGCTCACACCTGTAATCCCAACATTTTGGGAGGCCGAGGCAGGCAGATCACTTGAGGTCAGGAGTTCGAGACCAACCTGGCCAACATGGTGAAACCCTGTCTCTACTAAAAATACAAAAATTAGTTGGGCGTGGTGGTGGGCGCCTGTAATCGCAGCTACTCGGGAGGCTGAGGCAGGATAATCGCTTGAACCCGGGAGGCGGAGGTTGCAGCAAGCTGAGATCGTGCCACTGCACTCTAGCCTGGGTGACAGAGCGAGACTCCATCTCAAAAAAGAAAAAGAAAATGGGCAAGTGACTCAGCCTCTGAGCCTCCGCCTTCTTGTCTGTTAGTAACTTCCACACTGGACTTTTATGAAGGTTCAACGGGATAAAGTTGGTGAACATGGATTGTAAACTGACTTACTCCACAAACAAGTAAACAGTTCTTGTCATTAACAATATTCATTTGCCAATTTCTATTAATCCCCCAAACCTCTGGACCACTCACCTCTTTTCAGGAAGTGCTCCCTGGCATCAGCTCACTGTTCTCTGTGCAAGCTGCCCCTGCTGGTACATTTTATCCAGGCGAGAGCAATAGGACCCTCTGAATTATGTACAAGTCGCACACACAGGCCAGAACTGTGTGTCTGCAGCCCTGTCTGTGTTTGAACAGAAAGAAAGATGGTGCTGTCCTTCCGATCTGCTGGGCCCAGGGGCCAGATCCCGACCCTTCCCTGGCTTCAACCCAGGGGTCTTGGTCTCTGGGGAAGGCTGGGAGCACATGTCAAGAACACCCCCCACACCCAACTTGTCTGTCCTGTTTACAGTCTGGGTCTAACATGGCCTGCCCACATGCAGGAGCCTCTCTGTGTCCTGCATCCCTGGGTGGCTGGTGGGCATAGCGCTTGAGGGGCAAAACAAGACAGTCATTCCACATCCCTTTCACTTCCCTGTTCGTGCCAGGAGGTGTCAGTCGGGATGACCAAGATCTTCAATGTGGACACTGCTTTATTTCAGCAGGACCTCGGGTACCTGAGGTACTCACAGCTGCTGAGTCAAAGCCATCTGCCCAGGGTAGGTGCTGGAGGGACAAGGCTAGGTTGTG
Source organism: Rhinopithecus bieti (assembly GCF_001698545.2). NCBI lineage: Eukaryota > Metazoa > Chordata > Mammalia > Primates > Cercopithecidae > Rhinopithecus > Rhinopithecus bieti. The sequence continues at coordinate 211,266 of NW_016808027.1, forward strand.
CCCAGCATCCCTTCTCCTGGAATTCTGGGGGTCCCTCTCAGTGCCCTTGTTCCTGAGCAGCTCCAGATGGTCCTGGCCCTATGTGGGGGGAGTAGGGGCAGACAGCTGGTGAGGCTGGCACCCAGAGGCATCACAGATCCTCCCTCTGCTTAGACTGGCGTGGGGGCCACAGTGGGGGAGGCAGAGTGGCAGGCAGGGAGAAAGATATACTGGGATATTGATGTAAACCTAAGCAGATTATTTTTAGAAGATCCCAGTGAACAAACATCAATTTACCCCTCCTCCAACTCTCCCCCTGTCTTAAAAAGACGGAGCAGGAACACACCTGGCTTCTTGTCGTGGTTCCATCCCTGCGCTTGTGCAACCTTGAATTTGTGCCTGGGCCTCTCTTAGCCTTAGCTGGCCTCATTTTAAGTTGCCGATGATAAGGCCAACGTCACAAGGCTGGTGTGAGATCAAATCAACCCAGTGGGTGGCATACCCAAGAGGGCACCGGATGGATGGCAGGCCACCAGTTTGCAGGGCAGATCTAATGCTAGGCCAGAGCAAAGAAATCAGATGTTTTTAGATACTTGATCTGTGGTGTCTGTAAGCAGGAGACAGGAAATTTTTGTCAACTTCCTCAAAATGGTCAGTACAGCTTAGACACATTTTTGTACCTTGTGACTCCACCAAAAGGGCTTCAAAATCACCCAGGTATTTGTTGACCTTTCCTCTGGGACCAGGTAAAGTCACTGGGTGCGAGTCCTGAGTCTGTCATATTAGCCAGGTGACCTGGGTGAGTCCCTTGTCCTCCCTGTCCTATAAAATGGAGGGAACAAGTACCTAATTCTCAGGATCATTGTGAGCTTCAGATGAGAAATAATCTGTAAAATCCTATTGGAGAAAAAAAAAAAAAAGCTACTGATAGATAGTGGGTGTTGGGGAATGACGGCCCAGAGTGCAGGTCAAGGGCTCAGGCAGCCGAGGCTGAGTGTCCCGTCCTGAGGACTGGCGGGCTCTGTGATGGTCAATGTGTGTGTGGAGCCTGATTTGCTTTCCTTAATGGGACAGCTGTTTAATTAGCCTCTGAGTGTTCCTGACAAGTGTCCCTGTGATTGTCCCCAGCATCTGACAGGGTCAACTCTCTCCAGACCATGTGTGTGCTGAGCTGGCCAGCCTTGGGTGTGAGGCATTGACCCACTGTCCCATCCTCTGATTCTTGGCTTGTCACTCAGATGGCCTCATGGGGCAACCACTGTGCTGGGGACTAAGGGAACAGGAGACAGCCCTGCCTTAGGAATCCCAGTCTGGGCTGAAAAGGAGGAATGCAGAAAAGGCTCGGTGGCTGTGACCCAGTGGGGCTTGGAGGCAGCCAGTGTCCCCCAGCCTGGGAATGATTCTGCCTGGCTCTGCCACCAGTTCTCTGTGTGACCTTGATCATAGGCCCTTTCTCCCTCTGGGCCTGTTTTCCCCTCTAAATGAGGATGTTGGAAGAAGTGGTCCCAGGAAGCTGCGGCCTACACATAGCAGGGTGAGGGGAGCAGTGATCTGTGAAGCCAGCCCAGCCTGGGGTTCTCAGCCCAGCTCCTGCACTTTCCGGCCTGTGACCCTGGGTAGCCCACCCAACCTCTCCATGCCTGCCTGACAAGGGTATGCTGGCCCTGCTGGCACAGAGCAGACACTGAACACCCTGCCCAGCAGTATCTGGCATTGGTGGGCCCCAGGGCAGCTTTGACCCTTCCCCTCTTTCTTTCCCTGTTTGTCTCTGCAGTATACCCAGAAGTTCCCTAGGGAGTCTTGCCCCAGTGGATGAGGGGTGGCATAAAACAAGAGTTGCTGACCTCAGTGCCAAGTCCATCATGCTGTCTGTGCCACTCCCCTGCCTAGGGACCCCAGGATTGGGTTAGAGCTGGCCATCCTCTGCCTCTTAAGGGCTGGACGGAGAAGGGGAGGGGGGCAGGGGCAGGCTGCCCATTCTAGAGCCCAGCATCCTATCTTTGTTGGCATCTTGGAACCTTGGTCCTTAGAACCGTGGACTCTTTCAGTTCCCAAATCTTGGAAGCGCTGGATCATGGAAACAGAATCTTGGTGATATGAAATCCAGACTTGGAGGTGGCCTTAGGGGTCACAATCCAAACCTTCATCCAGCCCAGGCAGCCCCTCTGCAGGCTCCGTGAACACTCTGGCAACTGGGGAGTCATCTGTAGTCCCCTCAGGTAGGTCTTGGACTTCAGTCAGATCACAGAGCTGCCCCCGCCCTTCCTTGTGGTCTTGACTGGCCACTGTGATGGCGTGCCTGGGGCTGGTTAGTGCTAATGGACAGCTGGGATGGAACCAGGCCCCTGCTCAGCTAAGAATAGAAGGCTTTGTGTGATTTAAGTAGCAGCCAGATCATATCAGGCCTCCCAGCCAGGCCCCGGGGAGCTTATTAAGCGGGATCTGGGGCCACCCTGGGTCCTCCTAGGTGGAGGGGAAAGCCACTGGACTTCCCCAGGGTTGCTGTCTTGTGTTTACCTGATGATGAATTTTCTTTTTCCCATCAAGTAAGTTCATCCCTCCTCCTTCCTTCTCCCTGGGGCTGGCTGAGGAGCATCACCCAGTGTTCCTGGGGGGAGTGTCTTCTGGGAAGAGCTCAAACAAAACAAAGCGTCCCTGAGAGAAACAAACAGATCGATGAAAATGTCTTTGTCTGGAAAGGAGAGAACAGATGATGGCGACCTTTTATTGAGTGCCTACTGTGTGCCAAGCCCTTGGCTCAGCATTTTGTGCTCTTGCCGTATCTGACCCTCCCAAGGGGCTCTGGAAAGGGTCCTTATCTCCATGATGCAGATGAGAACACAAAGGCCCAGCTGGTACTTGGTGGAACTGATATTGGAAGCAAGGACTGCCCTGCCCCGTTCCTTCTGGGAGAGAAACGGAGTTCCTGAGAGCTAGGGGAAAGAGGCAAGAGTCAGAATTCTTGGAGAGAGACCTAGGCATGGAGGATTTTGTCTCTCTGACTGCAATGATTCATGCTTTACCTTATGTTAGAGTCTTTTCCACTTTTGGCAGCATGGAATAGGAGAAACGGTGCTGGACTGAGGGAGGAATTACGGCGCTATCACAAATATAGTAGGTGCAGGCACACGTTGGTTAGGTTTGAATTAAACCGAATCCATATCAGTCTCAGATTTCCCTTCTGTGAAGTGAGTAGAGGCTGCCTGGGGCAGGATTGTGAGGCTGCAGCTCCAGATTCCTGGTCTTTTGACCAGAGAGTGTCCTGTTCCCTGCTCTCTGCAGGTCTCTGGTGCCTCTTGCCTCCCCTTCAGAGATTATTCCCAGTGTGAGAATTGGAAGGACACCTAGGAATCGCAGGTCATTCTCTGATGGTACGGACGGGAAAACAGGGGCCCCACAAGGACAAGGACTGGCCCAAGGTCATGCAGTGAGTGGGCCTCAGAGCACATAGTAGGTGTTCAGGAAATCCCTTCTTCCAAGCCAATGCCTACTCTCCTCTGGGGCACTGCTTTTTGGTGGTGATCTGGAGAGCTGGGGGTGGGGCGGGGGGCTGAGGCAGCTGGATCCTGAGAGGGAGGCAGGGGCCAAAGGTCCAAGCCTCTATCTGTAGTGCCCCAGGCCCATCTGTGCTTGCCCAAATCTTGCCCAGCTCAAATGCCCCCTCTTCTGTGAAGCCTTCCTGGACTCCCCTTCCTAATACCCTTTCTAATCTCCCTATCTACCTCAAGAGTGAGAGTATTTTTTTAAATTCTATTATTTTATGTTAACAAACATAAAATGTACCCTAGTAACCATGTTAAATACAGTTCCATATGTTAACTATATTCGCATTCTTGTGCAACAGATCTCCAGAGCTTTTTCATCTTGCAAAACTGAAACTCTACCTATGACACAACTACTCCCCATTTCCCCCTCTTTCTCTGGCCCCTGGCACCCACCATTCCACTTTCTGTTTCTGAGTTTGACTATTTTAGATACCATATATAAGTGGAAACATACAGTATTTGGCTTATTTCACCTAGCATAGTGTCCTCATGGTTCATCCATGCTGTAGCATGTGGCGGGATCCCCTTCTTTGTTCAGCGGAACGCTGCTCCATTGTGTGGCTAGACCACATTTTTCTGTCCGTTCACCTGTCGACGGACCCTTGGGTTGCTTCCACTTCTTGGCTCTTGTGACAAGAGTGGGGAGTTTTGAAGTTGGATGGGCCTGGGTTGGACTCTGGCTTTTAGCCTCCCTTTAGCTGGGTCTAAGACCATCCTCACCTGCCACTGTGCCCAGTGGGATTGCTGCAAAGAGTAGAAATTGTTCATGTTGAAACACTTGGCATGCAGCAGGTTTGCAGTGAGTAGTAGGTGGGATTCATTCTTGTTATCCACTTTCCCTCTAGGGACAGGTCCCTTTTGCCCATGGCTATAGGACCCACAGCTCACCTGCACCCCATCCTTGAGGCCAGCTGAGCACCTGGTGAGTCTCAGAACACTGGAGCTGGAGAGCACCTGTACACAGAGAGGGGCATGGACTGGACTCATCCAAGTTCACACAGCCAGTCAATGGCCATGCCAGGATTTAACTTGGCTCTCCAGCCTGGGGACCTTCCCTCTGCAGTTCCTGAGATCTGCAAGCCTTGTCCTTAGGAGGGATCAGCTCCCTAGGGGCCTGTGTCTAATCCTGCAGCATTCAGGGCTGGGCGAGGAAGGGGGCTGGGAGATGAACATCTCAGGAGGCTCAAGAGATGAGCATCCGTAGTGGGCGGAGGCCAATGGCACCGGCTAGTCTCCTCTGATCACCTGACTTTCCCCAGGGCTGTGGACAGCGGAACTGCTTCAGCAACAAGGAGGTTCACTTCAGACTCATTTGCATGGTATAGGCTCTCTAAGGTCTTTGCCTCGCACCTGGGAGTTCATCTGCTTTTGCTCACTTTCATTCATTCATTTGCCTATTCCTTCCTTCGCTCATTTATTCAGCAACCACTCCCTGAGGCCTGCTGTGGGCTGGGAGACCAATCAGACCTTGCAGGCACTCAGTATGGCATAGCGGTGAATGGTGTGGATTCTGAGGCTAAACTGCCTGGGTTCAAATCCCAGTTCTGCCAGTTACTACCTCTGTGACCTTAGACAAGTTGCTTAGCCTCTCTGCCTCAGATCCTTCTCTGAAGTGGGGAGAATGATAGTTCATAATTTATATTTGTTAGTTATTGTTGTGACATAACAAATCACCCCAAAACTTAGTGACTTTATATAAGAACAGTCATGGCCAGGCATGGTGGCTCATGCCTGTAATCCCAGCACTTTGGGAGGCTGAGGCAGGTGGATCACCTGTGACCAGGAGTTTGAGACCAGCCTGGCCAACATGATGAAACCCCATCTCTATTAGAAATACAAACATTAGCTGGGCATGGTGGAGCGCACCTGTAATCCCAGCTACTCATGAGTCTCAGGCAGGAGAATCGCTTGAACCTGGGAAGCAGAGGTTGCAGTGAGCTGAGATGTCCCACTGCACTCCTACCTGGGCGATAGAGGGAGACTCAGTCTCAGGAAAAAAAAAAAAAAAAAAAGAGCAATCATTGTCTCACAGTTTCTATAGGCCAGGAATTTAAGTTGGACTCAGCCTTGGTCTAAGCCCAGTGGCTTTGGCTCAGGGTCTCACATGGTTTCTGTCAGATGGTGTCTAGAGTGGGGAGGAGCTGGGGTACCCGGAGGTTGGCCCGGCTTCTCTTGCTCTTTGTGTAGTCTCAGGCCTTCCTTTCTCTCTCTGCGGGCTTGTTTGAGCTTTCCCACAGCAAGGCAGCCTCAGAGCAATCACGGTGTCTACATGGTGGTGCAGGACTTTAGCAGGAGTGTCCTGGTGAAGGAGGCAGAAGCTGCTTCACACTCGATGACCAGTCCCTGAAAGTGCCATAGTGTCACCTCAGCCATTACTCCCAAGCCCTCTCAGATTCAAGTAGGGGTGACAGAGACCCCACCTCTCTCCATGGGACTGGTGTCAGCATCACTTTGTAAGAAGACGGTGTAGGATGGGAGACATTGCTGTAGATGTCTTTGGAAATACAATCTGTTACAGTTGTGAGAGTTAGATGAGTAAACACAGGAAATGCCTAGAACAATGCCTAGGCATCGTATATAAATGGTAGCTAGATAAAGCTAAGGGTGATTTGACCATATGCAACTTATTCATGATGTGCTGACTTTAGGATGTGACTGCCACTGTGGAAGCCAATCCACTGAATAGCAGCATTTCCCATTTGGGTATTGAGGGATCTATAGGAGTTCACCAGACTGAGGCAAGTGCAAAGGCATTCTATACAGAGAAATTAACTTTGCAAAGGTGTCGAGCTGGAGAGGGGAGTCCCTGGAGCAGGAACTTAGCTCCAGGTGGCAGGGCTGGCCTGAGGTGAGGAGTGAAGGAAGTGACTGGAAAGCCCAGGTTGAGAAACGTTTTGCATGTAGGGTTTGTACTTAATCCTGAAGGTTCCAGGATGTCCTTCTACTTCTCAGGCAGCAATATGAGAGGCTTGAGTACCATCATGAGGAAGCCATTTCTGAGGCTGAATCAACAGGATCTTGGGAAGTACTGGACTTGGGCGTGTAGGGAGAGTTCAGGACTGATGGGGCCCACTCCCAGGTGTTTGGCACGGGTCATTTACATTGGTTTTGAATGTGATGTGCATACCTACCCTGGCTTGCTTTCCCTCCTTTTCCAGTATATTAGAAACTTCGTGATTGTTCTCTGCTCAGATTGGCTCTTTGGTAGGGGAAGGCAGAAGTGTAACTCCCTTGGCAGAGGGGTCTGGAGGAGCCTGGCAAGGCCAGTGGCCTCCTCTGCCCCCAGCCCTGTCTGTGGAGAGTGGCTCCTGCTCCCTCACCCTCTCCTCTCCCAGCACCCCTCCCCACTCTGATCACAGCCTCAGAGTCCAAATGGAACCAGCCAGACTGTTCAGGGGACTGTTGCCATGTCTCCCTGAGCCCCTGCTCTGGAGTCCCGAGCACCAGCCTGGAACCCTGACTGAGCCAAAGGCTTCACCCCGGAGCACGTGACTCTGAGCGAGGCCATGGCCCGGGTCTGTGTTTCCAGGATGTTTACGTCCCTGTGGACCTGTCTTTGCACAGCTCCATGTACTTCCGGGAGCCTGTGTGCTTGCGCCAGTGTGCCCACTCATGTCACCCGTGTCTGTCCGTGAATACGTGCCCTCTGTCTTTTTGGATGTCTCTGTGTGTTCGCGTGTGTTTGCACAAGTATGAGGTGGGCCTCTTAGGCTCTCTCCAGGGCCCCCATGGTATCTCCTCATAAATGGCAGGCAGATTAGGGTGCTCTGATGGGGGCTAAGTGCGAGGAGGGGCCGAGCCAGGGGATAGCCCTTGCCCCTGGGGGCCTGTGGTCTGAGGGAAAATCCAGACCTCACCAATGTGGCACACTCAGTAGAAAAATACAATTTCCAGATTTGAGAAACCTCTTTGGGAGCCCTCATGTTGCACTTGGCCTGGATGTTGGGCACCCAGGGTTAGACCCTGCCCCTACCTTCCAGAGCCAGCCCAGGCAGTCAGCTGTGCAGCTGGACACTAGCGTGTCTGCTGAATGGATGGCTGTACAGGGCACATGAAAACAGGTGAAGGCATGCCCGGCCCTGCTGGAGAGTCAGGGAGGGCTTCCTGCAGGAGGAGTTTGAGTGGCGACTCCAGGGCTGTTTGGGGGATGAGAGGAAGGAGATGGAGAACAGAGCTGGGCTTGGCGTCAGATGGCACTGGAGGGTTTGAAGAGGGAGATGGGGAGGGTGATTCTCATCTTCCAGGCCTGGAGGTTGGAGGGAATGGAGGTGCCTTGAAATGCGTGGAAAGGGAGAGGAGTTCCCATTTGGCCACTGTGGGTGTGAGCTTCCTGTGGGGTGTCCAGGTGCAGGTGACCAGAGGGTTGCAGGATACTTGAGTCTTGAGCTTGGTCCAGGCAGAGACGGGTGGTTGAAGCCGTGGGGTGGATGATACTGCCAAGAAGGATGTGGTGGGCAAGGGAGGGAAAGGGGGCTTAGGATTGAGAGCAGCAGCATTCAGGTGTGGGCAGAGAGACAAGCCAGCAAAGGGGCTGGTGAGGTGGGGCCAAAAAGGGGAACGAACAACCAGGCAGTGTCCTGGAATCCAAGGAAGGAGACTGGTTTTAGGAGGGCGAGTTCTGCAGTGTCAGCTGAGGATGGAGAAGTGCCCGGTGGATTTACCCACACAGAAGCCATTGTTGAACTTGGTGGCAGCAGAGGGTATAATGGGTTTTGCAGTGGGTGGGAGGAAGTGGAGATATGGGTGTAGACAACTCTCAAGTTTGAATGGGAAGGAAGGAGAGAAAGGGAAGAGAGCTGGGAAGGGGTGCCAGGGATGAACTGCATGAGCCCCAGGCCTGCTCATTGCTGACTGGAAGGAGCCAGAAGAGGAGAGAGCAGAGGCCAGAGGGAGGAGAGAGGGTAAACTGGTCATCTGTAGACACCCGCCTAGTCCTCTGCCCGCGGCAGGGAGGGTGCCTGGAGGGGATGGTGCTTTCTGGAGGAATGGTTGTGGAGGGCTGAGGGTGGAGGAGGTGCAGTGCTGGGTGGGTAGCCTTCAGTCCTGCCCTGACCTCTGCCAGTCTTCGCATCTGCAGAGTAGGGTGGTAGCAGCCACCCTGGGGTGTGGGGAGGATCCCAGGAGGCAGAAGCCCCACTAGCTCAGAGCATCGTCATAAACCAGGTTCAGGTCAGGAGTTGAAGCCCAGGGCTGGGCAGGGTTGGCCTCTGGTGGTTTTTGCATCTTTAGTGCTTACCAAAGCTGTTTCTAGACACTGCAAACAAGAAAGGCCTGGGAAGGTCAGGACGTGGATGGCCTGCTTCCAAAGAGGCCACACCCAACCCCATCTCTGGGCCCAGCTCCCAATTACAGGGAAGTTCTTCCTTTGGGTCTAGCCTAAGTTTTTCCCACTGTGCATTCCCTTCTGGTGAACTTGTTCAACCCCGCTCCATGGAGCCAAGCCTATCAGCCGACCACTTGGAGTGGTGGCCAGTGTTTTTACAACTTGTTTTCATGAAGATTATTTGAAGTCTCCTTGCATTCCCAGAATGTCAGACCCGCCCTGATTCACAAGGATTGACCAAAACAGGGTCTGAGCCAACCAGAGGAATCTGAGGACTTAGTCATCCCCCTTGGATCATCTGCACATTCCTTTCCTTCCAGTTAAAAAAAAAAAAAAAAAAAAAAAAAAAAAAGGAAAGTTAACCTAGATGACCAGGAAGGGACAGTGGCATTTGGGGATGTGAACAAACTCAGATGATGCTGGTCGTGGATGAAGGGGTGGGGCCTGAGGGGTCAGTGCTTGGCTTTGCACCTGGCAGACGTCAATTCAAGTGCATGTTCTGCTGCTTGCAAGATGGGGATCTTTCACAGGATACTCTTCATGTCTCTGAGCTTCGGTTTCCTCATCTCTGAAATGGAAACATTGATGGCACCCACCTCAGACACCTGAAACAGACCTAGAAGCAGACCCTGAGGCAAGGATTCGTGTGACAGTGATTCATTAGGAAGCTTCCCTGCTAAGGGAAACCTGCTAAGGGAATAGGAAATGTAGAAGCAGAAAGAGGGCTGGGCGCGGTGGCTCAAGCCTGTAATCCCAGCACTTTGGGAGGCCGAGGTGGGCGGATCACAAGGTCAGGAGATCGAGACCATCCTGGCTAACACGGTGAAACCCCATCTCTACTAAAAAAAATACAAAAAAAAAAAAAACTAAAAAAACCACAGAAGCAGAAAGAGAAAGAGGAGAAGCAAGAGGCTATTTTGAGCCAAGCTCCATAGAAGAACTTTGGCTTTGTCTTCCAGAGGAACTCTCATGGGGACACTGTAGGTCATACCCTAGGGCTGGCCCTCCAGGGGCAAAGATGCTGGAGAATTCATACCTCTCCCTCCTGAGTCAAGGGATTGTATGAGATAAAGCATGTAAGGTGCTGATTGCCCAGGACCTGGCACCAGCAAGTGACAGCTATGAGAAAGGGGTGTGCAGAAGGGGGAATCCCAGGCTGTGTGGTCAGCAAGGGGCAGTGCCTTCTGAGAGCCTCCCTGTGCTCCACTGCTCCTCTAGCCCCAGGTCTTTGTCTGTCAGCTTCTAGAGGCAAAATCCCACAGAACTCCCGCCCTCATTGTTCTCCCGGATGACTTGGCTTTGGGCAATCTCTCCAGTCAGTCCAGGTCCCTCCCAGCCCTAGAGGCCGGCCCTGGTGCCATGCTGTAGTTCTCCCTTCCAGCCCACCCATCAGTGATGATTACGAGGTGGGACAAGGCTTAAGGACAGAGATTAGTTCAAGGCCGTGGAAGCACCAAATGCCCATAGAGGAAATCAAGGCCATTGTGGCCCATCCCCGCCTGAGTCGAATTTGGATTTGACTTTTCTTCGCAGCCCACCCACTCTGTGTTTCCATAGAAGGTACTCAGGGGATCGCTTGGGGGAACTTGCGTTGGTCAACACATTCCAGGAACAAATAAACAGGTTGCCCTTCCTGGCCGTACTGACTAGATCCTAAGACTCCGACTATGTGACTCTCACTTTCACTGGTGATATCAGTGTGGGTTAGCCCTCATGGGACCCACTCTTACCCTTCTCCTGTCCCCTGTGATATCACAAGAGATGTTACCCATGATCTGGCCTCCCCACTCAGGCCTCTGGGAGTCAACCTCCCCCTCCACTCCCCCCACCCCCAACAGACCATGACAGGCCTGGGTGCTAGTCCACACTCTGTCACCTGCTGTGTGACCTTAGCCAAGTCACCTCCCATCTCTGAGCCTCATGAGGTACCCTATGTTTGTAACCAGTTTTGTATGTGCTCATCTAGAAATCAGGCGATTGTAACATGGTGTTAATCCCTGCTTGATGCAGTGGATGCCCAGAAAGGTGAAGTGATTTGCCGGTGATCACACAGCAAAAGGGCAGAGAGGGCTAGGACCTGCTTCCAACCCCACGGCTAGTTAAGTGAGCATTCTACTCTTTTATCAGCTCTGCTCTGGTCCCCCAGCCCCTCTTTGATTCAGAACTTGAATTAAGCCCCTAGTGGTCAGGATGAACTGAGCCAGGCACCGAAGTGGTCAGTCACTGCTGCAAACTCATTAACTCATTTGATTCCCATGTATTGAGTACCTATTGTATAAGGGGTTCTGTGCTCAGATAAGTACAGTTTAACTTTCACCAGGTTTAGCATAGAATCCACTGCAAAGGCTTGGGGCACCTGTAGGCGCCAAGAGTGAGGGTGCCCTTAGGGTGGTGGTCCCAGAGGAGAAAGTGGTCTAGAAAGTCTAGAGCCCCCTCACTGTCCAGGAGGCAGGCAGGGAATGGCTAGGTTGGGGAGGTGGATGTCAGGGATAACAAGTTTGTTCACTCCTGGGTATTCACTGCTGCCTGTGGTGGGTCCAGCACTGTGCCAGGCTGGGGGTGAGGCTGGGAGACAGCTTTGATTCACCGCCACCCCTTACGCGTCCTGCCGCCTTTGTTCACACGATGCGCTTGGTGTGTTTATCTACACCATTAGCTCGTGGGCTCGTCCAGCAGGGGCTCCGTCTGTATGCTGGGCATACAGGAGAGCTCAGGAAATGTGTGTTGGTGACTAGATTTTTGGTGTCTAGACTGGCTTGGTAGTAAGGTATGAATCCAGGAGACCCTAAATCCCTTTGAGCCTCTGTTTACCATCTATAAAAAGTATCTACTGCAGCCAGGCATGTGGCTCATTCCTGTAATCCTAGCACTTTGGGAGGCGGAGGTGGGCAGATCACTTGAGCTCAGGAGTTCAAGACCAGCCTGGGCAACATGGCAAAACCCCCGCTCTACAAAAAAATACAACAATTACCTGGGTGTGATGGCACATACCTATGTCCTAGAGACTCAGGAGGCTGAGGTGGGAGGATTGTTTGAGCCTGGGATGTAGAGGTTGCAGTGAGCCGTGATTGCGCCACTGCACTCCAGCCTGAATAACAGAGCGAGACTCTGTCTCCAGAAAAAAAAAAAGTCTGCAGTGGGAGGCTAAGAGGAGTGAGATAGCACACATAGAAACCTTGGCCTCGTACAGAGAGTATGTCCAGCCCTTGTAAACGTTGGGCAGTATTAACAATAGATGGGCCCTCGGCACTGTGCCAGCCTGAGCAGGAAACATGAGGGAGATGGGGTCTGGCCCCTGTTACAGCCACTGCACACTGTACAGTTTACACAGCCCTGTTACATCCTGCTCACTGGTTCTCCCTGTCATCCCAAGATGAGATCTGGGCAGGTGCCAGTATCCCCATATGACATAGGAAGATGTTGACCTGCCTTCCAGTGGCCAAGCCAGGAAGAAAAGCCAGGTCTCCTGGCTCTCAGTCTCCTGCTCACTCCTCTGCTCCCCCACCTCCTGAACTTGCTTCCTGCTCTCTGGAAGCTCTTTGTGAAAGATGCTAGGAAGGGCAGTGGGCAAGGAATGTGGAGATTTGCCAGCCCAGGTGTTGGGGGCTGAGGGTACATTGTGGTGGCTTTAGCCCAAAGTAGGTTACTGTGGCTAGTAGGTCCAGAGTAAGGGGGCAAGAGGAGAGGTGAGGGAGGGGGACTGAGTGGGGATGCAGAGGAGGAGGAAAATAGCTGTGGGCTACAGGTCACCAGGACCACTGCCCAGCTGGATGGCGGGGGACTACTGGCCTGGTGCAGCAGAGGCTGCTGGGCCCTCCTAGCCTAGCCGGCTCCCTTTCCAGGGGGATGGTGTAACAAGAACTGGGGATGGAAGACCCTGGGCACCCTGGCTCCCCTGCAAGGTGGTGTTGGAGCTGAAGTGACTTTAAGGAGTACAGGGTCTGTGGGAGAGGCCAGTCAAGTTGTGGTCACTGCCCCTGAGGAAATTTGAGTGCTTACTGCCCTAGAAATACAGCCCCATGCCCAAGGCGTAAGCATAAGGACCTTCCATGTGGAAAGCACTTGTGAAAGGCGGACTGGGGAAGGCAGGGCTGGCTGGCAGACACGCAGTTGCTCACAGATGTGAAGTCACCAGCACGGGTGACCTGGGCCCCGCAACATAAGAGGTGGTGGGTGGGGAGTGGACGGGCCCCTCCTAAATTCAGAGAACTGAGAGCAAAAATACAAATAGAGATCCATGTATCTTTGTCAGATATTTGAAGGTTGTAAAGCAAGCCAGGAGACTGTTAAATAAAATAGATTTGATTTTCCCACCTTGACAAGTATACCTTCACAATGTACATTGAACTACGTACATTGTGTACTTATTTACATTGTGTAAAGTTTAGTTTTATTTGACTGAGAGTGATAAAATATCAAGAATGTCTGAATTTAATTACTGCACATCTCTGGGTATATTGTTGTTAAGCTGATGATGTTCAGATATAAAAAATAAGACTTAACAGTTCTTTTTTTTCTTTTTTTGAGACAGAGTCTCACTCTATGTCACCCAGGTTGGAGTGCAGTGTGGTGCGATCTCAGCTCACTGCAACCTCTGCTTCCCAGGTTCAAGTGATTCTCCTGCCTCAGCCTCCTGAGTAGCTGGGATTATATTGAATATACATTTGAATTATATATATATATATAGTTTATGTGTGTGTGTGACAGAGTCTCGCTCTGTTGCTCAGGCTGGAGTGCAGTGGGCATGATCTTGGTTCACTGCAACCTCTGTCTTCCGGGTTCAAGCGACGCTCCTGGCTCAGCCTCCCGAGTAGCTGAGACTACAGGCACGTGCCACCACACCCAGCTAATTTTTTGTATTTTTAGTAGAGACAGGGTTTCACCACGTTAGCCAGGATGGTCTTGATCTCCTGACCTTGTGATCTGCCCTCCCAAAAGTGCTCCTGACCTCGGCCTCCCAAAGTGCTGGGATTACAGATGTTAGCCACCGTGCCCAGCCTTTATATGTATTTTGTTATTGTTGTTGTTGAGATGGAGTCTCACTCTGTTGCCCAGGCTGGAGTGCAGTGGCATGATGGTAGTGCACTGCAACCTCTGCCTCCCTGATTCAAGTGATTCTCCTGCCTCAGCCTCCTGAATGGCTGGGACTACAGGCGTGTGCCACCACACCCGGCTAATTTTTTTTTGTTTAGTAGAGACGGGATTTCACCATGTTGGCCAGGCTGGTCTTGAACTCCTGACCTCAGGTGATCTGCCTGCCTAAGCCCTCAAAGTGCTGGGATTATAAGCGTGAGCCACAGCATCTGGCCATCAAATTTTGTATACTTTAAATACAAACACATTTTATTTTTAGTACTTTAGATTATTGCCATCAACAGAACACAAGTGATGAAAATCTTGATTATAACAATATAATTAGTGATCTTGCTAAAATAAAGATTTTATGAAATAAATAAAAATGAACTGTGGCCAGGTGCAGTGGCTCACACCTGTAATCTCAGCACTGAGGCTGAGGCAAGCAGATCACTGAGGTCAGGTGTTCAAGACCAGCCTGGCCAACATGGTAAAACCCCATCTTTTCTAAAAATATAAAAATTAATTGGGCATGGTGGCACATGCCTGTAATCCCAGCTACTTGAGAGTTTGAGGCAGGAAAATAACTTGAACCTGGGAGGCAGAGGTTGCAGTGAACCAAGATCTTACCTCTGTACTCCAGCCTTCTAGCCTGGGTGACAGAGTGAGATTCTGTCTCTAAAATAAATAAATAAATAGTAAACAAATGTAAATATAAACATAGGCAAATTTATTTTATGTTTTCAAGAGGGTTTTTATTCCATAAAATCATCTATTAAAATTAAAACAATACCCATCACAATGAATGATCAGATTTTTAAATAAAATCTTTAAATAGACATAATTCAATTTTTGAAAATTTTGTAGAAATGAAACTATTCACAGTTCTAGTATTCAATGTCCATCTAGTTGCAAATTTAAATAAATATACCAGACTTCATGTTACATTAATGTGAGTTGCAGAATATTGTAAGATGTTCCTCAGCCACCATGTGCATTTTTGTGAATATCACACTAATTCATGAGTACTTTTAGAACCACAAATTGGAGCAGGAAGAAATGCCAAAATAAAGGATGCACAGCAGGACTGGAATAGAGATGCTTGCTTATGCAAGAAACTCGTGCTCGCTGCTGTCTGGGAGGAAGGCTTTGACAAGCTAACTTGTGTCTCCCTTATATATTTTTGCCATTCAGGCCCCCCCTACTGCACCCCTCCCCCAAGCAGCATCCATCTCCCCCACTCAGCAGCAACATGACCCGTAGACCTTTACAGCATCTTAACAGAATCACCTTTTGTTCTTCAAGTTCAAGAAATGGAAAGGCCTGGCATGGTAGCATGCCTGTAGTCCCAGCTACTCAGGAGGCTGAGGCCAGAGGGTTGCTTGAGCCCAGGAGTTCAAGCCTGTAGTGTGTTATGATTGTGCCTGAGAATAGCCACTGCACTCCAGCCTGGGCAGCATAGTGAGACCCAGTCCCCAACTCATGCCTTAAAAAAAAAAAAAAAGAAAAGAAACAGAGAAGCGTTTAACTGGAGCCTTACAGGTGTTAATCAGGAGCGAATGTTTAGGATTACAGGTCACATGAGTGTAACGTAACAGAGGCTCCTGTGTACTCTAATGAATTTATTTGTGAGTGTGTGTGTGTGTGTGTGTGATGTGTGGGGGCCCCTTTTCCCTGTGTAAGGGTGTTCGGGGGGTGAATCTTCTTGCCAATAAAGAGTTCTCTATCATACAGTGAACAATAGACAAATGATAGATCTTATGCTATAGCTAGAGTTTTACATCTAGGTATCTTAATTCACTCGTTCATTTCACTCATGTGCATTTGTTCATTCACTTAAAACCCTATATTTGCAAGGTGCAGTGGCTCACGCCTGTAATCCCAGCACTTTGGGAGGCCAAGGAGGATGGATCACCAGAGGTCAGAAGTTCAAGACCAGCCTGGCCAACATGGTGAAACCCTGTCCCTAGTAAAAATACAAAAATTAGCTGGGTGTGAGGTGTGCCTGTAATCGCAGCTATTCAGCAGGCTGAGGCAAGAGAATCACTTGAACCTGAGAGGCAGAGGTTGTAGTGAGCCGAGATTGCACCATTGCATTCTAACCTGGGCAACAAGAGCGAAACTCTGTCTCAGAAATAAAATAAAACCCTATATTCACTTGCTCCAACCCTTCATTTCATGTAGATTACGAGGCTATAGCAGTCTTTTAGTGCAGTCCATGACCCAAGAATGAGGATCAGAGAGGGTACTGGTACTGATGTACCTAAGACGCACAGCCAGTCCACAGCAGAAAAGTCCTCAGGCCAGGCAGCAAAAAGTGGAGGGTGAGTGCCAAGTTTGAATGTCAGGTAAAATCTGAGCAGATGTTGCTGTGTCCCAATCAGCTTCCCTTCCTTCGCCAGCTTCCACTACTAAGCCATCTGCCCCAGGGCACTGGGGGATCCTGCAGGGAGTTTCTGCTTGAAGAGCCTCTTCCTGTTTGGGGCCGAGCACTTCCTTCAGTGACTCACAGGCTCCCATTGGCCCCGTGCTGGGAAGGCAAGGTGGGGGTGGAGCCAGACCCCGGCGTGTCACCCTCAGCCTGAGACCCCAGCTGGGTGACCTGACACAGGGCAGTGGGCACAGGCTGGAGGTAGGAGGAGGGGAATGGCAGGAGGATGTGAGACCATTCTGCCTCACCCAGCCTGGTGGGCAGGATGGAGAGAAGACAGAGTGGGGAGGGGGACGGCCTCCACGTCCAGCCAACCCCACAGGTAGTTTCCAGGGCAGCTGTGGGACCAGGTAAGGCTGACAGCAGAGCTGAGAGCCCTGAGGAGACTCTGCGGTACTTTCTTTTCTGACAGGCAGTACGGTGTGGTGGAAGGAGCACTGGGACGGAGTCATGGACTTGTATTTCTCACACCAACTTTCTGATGGTCATTTCAGTTTTCTGCCCCTATCTGGGCCTCAATATCCACGTCTGTCTGATGGGGGAGCGGTTTGATGGCTGTGGCGTTTTGTGCAGCTTATAGGTTTGAGCTTGAATTCTGGCTCTGCTGCCTTGCTGGGTGTGTTCACTTCTCAGAACCTCCATTTCAAAATCTGAAATAATAGTCACTTTAAGTGTTTTATGTATGGTAACTAATTTAATCCCCACATTGACCCTATGGGGTAGGTTTTATTATTCGTAGTATTTTATACCTAAGGAGATTGAGGCACAGAAAGGTTAAGTAATTTGCCCAAGGTCACATAGTAAGAGCCAAGATTCTAACTTGTGTAGTTTGACTGCAGGTCCCATGCTCTTGACTCATTCTGGCCTTGCTACTCAAATTGTAGTCCAGGGACCTGCAGCATCAGCATCACCTGGGAGCTTATCAGAAATGCAGAATCTCAGGCCCTAACCTAGACTTACTGAGTCAGACTGCATTTTAACAACTTCCCTAGGTTTCTAAGGTCCAAGGCCCCAGGAAATATAAATAGACCATGGCTTCTCAAACATTAAAGTTTAGAGGAGAAGCCACTGGTCTATTTATATTTCCTCTGCCACTTAGGCCTTAGGATCATTGTAGGGGGTAGAGGAAATAAGTATGTTTTATAAACTGTAAAGTGCTGTACATTTAGGGCACTGTGAGAAACCTGGGGACTGGAGGTGCAGAGGGGCAGGCCTGGTAGTGTCCCAAGTGCTGATCTCTCAGTGGCTGTCATTTCCCAGCTGTCGCTGAGTCCCGCTCTGTCCACCTCTGGTTCACACACGGAGACGTGTGTTTGGCTGTGTGTTTCTTGCTGGTGTGTGGCTCTAGAGTCCAGTTGGGTTGGGGAGAGTTGTCATATTGGCACCAGGAGGCTCAGGTCCCAGCCCTGGCTCTGCCTCTGTGTGATGTAGGTAGGCCTCCGTCCCTGCAGCCTCAGTGTCCCTAGTAGACAAGGTGTTAACATCCTCTGAAGGCTGCAATGCTGACCTGCAGTCTCCTCCTCATCTCTCCTGTCCCCTCTGCTTCCCATGGGCTGTCGATACCATCTCTTTTCCCAGTTCCTGGGCGGGGGGTTGCCCTGCTGGCTGCAGGAGCTGGCGATGGGGGAGGTGGTGCATGAGTCAGAGCTCAGGCACGTAATTGTGGTGCCCCAGATCCCACCTCCGGGCTACCGTCCTTCCCTTAGCGGCTGCTTTAGAAGAACAGCTGGTTTGGCAGCTACCTCAGAGAAGCAGGTCCCTGGGCAGCGTGAAAGGGCCTCTGCCCCCAGGGTAGCTGAGCTTTGGATCCTGGGTCCGTGGGTCCTGGAGGGGCAGGAGTGGTTCAGGGAACAGGTTGTATGAGTTGGGCCTAGGGCTGGTTTGTGGGCAGCATGCGTGGAGGTGGATTGCATGTGCCGGGTTTCATGGCTGGGGATTAGATCACGTATGTCCTGTCAGCCCTCCCACCAGCTTTGTGGCTTCCCCAGGGCAGGGACTCGGTGTCACCCATCACTGGGCCCCACACTCAGCATGGGATGGGCGCTCACTAAGGGTCAAGTGGGACAGTAGAAGGTAGGATGAACTGATGAATGAACTCACTGGGTTTATCCCCTTTTCCTCTCAGCTCTCCCAGTGAAGTGATATCACCGCCTCTGTGGACAGGACACCCCCAGGAGCCCAGCTCACAGCCACTGGTACCTTCTTCCAGGTAAAGAGAAAAGGAGGGAGGGAGAAAGGAGTTCAAGACAGGCTGCAGAGGGCAGCTGTCTGGGTTCTTACACAATGTTCACCTCCCCATGGGGGCAGCACTCTACGGTTTATGAAAAGGCATAAATGGGATTATTGTCCCATTTTATGGACAGGAAAAAACTGAAGCTCTGAGTAGACTTGTCTCTTGCTTAGTACAGCGTTCCAGGTACTTGTCTGAGAGCCCATGAGGCTGATACCATGGTTATCCCCGCTTTATAGATAAGGAAGCTGAGGTATAAAGGCATTTAGAAACTTGCTCCATTAAATACATGGTAGAGCTGGGTTTCAAACCCAGCCAGGTCACCAGGCACGGTGGCACGCACCTGTAGTCCCAGCTACTTGGGAAGCTGAGGCAGGAAGATCGCTTGAGCCCAGGAGTTTGAGTTGCAGTGAGCTATGATTGTGCCACTACACTCCAGCCTGGGTGACAGAGTGAGACTGTCTCTAAAAAAAAAAAATTAAAATAAATAAAAACCCAGGCAGACTGACCTCTTCACAAACCCTGTGATTTACTGCCCCTCAAGAGCCCAGCATTAAACTAAGTTTCTTTGACCTCCAATCTGAGGGTTGAATGGGCTCCCAACTCCAGAGAAGATTTATATTTTAAAAGAGAATCCTAGAGAAAGTGATGCTTCCTCCAAAGGAATGAATGACAAATAGTGGATTTGGAGGCCTTATATCACGGAACTGGCATGAACCTTCAAGGTGGGCCAGCCAACTCCTGGGACTTTCTTCCTCAGCATTCAAGCAAGCTCGGTTTTCATTGGTCACCAAGGTGAAACCTGGACATTTGAAGGAAGAGAGGAAAAGTTTAGGCCCCAGGTTCTCCGACATGCCTGGAAGCAGGGAGATTGCTGCTCTTTGCCGAAGACTGTGAAGAGTAGCAATGTTCATGACAGTGATGAAATTAGTATCCTGTGCTAGATCTGAGGTCATCTTACACTAGATATGGTATAGAAATGTGCAAATGGATAGCAGAGGTTTAAGAAAAATTTGTGAGAGAAAAGTACCTAATTTAGTCTTCTTTTTTTTTTTTTTTGTTTTAGTAACTTAATTTTTTCTGTAAATTGGGAAAAGGCTAATTATTATTCAGAGGCAGAATTCAGGCTTTCAGAAGTGGCTCTGCAGTTGTGTGGTGTAAGATGCTTTGATTGGTTCTTTTTTTCCTTCCGTCTTGCATTTAACCAGCTTTTTGACTGACAACTAATTAGGTACCTCCTTGGTGCCAGGCACAGTGCAGGGGACATACGTCCCCTATACAGTGACTCTTCTAGCAAGGACAGGGCCTGGCATATCTTATGTCCCCATCACCAGGTGTGGGGCTGCAGACACTATAGGTCTTCAGAAAAGCTTGGCCAAGTGGATCAGAAGTCTGAACCTGGGGAAGCTCTCAGTCTGGCGGGCAAGGCAGCCACGGAAGCAGATAATTACAGCACACTGAGGCCTGTGATCATTCTCAGGAGCTCTGCCAGATGATGTGAGCACAAAAAGGAGGAGGCAGTGGGCTTTTGTTGGGGGGAATTAGCCCAAGCTTTGCACGGGGTCTGTTTGTTAAGATGGATGGGATTTGGATTGGGATTTGGGGAGGGCTTTCCTGGCAGAGGGCCCAACCTGAGTGAGGCATGGAGGTGGGAAAGCTGGGTAGGTGTTGTCTTTGGAGCACAGTGGTACAAGGAGGGGCAGGAGAGGACAGAGACAAGATTGCTCTGTACAAATCTCCACTGTACTCACGCTCCTCTTCCTCCTCCGCCCTTTCATTTACTTGGTGTGCCCCACTTTCCCACTCCCCCTTCCCTGGGACTGAGGAAGAGCCGTCAGAAAAAGCCAGCCTGGCCCCTGCGGCTGCGCCACTGGGCTCCTGGAAGGGGCTTGCACAAGTCAAACTGAGGATGGGGGATGCTGAAAGTCTCTGCTGCCTCCGAGTAGTTGTCCCGGGGCCCTTCACTCTCTCTGCCTGCTCCCCAGAGAGCCTGTCAGTGTCACTGGGGAGAAGGGGTGGGGCAGGATCTCTTCTTAGGATGGCCTTCCTACAGTCCTGTTGGCTTGGAGAAAACTACTCAGCCCTCCAGGGAGGGAGGGGCCTGTCACTAGGAGTATGCGAGCCTAGGGAAGCCACTGGCTGGTCTGGAGAGACTGGAGAACCACCAGTAGGAGTGGCACAGGGGATTTCTGAATGGAAGGGGAGGCTGGATGGAGTGCCTCCAGGACTTTGGTGCTGTTACTTTGTGACTTAGCAGTCTGAAATCCAGGGATAGTTTGAAGATGCCAGTTGAATTGTTCAATGAGGATTCCATGACACTGTGAGTCTTGGGTGAAGTGATTCTAGAGCTCCAATTTGGGGCATCTGGAGCCTGAGATTTTGAGTTCTGAGATGCTAAGCTGTGCCCTCTGGGAAAGGCCAGGTCACTTTTGGTGACTGCTCAGCCCAAGCTCATAGCCCTGACCTGGGAAAGAGAAGTCCTTTCTGTACCAAGAGAACCCAAGGCCCCTGGGCAGGCTCCTGAGCTGGGGAAGAACTAGTCTACCTTCACCTCTGGGCCCTGCCAGCCTCCTCGCGAGAGGAATGGCAATCAGAGGTCTCTTGGGACAGAAGTGTTGGGTAAACAGGAGGCCCTGGCATCACCGTGGAAAGAGATTAATAGTGACCCTAATTATGGCATGATTGATTCTTGGAGGCTCCGGCTGAGCCCCAGCCTTGGCCACTGAAAAACATTTCTCCAGAATGAGCAGGCTTGCAGGGCCTGGGTGGCACAGACCCCACCTGCCTCTTCACCTCAAGGCCTCTCTCCCTGCCTCCTTCCAGGCACCTCTTCCCCAAGCCTCTCCCAATTGGAAGCTGCCTGCCCCTGTGACTTAGACTTCCTTCCTGCCCCTAGGTCTGGTTACCTTCTCTGCAGATTCCATTAGAATCTAGGGCTTCTCCGAGGCCCAGAGAGGTAGAGCGACTTCACCAAGGCTGTACAGTGAGATGGTGGCAGCTGGGATCTCTCTGTTCAAGCCATCAAATGAGGCTATGCAATGGAAAATAGACTGAATCGTGAGTTACCTGCAGGAGGCTGGGGCTGTAGAGCATAGAGCAGGGCCGGGGATGAGTGGGTTCTACATTTCACTGGTTGGGCTCTTTCCGGAATCTTTCCTGTCTCCCCCACCTCCAGCCCTCGTCCTGGGGCCAGAAATTCATTTTGTGGGTTTGGGTTTGGTTGTTTTGTTTTGGGAAACGGTCCACTCGGTGAGCTGTTTGGGGTGCCCTCTGCCCTGGGAGAAGCCCCAATCACTGCCCTCCCTGCCACCTAGGCTTCTGCTGTGCTGTCTCCTTACCTAAAATGCCCTTCCTTCTCCCCTTTGTGCTGCAAATCTTTTCTCATTTCTGAATTCTGCATAGATCTCACCATCTCCCGGAAGCCTGACACAGTGGTCAGAAAACACAGAGTTGTGGCATCCAGAAGAGATCGTGACCCAGTCAGGAAGGGCTTCCCGGAGGAGGGGCTATCTGAACTGAGATGAGCAGGAGTTCGCCAGGCATTGAGGATAGGCAGAGGGGCTCCAGGGCTAAGGTGGTTTCACAGGCACAGCTGGGTTGGGAGCAGTGATGGATGAAGTGGTAAGGAAGGACCACAGAAAGGCCTGCTCCAAGGCCATGATCCTGGAACCCTATGGAAACAAGTCACCATGACCCTGCACCTTTCATGCCTGGCATTTTACTGTAAGGGAAGTTTAGGGTCATCACTATTTGTGAGTCATCTAGGCCACAATGTACCTACACCTTGATCCCTATCAAAGATGGTGGAGGCTCTTGGGCAGGGCCAGAGCTCTGCCCTGGTGCTCAGGATGACCAGGTGCCTAACTTTGTTATGGGCCTTCCTGCCACTTTCATCCAGTTTTGAACTGCATCCTAGGAGAGTGACTGTCAGGATGCCCAGTGATTAGCCATGAGAGCAGTGGGGAGCTCTTCCCCAGTCAGACCAGGGAGAGATCAGGGGTTGGCCTTCCCTTTTCCTCAAGCAGCCCCCTCTCTGCTTTGCTACTGGGGGTGAGGAAAGAGCGGGTAGATAAAGGGTTTTAGAAGTTGAGTGTTGGAAAGGCCCTTGGAGATCAGCCGAGGGTGCTCAAACCCTCCCATGATACAGATGGGAAAACTGAGGCCAGAGGCTTGGGGCAGTCACTCAGCCCACTGGTGTTCAAGCTAAGCCTCAGACCATCATCCCAGGGCTGGGCTGGGGTTGAGGCCCAGCGAGGACAGCCATGGCCGAGGAGAAGGGGGGTTTCTCTCCATCTGCCTGCTTGCCCCCTTCCCCAGGGCCCTAGCACGATGCCAAAGGTCGGCCTCCCATCCCCACCAATCCTGGCACTGTTGGGGGTTTTTCCTTTCCTCTCCAATGTTCCTAGACTCATTCTGCCTCTGCTTTCCTGATACCAACCAAAATACTGAGCTTGGTCCTTTGAGGTACAATTTTCAGTTATACAGGTGCTGCAGCTGGCATTGACGTGGAAGGTGATAGAAACGTGAACAGGCCCGCCCTGTGAGGCTGCAACCATGGAGAGTCTGGACTTTAGAGTCAACAGCCCTGGGTTCAAATCCTCCCTCCTCCGTGATTAGCTGTTTGACCTTGGGTGAATTACCTAACCTCTTGGGTGCGCGCGTCGCATGTGTGTGTGTGTGTGTCTGTGTATTTAATACTCTTTTTCAAAAGCAGTTTTAGGTTTGCAGTAAAATTGATTGGAAAGTACAGAGAGTTTCCATGTACCCTCCTCCACATTCTCCCTCCCCACAGTCTGGCTTATTCTTTTACATCTTATATTAATAAGGTACATTTATTACAATTGATGAACTAATATTGGTTAATTATGATTGACTAAAGTTCATAGTTTACGCTATGGTTCACTCCTTGTGTTGCACACTGTATGGGGTTTGACACATGTCCATCATTACTGTGTCATACAGAAGAGCTTCGTGGCCTCAAAATTCCTTGAGCACCACTTATTTTCCCTGCCCCCTGAGTCCCTGACAGCCACTGATCTCTGTACTGCCTCCACAGTTTTGCCTTTTCTAGAACGTCACTTAGTTGGAACCATGCAGTATATAGCTTTCCAGATTGGTTTCTGTCACTTAGCAATATGCTTTCAAGGTCTCTCCATTGCTTTTTGTGGCTGGGTAGCTGACTCCTTTTTATTGCCAAATAATATTCCTCATTGTGTGGAATGCACTGCGGTTGGTTTGCCCATTCTTTCAGGCCCACATTTGCAATCTGTTAGGTAAGACCATTGGTCTTCGCTCAGAAAGGTTGTCAAGGGGAGGGGATGCCTATGCAGTGCTCAGCACGGTACCCAGCAATGACCTGGAGTGCCCACACCACCCAGCAGCAAGTGCTAGCACATCAAACAGTAACCATTGTGGCTGGTAGTCCTCACACTGTACATATGTTAGCTCAGCCAATTCTTTTTATTATTATTATTTATTATTTTTTTTAGAGATGGAGGTCTCACCATGTTGCCCATGCAGGTCTTGAACTCCTGGCCTCAAGTGATCCTCCTGCCTTGGCTTCCTCAAAGTGCTGGGATTACAGGCATGAGCCACGGCACCTGACCTCATTCAGTTCTTGAACACATTTATTGAGTGCTTAAAACCTGTTAAAAGCTGGCAACACAGTGAATATCCTCATACCAATCAAGATTTGGAATTGCAAACAACAGAAACAATTCAGGTTAATTTGGCAGAAGAGTTCCTTGGAAGGAACTAGAGTTGTTTCCAGAATCTGAGGGGTCTGGAGACCCATGCCTGGGTAGGAGTGGAGGGGGCCCGGGTACAGCCAAGGTTTCCAGGCTGTCGTCCCCTCTGGTGCAGCTGCCACTGACCTCGCAGCACCTCACAACTAGTGCAGACATTCATGTGACTTCCAGACCTGGGCACTTAAACAAAAAAAAGTTTTATTGAGATAAAGTTCCCAACCATCACCACTAATTCCAGGACATTTTCTTTCTTTTTTTTGGGTTGGGTGGTGGCCTGCAGGGTCTCACTCTGTTGCCCAGGCTGGAGTGTAGTGGCACCATCTCAGCTCACTGCAACCGCCACCTCCCGGGTTCAAGTGATTCTCCTGCCTTAGCCTCCCAAGTAGCTGGGAGTACAGGTGCGTGCCACTACCACCCAGCTAATTTTTGTATTTTTAGTAGAGACAGGGTTTCACCGTGTTGGCCAGGCTGGTCTTGAACTCCTGACCTCAAGTGATCCACCCGCCTCGGCCTCCCAAAGTGCTGGGATTATAGGCATGAGCCACCGCGCCCGGCCAGGGACATTTTCACCAGCCCAAAAAGAAACTCCACACTTATTAGCAGTCACTCTGCCTTTCCTCCCCAATCCTCCCAGACCCTGGCATTCACTGACCTACTTTCTGTCTCGGTATTTGCCCATTCTGGTCATTTCTTATACATGGAATCATACGATATGTGGCCTTTTGTGAACTTGGCATGACGTCTTCAGGATTCATGTTGTCGCATGCCTCGATTCCTTTTTATTGCAGACCTGAGCACTTCCATGTATTACCCCATTTAGTCCCCATTCCCCAGATGGGTAAAGTAAGGCTCAGGGAGAGGTAGTGACCTGTCCAAGGTCACATAGCAAGTCAGTTGAGGGTGACCAGGCTAGAATCCAGGCACTTCATGATCAGAAAAGGGGCTGGGAGCAGTGCAGTGCAGTCTGGGGGGCACAGCGTGGGCCTGGCAGTTATGGAAGGGAGAAAGGGTAGGGGAGCAGGCAGGTGCGTCCCGAGATGTGAGGATGGGACAGGACGCTGGAGATGCACGCCCATCCCCAGCATCCTGTCTCTGCCCCATAGTGGGTGTTTACTCTATCTCAGGCATGGACTCTTGGAAGGCTTTCCCTGTGCAAGCAGGAGGCTGTGCAAGTTCAGGGATTCTGACAGAAAACAGGACTTTGGGCTGGGGAGGGGCCTTGGATATTAGGCTCAGAGGTGAGAGCGTTCTCTTGTCCCAGAGCCAGCAGTAGCTCTTGGCAGGGGATTTCTTGGGAACTTGGCTGGTATCAGCAACCCTGGGAGGTAGCTTGGAGAAATTGATTGGACCTAAGTAATGCCATTATCCCTGGCAGGAAAGGGAGGGGAGGTGATGGGCTGGTGAGGGATGGCGGAGAGAGTCCTGTCTCAGAGCTTGTCCCTGCTGCCAAGTGTGGTGTGAGCAGCATGCCTCCGTTAGCAGAACTTCTGGGCACTTGTCTGAAGTATGGTCCAAGAAGTCCCCTAGTGCTTCCTGCTCTTGCTGCCCTGTGTTGCTCCCTGGGGACATGGGGTTAACGCAGACCATCCCATGGGGGAGGCAGGCATGTCCACGGTGCTCTCACAGTGTGCCCAGTTAAGAGGGAGGGACATGCCAGGGATATGGGAGGCTGGGGAGACCTCTAACCAAACTGGGCCTCCATGGAGGAGGGAACATCTGACACTTGAAGGATCAGGAGGTGTTCACCAGGTGAAGGGAGGCAAGGCTGGAAGAGCAGTAGGGGTCAGATCCTGGTCACTGCCTGTTAGGAAGTTCAGTCCAGCTGCAGGTGAGAGCTTGGATTGGAGGGATGGGGCTGACAGCAAGGAATCTGGAGCAGTCCCCAGGCAGGGGAGATGAAGCCTTGAACAGGGGGAGTGGCTATGGGGATGGCGAGAAAAGGGCCTTAAAAAAAGGGTGGTAGAGGGCAGTGTGGCTGAACTGGGTTTGCAAGGCCTGGGTGACAATCCTGGAGACATCCAGGAGCTGCTGGCTGTCTCGATCAGAGGCAGAGCCTGGGTGGCCTTGGCAGCACCTGGTAACTGAAGCCGTGGGAGTGGACAAGATGGCCGTAGCCAGGAGAGCATACAGAAGAAAGAGAAGAGGTTTGCCTCCCAGAGAATCCCCTACAGTTATGAACAGGATGAAAATGCACCTTGGGGAGAGGAGACTCTGAGAGCCAGAATCAGTGAAGTTCTGGGCCGAGGCATGACGCACACACTTCTACTTCCCTCTTTTCTAGGTTTGAAGTGGAATTTCCATTCCTGGATGGGTTATAATGTGCAGGCGTGGGGACAGGGGAGGGGCAGGCAGAGGACATGTGGGAATTAGTCCCGGGGCAGGGGAGTCCTGGGAAAGGAGTGTGAAGGCAGCGGAACCTGGGGTGGGATCCCACATGCATTGCAGGATGTCCACCTGTTGTACCTCAGCGTTGCAGTACCTGCTGGCACCTTTCCCTCACCCTGCCCCCAATTGTGTGTCCTATAGAAGTCAAGGCAGAAGCTGTTACTCGCTTTTACAGATTCAGAAACCAAGGCTCAGGGAAGAGCCTGAGTGGCCTCAGCCACAGAGCAAGTCAGTGTGAGGCAGCATAAAGCTAGGCTTCTTTCCACATTGCACCTGCCTCCTCCCTTCCTGGGGAGGCGGGGGCCGATGTAGTGGCTGACATGACAGTAGAGACTCCCATCTGGGGAGTGCACAGGGTAAGATCTGGCTCCCCTGGCTGTGGACCCTGGCCTCCCACACCTGCGGGAAGGCTGGGAATGTGGGGGTGCCTATGTGGGCACGCAACACTCCCCAAATCTTCTGGAGTATAGTAAAGCTGAGAGCACCCCACACCAGCCCCCACCCACGGTCTCCCCAGCCCCATGGAAGCCAAGCTGTGTCCCCACCCCAGCCTGCCCCCAGGCCCTGGCTCAGGGAAGCCCCAGCATAGGTGGGGTATCTTCCCCCTCAGACTGCAGGCTGTAATGTCAGCACTGAGGTGAGGTCAGCATTGGGTGGTGGTGTTGGAGGGATAGGCGGAGGCCCTGAGTGAGGCCTGGTGGTGGAAGTAGTGAGTGGGCCTGAAGCCCAGTGTGCTCCTACAGTGCAGCCCCTGGGGCTTTGGAGAGTGGTATCTTAGGAGCCCACCATAGTCCACATGCCTCCCCAGGGCTCCCCCCGACAGAGGCTGCAGCAGTCCATTCCCAGCACTCAGGAGACTCCAGGTCATTCAGTATTCCAAGCAAGCCCCCTAATGCATCTTCCCCCTCAGACTGCAGGCTGTAATGTCAGCACTGAGGTGAGGTCAGCATTGGGTGGTGGTGTTGGAGGGATAGGCGGAGGCCCTGAGTGAGGCCTGGTGGTGGAAGTAGTGAGTGGGCCTGAAGCCCAGTGTGCTCCTACAGTGCAGCCCCTGGGGCTTTGGAGAGTGGTATCTTAGGAGCCCACCATAGTCCACATGCCTCCCCAGGGCTCCCCCCGACAGAGGCTGCAGCAGTCCATTCCCAGCACTCAGGAGACTCCAGGTCATTCAGTATTCCAAGCAAGCCCCCTAATGCATCTTCCCCCTCAGACTGCAGGCTGTAATGTCAGCACTGAGGTGAGGTCAGCATTGGGTGGTGGTGTTGGAGGGATAGGCGGAGGCCCTGAGTGAGGCCTGGTGGTGGAAGTAGTGAGTGGGCCTGAAGCCCAGTGTGCTCCTACAGTGCAGCCCCTGGGGCTTTGGAGAGTGGTATCTTAGGAGCTCATCTTCCAGGCCTCAGCTCAGTGCTGACTCCAGGGAACATACTCTGACCCTCCCTGCACCATGGTCAGTGCCCACAGGCTCCCTTTCCTCCCTTCATCATACACTGCACTTACCATACGGCTCGTGGGCCATTAGAGTCCAGTGACTTCAGGAATCTGCAAACTTTCCCTCTGAAGGGCCAGACAGTCAGTATTTTACGCTTTGCAAGCCATATGGTCTCTGTGGCAACTACTTAACACTGCAGTTACAGTTAAAACAGCCATAGACAATACATAAATGAATGAGCATGGCTGCGTCCAATGAAACTTTATTTATGGACACTGAAATTTGACTTTCATGTAATTTTCATGTGTCACAAGATATTTTTGTTTTGACTCTCACAACCATTTAAAAACATAAAGACTATTCTTAGCTTTTGGGCTGTACAAAATAGGCGGCAGATCAGATTTGGCAGGCCCATGGGTTAGAGCAAGGTCCCTGGAGCCAGCCTGCCTGAATATGAATCCTGGCTCTGCTGAGTGACCTTTGGTGAGTGGCTCAACCTTTCTGTGCTTCAGAGTTCTCATCTATAAAATGGAGATGATGATGATGATACTTTGGGGATGTAACATGGTGCAGTCACATTGGAAAACAGTTTGGCAGTTCCTCAAAAGGTTAAACATAAAAGTTACCATATGATCCACATGTGGTGGCATACCCCTGTAGTTCCAGCAACTCAGGTGGATCACTTGAGCCCTGGAGTCTGAGGTTTCCATGAGCTATGATTGCACTACTGCACACCAGCTTTGGCAACAGAGCAAGACCTTATCTCAAAAACAAAAGTTACCATATGGCACAGCAATTCTTTTTTTTTTTGAGATGGAGATTCGCCCTGTCACCCTGGCTGGAGTGCAGTGGTGCGATCTTAACAACCTCTGCCTCCTTAAAATCGCTCCTTAAGCGATTTTCCTGCCTCAGCCTCCCGAGTAGCTGGGATTACAGACACCCACCACCACGCCCAGCTAATTTTTGTATTTTTAGTAGAGATGGTTTTCACCATGTTGGCCAGGCTGGTCTCGAACTCCTGACCTAAGGTGATCCACCCGCCTAGCTTCCCAAAGTGCTGTGACCAGCAATTCTATCCCAAAAGAAATGTGTACCCAAAAGAAATGAAAACAAACGTTCACACAAAAAACTCATTCACAGAAGCATTATGTATAACAACCCAAAAGTGATAACAATCCATATGTCCTTCAGCTGATCAATGGGTAAACAAAATGTGGTAGATCCATACAATGGAATGTTAGACATAAAAAGGAATGACATGCTGATCCGTGCTACAACATGGATGAGCCTTGAAAACATTATGCTGCATGAAAGAAGCAAGACACAAAAGGCCACATATTGTATAATTCCATTTATATGAAGTCTCTAGAATAGGCAAGTCCATAGAGACAGAAAGTGGATGAGCAGTTGCCAGGGCCAGAGGAGTGAGGCCAAGGTAAATAGGGAGTGACAGTGCATGAGAAGGGTGCAGGGGCGGGGTGGGGGTTGTTAGGATGGTGAAACTGTTTTGGGATTAGATAGTGGTGATGGTTGTACAACTTGTGAATATACCAAAAATTGAATACTGTATATTAAATACTGAATTGTATACTTTAAAAGGGTAAATTTTCTGGTATGTGAATTATATCTCCATTTTTTAAATGCGAGTACTTCCTTCCTTCCTAGGGCTGCTGTTACAGTTTCTGCATGGAAAGCATTTGGAACAATGCCTAGTTGTTCCCCTCTCTGGCCCTCTCAGGGCCCTAGGAGTCTTTGTGTGTCCTGCTCACATTGTCTCCAGGGCCTCGGATAGGGCCTGGTACAGAACATATGACTGAGTTTCTGGAGTCCCACAGGCCAGGGTTGGAGTCCTGACACCTCAATATAGCTGCGTACCTCTGGGCAAATAGTTTCTCTGTTCTGAGTCCCGGGTTTGTCATCAGCAAAATGGAATAAGAATAACTCACAGTGGTGTGGAGGACTGGATGACACCTGATACTCAGGGCGTGTGAGGTGCCCCAAGCTCATTGCCACGTGGTCACACTTGACCAACACTGGCCCCCGGAGGCTGTGGCTCCCACAGAAATTTCCAGGGTGCCAAGCAGGGCTGAGACAGTAGCTCCTGGCAGCCACACTTCAACCCTCAAGACACCTCTTGCTGCTATACCATCTTCCCATAGGCCCCACCCGGCTAGGAGGCTCCCTGTGTCTGGAGAATGAATACTTTGGGGCACTAGAGCAGTTCCTAGATTGACTACAGTCCAGTTATGGGACAGTAGCCAGGCATTGCTCCTTGTTCTCTGAGCCTCAGTTTGTTAAACTGTCAAATGGGTTTCGGACACAGAACCTGCCACTTCATATGGTTGTGCTGAGATGGAACAATGAATGTAAAGTCGTTACACGGTGCCTGGTGTATTTTAAGTGCTCAACACATCTCAGCTTGTATGATAATTTCTTCTGAAATGTTTATTTTGAAAGTCTGCTATGTGCTAGACACTGTTCCAGTTACTGGGAATACAGCAGAAAATACAACAGACAAAAATCCTTGCCTTCATGAAAACTGCATTATAGTAGGGTAGACAGGAAAAATAAACAAGTTATATTTAAGGACATGATTGAGAAAACAAAGCTGAGAATGTGGGAAGGAGCTTAGGGAATGTGGGAAGGGGCTACAGTTTTACAGAAGGTGATCCGGGACAGTCTTATTGAGAAAAGGACATGTGACCTGGTGCCCATGGCTCATGCCTGTCATCTCAGCGCTTTGGGAGGCCGAGGCAGGCAGATAACCTGAGGTCAGGAGTTCGAGACCAGCCTGGCCTACATGGCAGAACCCCCATCTCCACAAAAATACAAAAATTAGCCAGATGTGGTGGGCACCTGTAATTCCAGTTACTTGGGAGGCTGAGGCAAGAGAATTGCTTGAACCCGGGAGGCAGAGGTTGCAGTGAGCTGAGATCGCACCACTGCACTCCAGCCTGGGTGATAGAGCAAGACTCTATCTCGAAAATAAAAGAAAAGGACATTTGAGCTAAGACCTGAAGAGAGGAGGGGAAAGAGGAGGAAGCCATGCAGGTTTCTAAGGGAAGAACATTCCAGACAGAGGGGACAGCAGCATGCCAGGCCAGTGAAGAACATGGAGGAGGTCAGGAATGACTGGAGGAGAAGGAGTAGGGAGGAGGAGGGCCTGGGTGGGAGGCAGAGGACAGGTCCTTGGGGACCTGCAAGGGCGGGCCTGTGACTCCAAGTGAGACGGAGCCCCACTGCAGTGCTTTGAGCAGGGGTGACCCTCCCTGACCTAGGCTACAATGACTTGCTATGTGGTGCCTGACTCTTCACCCTTCCCCTGCCTCACCGCCCTGTGCTTCCTCCTGCAGGACCAGCTGGGGGCCTCCATGGGCGCCTGAGGGCCAGGCACCAGGGCTGCAGGCACGAGTATGGTGAGACACCAGCCCCTGCAGTACTATGAGCCACAGCTGTGCCTCTCCTGCCTCACGGGCATCTACGGCTGCCGTTGGAAGCGCTACCAGCGCTCCCATGATGATACCACGCCGGTGAGCCACCCTGGAACAGGGTCGGAGGGACCCAGTGAGCCCCAGCAAGCCTGAGGGGCTGGGGGAGGGGTCTTACCTCTGTCTCTGCTGACTTGCTCTGGACAGGCCAATGGCCTTTCTGGGTTTCAGTTTCTCCCTCTGTAAAATGGGCTCATAGTAATTCCTGAATCTGCTGACCAGGAGGGCCAGAAGGAGTTCTTCCCGTTGACAAGTTGTTAACTCTCCTCTGACACTGTTGAGGTTAGGCTGCTCCAGAAGGGAAGGGTCACCCCAGGGTAAGCAGAAGTCCTCAGCTTTCTGGCAGACCCTGACAGGCATGCAGGCAGGCAGGCAAACAGGTGGGTGCTGGAGGAGAGGGTGAGGACGTGGGCCCGGCCATCCTGGAGCCTGGGAGCTGGCAGGGCCACGGTCTGGCACCGGGGCTCAGTCACCTGAGCCACAGGCTTGCCAGAGCTGGCAGCAGGTGCACAGCCGGATAAAGAAAGCCTCCTTCAGTGCTGGGCTCCCCAGGCCAGACCTAAGCTGCACTCCTGTCCCTGGGGCACTGTCAGCCGGTGGATCTAGTTTCTTCTCTGAAGGAACCCAATTCCTGTGTAGTGTTTATCTAAAAGCTTTACTGTCTGGAGAACAACTTTCCTCCTCCTTCCTGCTTGTCTGAACAAAGAAGCCAGCCTCTAAATTCAGCCAGCCCCAGAAGAGGCTGGAGTGGCCAGGGGTGGCAGGGTGTGGGCGGCGGGGGTGTCTGTCTTTTGGTTGGTGTCTGTGTGTGTGTGTTGATGTCAGAGGGCCAGTAGGCCTGGCTGTCTCTCTGGGAAGGTTGGTGAAGCTTATCCACCTGTCTGCCCTCCTCTGCCTGTGCTGATGAGGTATAGAGCCCTAGACTGAGGAGCCTGGGTTCATGACCCCTAAACAGTAAAAAGCAGTAGGAACTGCCAGGGTGGGCACCAGGCCTGATTCATTGCCATCTCCCCACTCCCGGCCACAGAGGAGCCAAGTGGCCAAACTGAGGCAAAGGAAAAGGAAGGACCTACCCAAAGCAGGCCCCTGGCAACGTCAATACTAGAGCCCCGGTCTCTCCACTCCAGGCCCCTGCTGGGAAGCCCTCTGAGATACCATATGTCACAGCTTTCCCTCTTATGTGGAGGGGCACAGGCTGTGGGCTCTGGAGTCAGACGGATTCAGGTTTTGGTGGTGCATCCTCTACTTGAATCTAGTTGCCTGTGAGCTCCCTCACCTGTGAACTGGAGGGGAGACACACCCCTCTCAAGGAGCCACTGGGCCATGACATGTGATGAGAGCTGTGATGTGACCAGCACAGTGCCAGCTATGACTAGCCGTTGAGACAGGTCATTCCAGATGCCCAAGCCTCAGCCTCTCCATCTCTAAAATGGGAGATAGGTTGTGATCTTGGCTTCAGAATCCCGTGGACACTCTGCCGTGCTCCACACTCTGTTCTGGATCTGGACCTGGGCAATGGAGGTCCAGCAGCCACTGGTGTGAATGGGGTGGGGAGACAGCTGAGGCTAAGGGGAGAAGAAGGATGGCTGAGCTCCCAGGCAGGAAGCCCCTTGGCCATAGGGGCAGACGCTGGGGAAGGCATATCTCCCAGGAGTCTCATCCCCTTGGTTGGGACCAAGGCCGGCCAGTCATAGGCATGGAGTCAGGAAGTGATGGTCTTGGATGCGGCCAGCACAGGACCCAGAATGGAGGAGGTGGGCCGAGGCTGGTTTTGAGCTGACTGAGAACCAGAACAGAACGTGCCCTGCAAGGCTAGGGTCTGGGTTACCAATCTGGGGCAGGGGTCTGGGGCCAAGGCTGGAGGGGCAGCAAGGGGCCATGAGCTAGGCAAGGAGAGGGTATAGGGTTTTGCAGCAGCTCTGGGTGGCAGCGCCTCTGCAGAAAGGACTGAGCTCACCTCAGGTGACCCCAAACTCATAGCTGAGGATGAGCATCCTCTGCTCCCCCGCCCCTTTCTCCCTGCAGTTGCTCACTTTGCTCCACCCCCTGTCTCCTCCTACTTCCTGGTTCCAAGCCTCTGCCCGTCATCCTTTCTCTCTCTCCCTGTTTCTCTTTTCTGTCCCTATTCCTCCCTGAGGCAGCTGGGTGAGGGCAGCGATGGGGCTGGACTCTCACAACGAAGGAATAGCAATCTGGTTTCTCAAAGACATGGCTGGTGCAGGGTAGGGGCTCCAGAAATTTTGCTGAACAAATAGAGGCCTTGCGTGAGCTCCGTGGGGGCTGGCAGGGAGAGGAGAGCTGCCTAGGCTGAGGGGTGGTGGAGAGGGCTCTGCCAGTGAGCCCGGTGTCTCTCCTTATTCTCACCATTGCCGCCCCAGAGGGGATTCTCCTCCTGTATCTCCCAACTCAGAGAAGCCTGGGTTCAACTCTTGTGAAACCAGATCTCCCTGGGTCTCATCTGTGAAATGGGCTGAAAGGTGGGAGAGTCACAAGGCATTTTATTCTCATTCTCAGGCTGGAAAATGAAGTATGAAAGTAATAGTATCTGTTAACATTTATTGAGTACCTACTGTATGCAGGGAGCAAACGGTTTACATGCATTGTCCTAGTCATTGTTGTAACATCTCCATGGGCCATGTTTAATTGTGTACCCATTTTACACGTGGAGAAATCAGCCACACAGGCTGACGATAGATTTGCAGCCTAAACTGCTGGAGACTGGGGAAGATAGCGTGTGTTGAAGATGTGGGTTTAAGTGAGAGTTTGCTGGAAGAAGAAAGGCAGGGGGACTTGGGAAGTTCCCTGATGGAGGAGAAAGAGCACTGCACCAGGAGCATTTGGGACAAGATGGGGAGTAGCCTTGAGTGCCAAGCTTGGAAGCCTCAGTGTTTCCCTGGTTATGATCCAACCCTGGGCCCTGAAGTGGATCCTGGGGAGTGGAGAGTGTGCATGGAGAGAGCCTGGGAAGGGCCCCTTCCTCTCCCTCCTTCCTGCCTCCAGCCTGACACATTCCCACCTCTTCCAAGCCTTTGACCCCCAGCCCCCCAGGACACACACTTAACAAATAAAGAAGCAGGAAACCAAGGGCCAGAGAGGTGAAATGGCCTCTTCTCTTGCCCCCAGTTCTGAGGAGTGGAGGAGCCTGGCAGCAGGAGGCCGGGCTCACTCAACAGCCAGGAAGGGGAAGCAGAGCTTTTTATAACTGGGGATAATTAATTGGTTGTTGTCTGTGACTCATTACTCTAATACTGCCAATTAAAGACTTGGTAGGACAGAAGACTGTTCTCAGGCCATCCCCACAGGGTCCCCTGAAGACTGTGTCTGCAAAAGGCAGTGTCAAAACCAGCTTCTCTTTAGAGACGGATATAGGTCAGATGCCTGGAGGAACTTCCCAGCCAGAGACATTGAACGAGACAGACCTTGATAGCCAATCCTTGCACTTCCGTAGTACAGTTACCTTTGGAAGGCTGCTATAATCTTAATTGAGTTCCTCCAGGAAGAGCAAGGGAGTTACTCAGGCCAAGGGGCTGAGGGCACAGCCTGCACTGACCCTGCTCACACCCCCAGGCCTGTGCCCTGTCATCTGTTCCACACCCAACAGTCTTGTCTGGGGTGCCCTGATTACTTATTCAATCAACAAACCTGTCCTGCTACCTGTTCTGGGGTCATAAGTGTATCAGACCTGGTTCTCCCCTCCCTTGAAGGGCCCCCAGGCTTGTGGGAGAACAGACAAGAACAGACATACCTGGACCACCCAGGGTGATCATTTTGGAGGCCTGGGGAAACCCTGGGGGCAGGGAAGGCTTGCCTGAGCTGGCCTCTGGGAGGATCAGCCCCATCTCCCCATACTGGGGAAATGTTCAGGGTAGGGGGAACCGTGTGCACAAGTGTCTTGTGTTCAGGAACTGAAAGGAATTCAGTCCACCGGCTCAGGTGCAGGGAAGGGGAAGGGTGCTGCTCAGTAGGCCTGAGCCTGAAGCTATACTGAAGAGCCTAGGCTTCATCCTAGGCAAGTGGGGGCCTGAGCCAGGCTCGGGCTGTGTGAGGAGCACTGTGGTCAAACTGTGGAGAATGCTCTGAGGGCCCTCAGGTGGAGGTGGGAGGGCCAGTGAGGCCTCAGGTGTCTGTGTGGGGAGTGAGGAGGTATACGCAGGGATGCAGGCCAGGGGAGGCATTCCAGAGACACGTAGAAGGTATCATCAATGGACTGGCTGTGGACTGAGCTGCAGAGGAAGGAGTGTCTGACGGTGAATCCCATTCTTCCGTGATGCCCAGCGTGGGTGGATGGAGGCCGGTCCTGGAGATGGGAACCCATGCTGTGCCACAGGAGCAAGTGAGAGAAGAGCGGTCTCGGTAGAGTCCAGGAATAGCACAGGAGGGGTGGGTAGAACAGACAAATAAGCCTCCCCAACCCCAGTTGCCTGTCTCCTATGATGTGATATGATGAGAGCCCCCCATCACCCTGCCTTGGCAGGAAGACATTCGGTCTAGGCAAATCCATCCCCAGCTCCTCTGCCCCTTCCCCTCCATGCTCGTCCATGCCAGCCACCCTGAGCTTCTCCACATCCCCAGGATAACCTCACCCTTCATAGCACTGGACCTTTGCTCCTGCCATTCCCTCTGCTTGGAATACCCTTTCTCCTCTCTGCCCCTTAAGACCCATTGCAAATCCCCCTCCATGCCCCCAACTTCTGCCAAAAAATAGCCCTCCTCTTCCTTTCTCTCCTCGCTGCTCTCTCTCCCCACCTTCCTCGCTCCTCTGGGGTCCGACAGCACATTGACCTGTGCTGGCCATGTGGATTTTGATTTTTTGTTTCCCACTGGACTCTTTTAAGGAAAGGGCCTGGGCCTGCACACTCCAGGGACCTGACTCGGAGGAGGTCCTCGGACAAGATATGCTGAATGAACGACTAGAAGGAGGATTGAGCGTATGTGTTCATAAGCAAGTGAGGAAGTGGTTAGGGGATATGACTGCCATCTTGCTGACCAGGTGGGGCGGCTGGACCCCTAATGAGCTGGCGGAGAATGTAGGCGTACATGTGCGGACGGGTGCGTGCTGTGTTCTTGGTGCTGCCTCCTGTGCTCTGGGCGGTGGTTGGCAGTGGAGGGTGCTGCCTCAGCCAGAGGGACCTCCCAGATCACCCTTGGAGCTGGGATTGGGCTCTGCCAGTGCACAAGAGGGAGGAAGAGATGAGGTTCCCAGCTGGTCCCCACTTTTTGTCCTGTCAGCCATGTGGATTTGTGTCCAGGATATGGAGCTGGAAAGAATGGATCCCACTCAGGAAATCAGGGCAGGCTTCAGGGATGAAGCAGCCTTTGAGATGGGCTCCAGGGTGTTTCTGGATAGAGCCAGACGCCACTGGGCATTCCTGGCAAGGGAGCTGCAGTCTGAACTTGACCCTGCCTTCCAGTGGCTGAGTGTGTGATGTAAGGTCAGGCCCAGACCCTCTCTGGGCCTGAGCTTGCTTGTGGGTTAAGTGGAGGTATGAATCTATGTCCTGCAGATACAATTAGATCGTGGATAGGAATGTGCCTCCTGCCTTGTACCGAAGAGACCATTGTTCCAACCCTGCAGAAAACGTGCCCTCCCTACAAACTTTCAAAGTGATGGCTTTCTCTCCTCCAGTGCTTTGAGGAAAAGAGACCCGGCAGGGGTGAGAGAGAGGCCCTCTGAGCTTTATTTTTCCCACTTCTAAAATTGCAGGATTCCTATAAGGATAAGAAACTAGGAGATGATATTATTACATCCACGAGAGAGAAAGAGGAGGGGCTGGTTTGTTGCACCACAAGGAGGTGGGGATTTATCGCTGCAATAAAGCCATCCAGTCTCTTGCCTTCGGAAACCTCCACACCCTGCCTAGCTCCTCGCGGAATAGCACCAAGGGCACCTGGCATGACCATGCCACGCTCCAGGGGAAGTGGCTAAGTCTTGTTGATGACACTCTGTGAACACCTTTAGTGTTCGGTTATGGAGCAAGGGTGGGGCAGGAGATGGGGCATTACCACGGGACTATGGCCACCCATCCCTGAGAAGGGATCTGGGATGGTGCTTCCTAAGGGCCCCTCAGCCTTTCTGCTCATGTCTCCCCAAGGGGCTGATGCCAGCGAAGGGATAGGCTGGGAGAGACAGGGTGCTCCAGGCAGGACTTAATTGCATTCTCCTGCCTAATGAACCACTCTGAGTGCACCCCAGCAGAAGCAAGGACAGAGGCTTGATTGCCCGGCTCTCTGTAGTCCAGAAAAATAAATCCAGCCTCTTAGGCTGTTAGGAGCCAGCTGGGGGTGGGGATTCTAATCCCTTTCCCTGCTTGGCCCTAATGCTGCAATATCTCTCCAACCTCCCCAGGCCGCCACCTCCCCCAAATCTCCCGGATCAGGGCCAGGGTAATCCTGCATAGCCTGCCCGTCTCTCCCTTTTGGGAGCTCCCTGCACCCTTTCCAGCTGACATTTCCTAGGCTTTCCCATGCATCAGTCTCCCCATTTGGAACTTGGTGAAGGTGGAACAGGCTGACCATTGGAAGAGCTGAGATGCCCAAGATTTGGCTTGCAGGTGGCAGATTCAGGGGTAGGCACTCCTCAATCTCTCCCTCTTGGTCTCTGTAGGACCACATGCTGAGGGCGCAGCTGGGCTCTGGGACCTCCAAGAAGAGCTGGAACCACTGGAGAGAGGGCTTGGCCAAGCAGGAAGGAGCTGTGCCAGACAGAGCCCACACAAGGGGGAAAGGGCTGCCTTGGGCCAGGTTGGAAAACCTGGAAACACAACCACAGGCATCTGAGAACTCACAGTGTGATGAACGAATGTAGAAATTACTACCAGTATCACAAATGTTGTAGGGACAGCTGAAGCATCCATTTGGTGAAAGTAAAATTAGATCCCTGCCTCTTACTTCACACCAAAATAAATTCCAGATGGATTAAGATGTATTTTTTTCTATTTTTAAACTTTTTTCCCATTTTGAAGGCTTACATTTGTTGAAAAAATTTAAACAACTTGGAAAGATGTAAAAGAAATTCTAGTCTTCATGCTTTAGAGAGATAAGGCTTTTAAACCTCTCTCCGCACACGTGACATCCATATGGAACTATATATAGATGGATGTCGGATGGGTGGATTGCAGATTGAAATGTAAACAATGAAGCTGAGAAATCGTGGGTGTAAAATATTACTTAAATATATAATACTGGGCCACCCTTCTTAAATACAATACCAGAGGCAAAATGTATAAAGGAAAAGAGGGATAGATTTGACTATATAAAAATTTAAATTTCTGTGCAGAAAGCATGATAAATAAAATTAATTCAAATAATATATGAGAAAAAATATACAGCGTGTGTGAAGGCTGATTCTCTTATATAGGGAAAGCTTTTATAAGCCCATAAAGATCCAGTTCCCCAAAACAAAGCCTGCTTTGCCCTGTGCCTTCAGGCCCTCTGCTCCTTTTCTCTGTCTGGATTGAGGTTCCCCAACCTTGTCCTCTCAACAAGCCCTTTCCTTCCACTTTGCTGCAGGTGTCTCCTCCTCCAGGAAGGCTTCTAGCTCACCCCTCCTCCTATAACTGACAGTGTTAAGGATCTGGGGCTCTGAGCTCCTAAGCAACCTGTGTTTGCCCTGCTCACCACACCAATTGCCAGGATTGGAGCTGTTTGCTGCCAGTCTTGGCTCAGGGTGGCCTGATTTATCTCTGAGTGTCTAAGGGCTCAACACGTGTATGTAGATGACTGAAGAGAAGGGTGGTAAGGATGTGGAGGAGAGACACTGAGATTTAGTTTGGTACGGGGTGTGAGGTGGAGGTCTAATTATAGTTGTTACCAAATGAATATCCAGATGTCCCAACACCGTAAGTTGAATTCCCCATGATTTTTGCACTAATATACTAATGTCCTAATCTCTTGCCCACATTTCCAGGCCATTCTCCTTCTTTAGATTGTGGTTTCTCCATTTCTTAGTTGGATCTTTAGGAGATGAGGTGAGATAATCTCTGACATCTTAGTTAACTCTGAAATCCTAGGGTCCCTGCTCTGGCGCTGCCTGTGACTCAAAGTGTGACCTTGGGCAAGGCCCTGTTCCTCTGAGCCTGTTTCCTCCTTGGTCAGGCAAGGATAATTTACATGTCCTGCCCCTTGTTGCCCCGAGACGGCTGGGGACACTGGAGGTACACAGACCTGGTTGTGAATTGTGGTTCCACCATTATGTGTGCCCTTTGTAACCTTGGGCAAGTCTCTTCCCTCCTCTGAGACTTGGTTTCCTCTGCTTCGAAGAACTGTGGGGATGATGAGATGCAGCAAGTAAAGGGCTCTTAGGAGTACCATCCCCACCCACCCCCAGTCCCCCAGTGCCATGGTGAGCTCACACAGGGCTCTGTTCCCCACAGCCCAGGATGCAGCCTGTGAGTGAGATCAGGCAGCTGTCATGCCAGGGTCTTCTTCCTCCATTGGTGCTGGCTCCCAGGGCCATAGCCTACAGAGCCAGGCCTGGCCTCTGCATCTGGCTGACCATGGCACCCACTCTGGGTTGGGGGCAGGCAATCAACCTGGCTGTCCTTAGCAGCTGGAGAGATGTGGTGTAGAGCAGGGAGGAAAGGCTTGATCACTGTCTTCACATAATTAAAGGTCTGTCAGATGCGAAATGATAATTACAGGAACGATCCTGGATTTGGCGACTTACAGCTTACATCTGTAATCGTGCTGGGGCCTGGCAGTCCTCCTGTGAGGTGGTGATGTCATTCTGTGAACAGAGGAGGAATCTGAGGTCAGAGGTCCTGAGCGATTGACCTACAGCCACACAGCCAGTGGGGAGAAGGGCCCATGTGAAAATCCAGCTCTTTTGTGTATTCTCCACTCTGTAGTCATTTGACCCCAATATTTCTTACCCTTTGGTTGGCCTTGTTCTGTGTGGTATCAGAGAACCAGCTGCAGGGGAGCAGTGGAGGAGGCAGATTTCAGCTCCACCTCCCGGGGGGGGGGCAGGGGGAGGGCAATAACTCCCCTGCCCAGAAGGTCAGCCTCACCAGACACTGTGCACGGGAGGTTTCAGTGGTCTGTGCAGCATGCCGATACTGTCCCCATTTTACAGAGCAGGAAGCTGGGGCACAGAGAAGGTAAATGTCTTCCCCAAGGTCACTCAGTCGTGGCCAGTCTGGGATTCAAACCCAATATTGCTAGACTCCCTCAACCCAGCCTCCCATTGTCAGGCTCCATGTCTTGAAAGGAAGAATTTTGAGTCCACAGAAGGACCAGGCAGCATCTGGAAGGAGAGACCACTTCCCAGGAGCCAGTGGAGTAGAGCAGGGTAAGCTCCTGTCCTGGAGGCTGCAGACACGCTCTCTGCCCCAGGGCAAGGGGACAGGCAGGGGAGCTCTGTGATTCTGAAAGTCTGTAACATTCAGAGAGATGTGTGCAGAGTTTAGACCCCAGGTTCCGTTAAGGGACCCAGGGGAGGTGCTCCATTACCTTCAGGGTCCCTAGTAGTGGGAGGGGCAGCTGTGTGCATTTTGGCCTGGGGCTGCAGTCTATAGTGGCAGGGGCCTGTAGTCAGTGGCAAAAGGCAGCAGCAGAGTCGTCCCACCCCAGCGGCCACGTCCATGTGTCCTGTGTGGGGCCAGGGTTGCGGCTGCAGTTGTGCTCTGTGACTCTGCGAGCCCCCGCTGCTAATGAGGTCTTTCTCTGTGTTCTTCTCTGAACGTGGAGGGCTCTGGGGTGGGTGGGACAGGACAGAGACAAGGAGGGGTGAAGAGAAGACATGACCATCCTCAGGAGACAGTGAGGAGAAGGACTGGCCTTCAGGGAAATTGACCCACAATTGCCCAGATTGCTACGGAGGGGCTCCTGTTCCTGGAGGGTTAGGGTAAGAATGGAAGGAGATGCAGCAGCCTCTGGGATGGAGCCTCCAGGATTCTCCATCGCAGCAGCCCCGACCTCAGCCTCCATTCCCTGGGGCAGGAATCAGCATCCTACCCCATCTACAGCCAGGGGCCACTCCTGCCCCAGCTACTCGCCCTGTCTGGTCCCTCCTTGGGCGGCCTCCAGCACACTCCTCCTGATGCCTACCCTAGGAGCCAGCTGCTCCCCAAGCCCCAGCCTGCTCAGCTTTTCTCCTGCTCCCTGAGGGTAAGTCTGGGGCTTACACGATGGCCCTGCCCACTGGTGGCCCTGAGCACCCCTCTGTCGCCCTGTCTCACATCCATACCTCCTTCTGTCCCTCACGCCATAGGTGACCACCACCTTGTGGCCAGCGTGATACTAGGACCAGGGGACATAGAGACAGCTCAGGCTATTCCTGGCCTGAGGGAGCCCACAGCCCAGTGAGCCAGCCCTCATTATGCGCCTACTGTGTGCCACTTGAAGCCCTTCGGCTCATTTAACAGCCTCCCTCCGAGGGAAGGGCTGTTATTCCCATTTACAGCAAGGAGACCAAGGCTCAGAGGGGCCAAGTGACATGTTGAGTGGCAGAGCCAGCTCTTTAGAGCCCGTGCTCTTTCCATCTCCACAATTTACAATTTGATTGAGGGTCACGGTGGTGGGTGCCAAGAGTCTGTGCAGAATGGTCAGGGAGGGGAGGCCTTTGAGGCCTGGAGGGATGGAAAGGCTTCCTGAAGGAGGATCAGGTCTGGCCTAGGGGTCAGAGAGATGGAGGAGAGAAATCCAGGGAACCAGGGTGGACCTGGGATCACCATACTGGGTCCCAGAGGGCAAGGTGGGTTTTGAGGGGAGCTGTTCAGGCGGCCTCCCAAGGGGGGCCTGCAGAGTCCAGTCAGTATGCCTGGGTTCAAATCTTATCCCCACTCCTCCCCTACCTGCTGACCCCTCTGACTCCCCTCCACTCA
Source organism: Rhinopithecus bieti (assembly GCF_001698545.2). Taxonomy (NCBI): domain Eukaryota; kingdom Metazoa; phylum Chordata; class Mammalia; order Primates; family Cercopithecidae; genus Rhinopithecus; species Rhinopithecus bieti. The sequence continues at coordinate 253,719 of NW_016808027.1, forward strand.
CCCATGTTGAGCCTAAATTAGCAAAAAGCGCCCTTTTCTTAGGACACGACCGCCATGTGCCAGCAAATCATCATAATAAATATGCACATTGATGGTCAGCGTGATGTGAGTGGCACTTCTTAGGGGGCAGTGCAAAACTTGCTCAGCCATATGTGGTGGCCCTTCTCTGAGCCTCTGTGCAATGGGGGTAGATACCCCTAAATAAACAATCCCTAGTGTTATGCAGACTATGAGAGATAAAGGAGGCCGTGGCCGGGGCATTGAGGCAGCAATCACTGCTCCGTGTCTCTGGGAGCAGGGCCAGATTGGCTTGCTAATGGGTGGAGCGGGCAGGCCTCTGTCTGCTGTAATGTGCCCTGACAAGGACCATTAGTGCCATTGGGGCCTCTTTATCAGTGAAGCTGCTCCCCAGGCCACTTCCTCCAGCTACTTCCTCACTTCCCCTTCCCTTCCTTCCAGCCCCTGCCATTCAGTGTTTTCCTCTGATTGTTCTTAGAGTGACCCCCGCTGCCTGCCTCCCTCTGCGCTAGGGCCTCTTCGTCCCCATCTACAGGCTCCCTGTGGCCTCCAGCTTCAGCTCCCAGGGCTTTAATCCCTAGGTTGACCCAACCCCAGCTCATGCCCCAGTTCTGATCATGGGGTTCCTGACGCCTTGTTGCTTGGGCCCTGCCTGCATTCCTTCCATGCCTGGATGCCTCAACCCCCACCACCGCCAGCTCTAGTTTTGGCTGGTTCCCAGGAGTGGGAGGTGCAGCCCCTCATTCTTGCCTTGCCTTGCTCCACTGTAAGGATTTGGACAAGTGAGGACAATGGCCTTTGGGGCATAGGACCCTGGCTGCCATGGGCCCTCCCAGCCCCTGTGGTCTTCCCAGCCCCCTGTCAGCCTTGCCTCTGGGCCCTGCATCACCCCGACCACAGGACGTCTTCCGAGCGCCTACGGCAGGTTCTCTACCTTCCTGCCTCTAGGGTACTTGCCTGGGACCAGACCCATCCTAGGCCGAGGCTCAACCCTCACCTAGGTCCCTCTCAGAACCTTCTCTGCTGGTCAGAGGCACACAGGCCTTGCCCCTGAGGAGGCAAAGTGGTCTCTGTGGACAGACAGCCATCTAGCACTGCCAGCGTGGGCTCTATAGAAGACTAGGCACTTCTTTGTGGGGATTGGGTGTTAAGCCTGAGGGAAATCTCTTACCCTGGTGAAATGCCAGGGTAGGAGAAAGGGTGTTTCCTCACCTATCATTTCATTATCAAGTCTTTCTCAAGTTCCTGTGCCATCTGGAACACAAAGACTGCCCAGATCTCAAAGCACTTATGTATAGCAGGGAGACCGACATGTGTAGAGTTCTAGAACTGTGGGGTCTGAGCCATAAGAGAGATGGCTGCATGGGTTACAGAGCTCTGAGGAGATGGGATTCACCCTGCAAGACAGGGGAGTCTTCAGGGAGGAAGCACTCTGGAAGGAGTAGGGGTTTGCCTAATGGAGCAAAGACAGGTTGCTTTCTAGATGGAGGCTCCGGCTGTGTGAAGGCTTAGGGTCTGGAGAGCCCGTTTGGGAACCATATGTAATTCTGTGCATGGGGCATAAAGCACAGAGCTGGCCTGGGCGAGACAGAGTAGGCCCTGACATCTACTGAGAAACTCTGGCCAGTGGGACTCTCAAGCTGGGGCATGACATGACCAGATGGGTGTCAGTCTAAAGACATGGTTCACCCTTTGCGAGACTCAGATGTTTAAGCTGGCCTGGGACTCACCAGCTGCACTCTGCAGGAAATGAAGGCTGTTATGAGCAAATAAGAATTTGAGGTGGCAAGAGGGATTGTGAGAAAGACTAGTCCTGGGGTGCTGGCTGGAGGATGGTGGAGGGATGGTCATGTGCAGACCCAGACTGCCTCCATGGGAGGCAGGACTGAGTCTAGGGACTCAGTCATTCTCTGGGTGGTGGCTCCTACGGTTCGACTGGTCTAGAAGGGCACAAGTCCTGCCCTGCTCCTAGCCAGGGTTTCCCTATTCTTGACCAAGGCTGGGTTTTGCTGTGCCTGGAACTGGAGCTCCTGCCATTCTGTATCCAGCTGGGGCAGACACAAGTGGCCTACTCTCTGAGAAGCCACCTCCCCAAACCTAAACCTGCTAGAAATACTGGGCCTCAGGGTGTCGTCACCTTTGCATCTCTGTTTCTGTACAAAGTGAGGCTAAGCAAGGCAGTCTGGCTCTGCGCATGACAAGGAGTGGTGGCAGCTGCTCACCCAAGCACAAGTCGCCCAACTGGAGTGACCCACCTGGGCAGGAGGGTCACCCAGGCACCAGCCCTCTTGCCGAAGGTCAGGCATGGAGCAGGCCCTTAGTGGGTATGGAGTCATGGACCATTAGGGTGTGAAGGCCTTTCCTACATTCTGGAGAAGCAGAGGATGTCACAGATACGCTGGTAGTGTGCTGAGTGCTTGCCAAGCCACCTGACTTGTATTATCTCATTTAATTCTCCATCAATCCCATGGCATAAGTACTAGTATTGCCCTCATTTCACAGAGGTGAAAACTGAGTTACAGAAAGGATGAGTACTTTGCCCAAGGTTACATAGCTTGTAAGTGGTGACAGGGATCTGAGGTTCCCTGGTAGACTGATGGTATCTGCATGGTGTGGGGATGGAGGGATTCTGGACAGTGAGAGGACTTTCCCTCCTTCCTGCCCAATCCTGCATGTGGTCATAAAGTACTAGTGGAGTGGAAGTCGGCTCAGTCTCCATCCTTGCAGAACCCACACTTGTCTGGGGGACACAGTGAGCAGGTCATGGTGTGCAGAGCGTGAGTTTAGACAGAGGGATGCTGATGCTGCGGGAGCAGTGCAGCAGGCACGAGGGTGGCAGGGTGGATCCAGGAAGGCTTCACAGAGGCAGTGATATTTGAGCTGACTTGAAAGGTGAGTGGGAATGTTCAGGGAACAAGCCCACAGACAGTGGCCCTTCCAGGTTGCAGGAACTGGTTGTGGACATCGAAGCTGGAGAGATCAGGGGGCCACACTCCAGGTCGGGTATCAGTAAGGAGCCATGAGGAGGTTAAACTGGGATGGTTTAGAAACATAGCAGGGAGCCCAGAGGTAGGGCTGCCTCCGTGACTACACCCTCAAGGGAAAGGTAGTCTTGGTTCTTCCTCACATTGACCTCTCCTCAAGGGCTGTTGACTTGTTCTGATGATCTCAGCAGTTTCCTGGGATGCAGGATATTCCAAGCTTTTTGTGCTTCTAAGATAAGGGGACGGATGAAAGCAGGGAGAAACCAGAGGTCCAGGAGGAAGTGCCTGCAGACGCCTGAGCTGGCCCCTCAGGAAACAGCAGTGGTGGTGTCAGTGTCCCCCGCCAGCCCACTTCCACCTGGCTGGAGACAGGGGTATCTGGCCCAGTGGAGGCAGCAGAACACAGCACTTCTGTACTTCTTCCAGTCCAGAGACCAGGGTGCTGGTCCTTAATCCTCTGCTAACTTGCTGTGTGACCTGGGCAAGTCACTTGGCCTCTCTGGGCCTCAGTGTTTTTCTCGGTAGCAGGGGGTGGAGGTGGAGAAGAACAGTGCCTTCTTTGTAGGCATGTGTGTGAGGAATGTGACTTCACAGACTGCCGATCACTGTGCCCACACCAAGGGAGCCATCCCCAGAATAGGGAGAGCAGTACATGATGGAAAGGCTGCAGGCCACAGTGAAAAAAGCACAGCCCCAGTGGGGAGGCTCTGACTGCCCCTGGCTCTCCACCACTCTGTGACTTTGGGCTTGGTGATGGTGGACAGGTCACTTCCCCTCTCTGAACCTCAGTTTCTCCCAAGGTAAAGAGGGCAGGAATTCCTGCCTGGCAGATTTGGCTACAAAGTGGGAGGGAGGGGGATACATTCTGTTGGGAGGCAGCCTAAAGGGCTGGCCCCTGACCTGCTTAACCCCCTCATCCTCTGCTCTTCCAGTGGGAGCGCCTCTGGTTCCTGCTCCTCACCTTCACCTTCGGCCTCACGCTCACCTGGCTCTACTTCTGGTGGGAAGTCCACAATGACTATGATGAATTCAACTGGTGAGTGGGGGCAGTGGGCAGGGGAGGAAGGGGCCGGGAGCCAGGTATCCAGTAGCTGGGACCTGGGGGCTGGAGTTAGAGCCTGTCTCCCAGGTTGGCCCTCTGAGCTCTGCCACCAGCTCTCTGTGTGGCCCTGGGCAGGGCCTACTCCCTGGGAGCCTCTGTCCTGCCTGCCTCCAGGGCTTTGGTGAGGAGGCTGGTGTGGGACTATAGTGGGAAGTGCCTGAGGTGTGGGTGGGGATTGTATCACAGACTGGCAAGAAAGAAGAGGAGGACACAAAGAGAGATCCATGCCCTGAGGGGAGTCCCACTGGGAATTTAGGGAAGGCTTCCTGGAGGAAGAGGCATGGGAACTGGGCCTTAAAGAATGGCTGGGATTGAAACCTGGGGAACTTTAGCTGCTGGTCTTAGAGACCCCTTGGTGCTTGCATTGATGATTCAGCCTGCATTCCTGGCCTCCTGAAGAGGTGGAGGGGAGCCTAAAAGAACAAAGGCTTACAGGAGCCAAAGCCCACCGGGGAGACACAGGACACTCCTTCCTGGTGCTGTGACCATGGAAAATAGGGACATAAGGCTGGGCCAGGGCTCAGCCGGGGCTGGGGCCTCTGGTCACCCCCTTTGTAGACAAGAAATCTACAGCTCAGAGGTCTCTGCAGAGGAGATAGCCCTGGATCCTAGGCCTCCTAACTCCCTTAGCTAGGCCCTGGGCGGGGCTGGCAGATGAGCTTGGGGACAGCTCAAGGTCCTTTGTGGGTACCTCAGATCCAAAGGCAGGGCTGTCTGAGCCACTTACCTGGGTACAGGAGGGGCACCTGTTTTTTTCTTCTTCCCCATTCCATTGCCTGCCTTTTGTTAAGCTGTGGGAGGTCGTGGGAGGAGGGCAAGGACCCAGGGTTCCATTGACAGATAAGGAAACAGGCCCAGGTCACACAGCCAGTTGGGGACAGAGCTGGGGCTTGGAAGCCTGGCTCCTCACTCCCCATCCATTGCTGTTCCTTCCTTTTTTTTTTTTTTTTTTTTGAGACGGAGTCTTGCTCTGTTGCCCAGGCTGGAGTGTAGTGGCACAATCTCAGCTCACTGTAAGCTCCGCCTTCCGTGTTCATGCCATTCTCCTACCTCAGCCTCCCGAGTTGCTGGGACTACAGGTGCCCGCCACCACGCCCAGCTAAGTTTTTGTATTTTTAGTAGAGATGGGGTTCACCGTGTTAGCCAGGATGGTCTCAATCTCCTGACCTCGTGATCCGCCTGCCTCGGCCTTTCAAAGTGCTGGGATTACAGGTGTGAGCCACCTCACCTGGCCTGTTCCTTCCTTTTGATCAGATGTTCAGGTCAGCGTGGCCGTGAGCAAGTCTCCAGTGCTCTCTGAGCCTCTCCTTCTGTAAATGGGATAACTCCAACCTCATCAGGTCTTCCTGAGGATGAACTGAGATGATGGACACAACAGGGCTCAAAGCTCTACCTAAACATGAGGGCTGCTTCCTGGGAGACCACATCTCTAGCTGGGAGGCAGCATGATGTTAGTATTTGGGATTTCAGGACCTTGGGCTTCTGACAGCCTGTGGTTTAGGATTCTGTGATGATCCTGGGACTCTGTTCATGGAGCTGGGTATCCACTTTTCCCCGCATGGCACCAGGCTGTGCCTCTGTTATTAATGAACATAATCAAGAATATGCTACGGTCGCACCCCTGCTCTGCGGCAGCCAAGCAAGATGAGCCGGAGCCCCGGCAGAGTCCCAGAGGTGGCCTCTGGCCTTTATTAAATGCCATAAATCAATTATTCATCTTTGCAGATGTCCAAAGCATGGGCACCATCATGAGTAAATGGGAACGTTCCCTATTGGGCCTCAACTGCAGACCTGGACAGTTCTTCCAAACTGGAAGTCTGCTGCCTAGAAGATCATCAAGTCTACCCCCATCATGTACAGATGGGGAAATGGAGGCCCAGAGAGGGGCAAGACTCATTCATGGCCACACAACCAGTTAGTGCCAAAAACATGAATTGAGGACAGACTGAAGAGACTAAGGCTTAGAGAGGTTAAGTAGCCTTTCCAATGTCACACAGCAAGAAGCAGACAGATCTGGGACAGGGACTTCAGCCTGCCTGACTGTATCATGTCCATGGAGCCACCCACTCTACCCAGAAAGTGAACTCCCTGTCACTGGGAGATTTAGGCGGAGGATGGGTTCCTGCCCTGTCGGAGAGGTGGCAAGGGGAGGCCTGCCTGGCACTTAGGGATGCCTGGAGACCTGCGGCTCCTTCAGCCTGTCACCTCAGTTTCTTGGAGTCAGTGCTGGGGTTCAGGATGCCCTGGCCCAGTCCTGATGGTCTCAGGAGTCTCTGGGAACCAGGCACAATGACTCATGCCTGTAATCTCAGCATGTTGGGAGGCCTGGCAGGCAGATCGCATGAGTCCAAGGTGTTCAAGATCAGCCTGGGCAACATGAAAAAACCCCACCTCTACAAAAACTACAAAAAATTAGCCAGGTGTGGTGGCATATGCCTGTGGTCCCAGCTACTCGGGAGGCTGAGGTGGGAGGATTGCTTGAGCCTGGGAGTTGGAGGTTGCAGTGCAGTGAGCTGAAATCGCATTTTACCCCATTCTGTAAAATGGGAGTAACTCTGACCTCATCAGATCTCTCTGAGGATGAACTGAGATGATGAACATGAGAGGACTCAAAGCTCTACCTAAACATGAGGGCTGCTTCCTGGGAGACCACATCTGTAGCTGGGAGACCACTGCACTCCAGGCTGGGCAACAGAGTGATACTCTGTCTCAAAAAAAAAAAATCTGAGAATAATTCAATTCATATAGTAAGAGGGTGGTGTGAGTGACAGCCAGGGATCAGCACTGGACAGGAAGGCCAGGGAGGGCTGTCTGGGCTGTTGCTGTCCTGAAGGACCTCCCTGCCAAAAGTGGTCACACTTGAGAGACAAATGGGACCAGAACATCTTTCAGGAATAGTTATCAGGAGCAAGTCTTGCCCCTCTTCAGGCCTCAGTTTCCCAACTGTATGGTAAGGTGAGTGCATTCAGTGATCTGCCAGGCAGTAGATTTTCCCCTGGACTCTGAGGGTGAGGGCCAGGGAGGGCAAATGCCCCATGGGGTCTTCCTGGTGTCCCTTTCCAGCTCTCTGGCAAGGTCCCAGATGACAGCAGGCTGAAGCTGCCTGGTGCTGACTCGGATTTTCTAATGACCTTGAACAAATTGCTGCCTCTTTTGAGCCTCAGTTTCCCCCTTTGTACAAGGAGGATGTAGGTAGTTCATTCTTTCTGGGGAGCATCTAAGCACTATCTATCAGGCCCCTTAAAAAGTTCATTCCCACCAGGCACAGTGGTGTATGCCTATAGTCCCAGGCACCAGGGAGGCTGAGACAGGAGGATCGCTTGAGCCCAGGAATTCAAGTTCACCCTGGGCAACATAGCAAGACCCTGTCTCAAAAAAAAAATTCATTCTCTTTGACCCTATAATTGTATCTGTAGGAATCTATCCTCAGGAAGTAATCAAAAATACAGAAAGATATGTATACAAATTTCATTTTTATGTTAATTTATAATAGTGAAGAATTAGAAACTATTTCATGCCACTAGTAGGAAGCTGGCTACATATGGTACATTAATTCAGTGGAAAACCACATGACTGTTTTAAAAATCACATTTTCTCAGGATTTTTACTGGCATAAGTAAATGCTTGTGTTGAGAAGACAGTTGGCCAGGCGTGGTGTCTCACGCCTATAATCCCAGCACTTTGAGAGGCTGAGGTAAGAGGATCACTTGAGCTCAGGAGTTTGAGATCAGCCTGGGCAACATGGCAAGACCCTGCCTCAACAAAAAATGCAAAAAAAAAAAAAAAAGCTAGCCAGATGTGGTGGTGGGTGCCTGTGGTTCCAGCTGAGGTAGGAGGATCGCTTGAGCCCAGGAGGTCAAAGCTTCAGTGAGCCGTGTCCGCATCCCTACATTCCAGCCTCAGTGACAGAGACCCTGTCTCAAACAAACAAACAAAAACCAAGAGAGTTTATTGAGTACTTACCATGCATCTCACCTCACTTTATCCTCATGAGACCCCATGAAAGGCACTTTCTTATCCCCATCCTATAGTTGAGGAAACTAAGTCTCAGAGAAGTCAAGTATTACATTCGGTCAATTCTAAGACCCCCAATTTTCACATTTTAACATTGAAGTTGAGATGACAGTCACAATTGATGGCATCTTAGAATCAGTGAAGCCTGTCCTCCACAAGGTCCTACAAGACAGTGAAAAGCAGAGAAGAGAGGGGATTTGAATCCAGCCTGTGTGCCTCACTTCAAAGCCCGTGCTCCTGACTGTGTTGCTTTGTGCAATGGGGTCCTGGCTTTGCTGTTTATACAAACATATAGGCACAGGGGTGGGGGAACCCACAGGAGGAAGATCCAGCACAGTCTTGGGAATGATTACTTCTGGCCAATAGGATTATGGGGCATTATTTTCTCCTTTACATTTCTTGGTCCCCCGGTGGCTGCCATGAGCAGGCATAGTACAGCATCAGGCAAACGCTGAGTCTCATTGCTGGGTGGGCAGGGCCTGGTCACTGAGCCCAGCCTGTGGTCTGTGTGGAGGCTCAGATCATCTTGATTCCTGGCCAGGCAGTGGCCTGGTGGAGGTCTGACCTCTGCCCCCTCTCCTCCTGGCAGGTACCTCTACAACCGCATGGGCTACTGGAGCGACTGGCCTGTGCCCATCCTTGTGACCACAGCTGCTGCCTTTGCGTACATCGCTGGCCTCCTGGTACGTGGGGCTGTTTTGGAGGGCAGGTGGCCCTGTTCCCAGGGAAAGGGAGACTGGGCCTGTGCTAGGCTGATGGAGGGCACCACCCTAGTATAAAGGGGAAAGCTGTATTTGTAGGAATGTTGTGTTTATAAGAATCTATCCTAAGGAAGTAATCAAAAATACAGAAAGATATGTATAAAATTTTTATTTTTATGTTAATTTACAATAGCAACTAATCAGAAGCTATTTCATGTCACTAGTAGGAAGTTGGCTACATATGGCACATGAATTCAGATTTTGCCCAGGGCCTCTAGGGCTGCTGCACCTCTGAGGCCTGGGTCCCCCAGGGGAGGAAGTCCTCTTGCTTTTGCCCATCTCTCTAGGCTGCCCCTTCCTGGAATGTTTGCCCTGGACCCAGTGAGAGCTGTCCTGGCTAAGAGGGCCCACTGCAGGCTTCCTCTTACAGGAGCCTCTGCTTTGGATTCTTGCTCCCAATATTCCACTCACTGAGATGCAGGTGGATCCCCTATGCTGGACTGGGGGCTCCTTGGGGACAGGCTGAAGTCTGTTTCAGAATCCCAGGGACTGGAACTCCCAAAATGTTTGATGAATGAAGTTGCATAGTCCAAGTACAGCAGCTCCCAGTGACCTCTTAATGGGGAGTCCCACAAAGGAAGAACCTAGAGGCCTGGAATCATCTGGGAGGAGGCCAGGCTCAGGCTGGCTAGTCTGGGCTGGGCTGGGGAGGGCAGGGCATTCCCATCGCCTGGAGGGAGGTTTGCTGCCTCTGCCCAGGGTCAGACCCAGAGCACCAGTGGGGAGCAGGGTGTCTGAGAAACTGGCAAAGCCTTCCCGCCCACACGGGTCTGACAATCACCCTGTGGGCCCCTCCTCAGGTCCTGGCACTATGTCACATTGCCGTGGGGCAGCAGATGAACCTGCACTGGCTGCACAAGGTAAGGGCCGCCTCGGCCAGGGCAGGGAGAGGGCAGGGGAAGTTGGAGGTGGCAGCAGCAGAGGAAGGGCCTGGCCACCATATCCCTACCCTGGATCACCGTTAGAATTGTTCTCATAGCTAATACTGAGCACTCACTATGTGCCAAGCACGTTTCTCACCTCGCCCGTCTTTACTCACTTAACGCTCACAGCAACCTTGTGATGTAGGTACTGCTATCATTCCATTTTGTGGTTGGGGAAACTGAAGTACAAAGAGGTTAAGTAACTTGCCCAAGGTTCCCAGTTTAAACATGGAAGATCCAGGTTCCTGGTCCCGTAGTCATGCGATTAACCAGCAGAGCTCCACAGCTCATACCGTGGCACCCACCCTCTGGGGGCCCTGCCTCGGGTCTCACCTGCCTCTTCCTTCTTTGGTGAGCTCTTTTGAAAACTGTGATCTGGCGATGGCATTCCCCAACTTAAAGCCTTTTCACCACTCCCAGGATGACCCAAATTTCCCTACCTGGCATGATCTGGCCCCTGCTCATCTCCCAACCCGTCATGGGACAGTCATCCTCAGCTTCTGCTACATGAGACATCCCATGCTCTCCCAGCATGTCTGCCTCCTTCCCCTGTTTAGCAGTTTGCTCTTGTCCTCCCTTTCTCTCTCGGACCCCTTCCTCAGTACCTCCCCTACATACACAGGCTTCTCTCCTGGGACTTCCTCAGCCCCTGCAGCCCCCACTGCTACATGTCTGAAGAGCTGTGTTTTTGTGTTTTTAGTATCCGTCTGCCTCCTGACCCCGACCCATCCAGTCGAGGTGCTCCTTGCAGGCCAGAGTTAACCTCCATCTCCCTGTTCCCAGTAACCCCCTTAGGGCTGGGCCCAAAGCAGACAGGCTTCACACAATTCTGGAGCCTTAACTCTCTGCCTTACGTCCGTTGCAGGCATGGTGCTGACGTGTGTTTCTGATGCCTGGCCTTCTTGAGGCCCTGGTGGGCACACAGTGGTACCCAGCTTAACAAGGCAGAGCCCCTCCCTCTCAGGAACATTGGGATCATCTCCCTTTCCCCAGAGCCTGGTTCCCTGTGGGCCTGCCATTTAGGAAAGGGCAGAAATGTTCAGAAACTACCATGAGCCCATGAGATGGGGCCAGAGTGACTCCAAGGGTAGGGGCTCACTTCTAGCTGGAAGACAGATGTGGAACAGGAAAGGAAGAGGGGATGGCATGAGCCTGGGTTGGGCTGTGTGGAGTGGGATGTGCCTGTGAGCATCCAGGGAGGCACTGAGGTTGGTTTGTTACACAGGCCTGGAGCTTGGGAGTCAGACCCCAGAGACTGAAGTCTTAGAGTGTAGGAGCCGTGAGCAGCCCCTGGTCCCTCCACCTTCCTCCTGCCCCTCACTCTACTCACAGGCCTCCTCTGGGCTTCCACCGTCCCCTCTGTGAGGGACTTTCTTCTCCTGGCCACAAAGCTGGCATTTGAAAGAACTGCACCAGCTGGCACCCTAGGTGCAGCTGGCACATGCTGTGGTCACCTTCTGGGGCCATGCCTGGCTCTCAGCAGGTAATGTCAGACCTGCTTGATCCTAGTGGAGAGACCTATGGAGCCGCTGAGCCAGCTGGAGCTGGCAGATCAATGTAAGGAAGCAGATTCCATTGTCCATGCTGGTGCCAGCTGCCAGGGTGCCTTCCTCTGCCCTCTGCCCCTCTGTGAGATCGCAGCACGAGCAGGGTCCTTCCAGGTGGAGCTGACCCAGAGCTGGGCCCGCCCCACCAGGAGGGAGTCCCCCAGAGCTCAGAGTGTTCCAGCAGGGCCTGGAAATTGGCCTGGAAATTCTCTTCTGTTTCCAAGATTCTGTGATTTGATTCTAAAATTCTAAGGACAATTTATTCTTTTTTGCCTATTTTGTTTTAATTAATTTTTGACCATGTAATACATCGACATGATTCAAAATACAGAAAGCACAAAAAAGTATGCAAAGAAAGTCTCCTCACTATCTTTCCAGACAGATTGTAAGCACATGCACATGTACATATGCATTTCTTTTTTCTTTAAACACAAACAGTCGCCTACTCCACCCTCTGTTCTGCACCTTAACAGAATTCTTGGAGCTTGTTCTTCACTGCGTTAAAGCATCCCTGTTGGTGTCCATCCCTTTCTCCTGCTCCCTGGTCTGGATATTACCTGATTCCCTAGGCATCTAGCCAGTTCCCTGTTGATAGATCAGATCAACATCCTAGCTGCTTTCTGTCTTTTGCCAGGACGATGTGGCGGTGACCTGGGAGAGGAATTTCTGGGTGAAGAATGTGTACTTTCATTATTTTGATCTTGCCAAATGGCCTCCTTGCCAAGTGCCACCGATTCATGCTCTCTTAGCAATGGATGGTTGTTCTATAAAAACACCCTTGCCCATAAAGCATCAGCTGATTTCTTGGCTTTTGTCAGCCTGATGGGTGAAAAATGGTATCTTGCTGTAGTTTTCATTTGCATTTCCCTTCGGGCGAGTTAGATTCATTCACATTTTTCACATGTTTGGTTGAGTAACTTGTGTTTTCTTTTCTATAAAACTGTCTCTTCATGTCTTTTGCCGTTTTTGCCATTGCTTTTTGCTTATTCATTTGCAGGAACACTTTATAGATGTGGGAAATTAGCTATTTGGCTAACAAACTGCAAATAATTCTTCCTAGTTTGTCATTCATCCTTTGACTTTGTTCATTGTGTTTTTACCATGGGGGTATATTTTTTTTTAATTGTTACGTACTTGAATCTGTCATCTCTTGATAACTCCTTGGTTTTGTGTCAGACTCAGAAAGGTCTTTCCCACTCCAAGATTATAAAAATTGCTCTATGGTGTCACTTGGTAATTATATATCTCCACGTTTTTAACATTTATTTTTTCTCTTTTGGAAGCTATTTTGGGGTATAGTGTGATCTTACTCTGTTCTTTTTAGATGGCTTCCCAATGTTCCCAACTCTCTCTACTGAGAATTTGTCCTTTACTCATTTGAGATGCTATTTTTATCATACACTAAATTTTCTTTATGTATTCAGATCTATTTCTGAACTTTTTGCTTATTTTCATTTATCTATCTGGTCTTATATCAGTATCACAGCACTCTAAAGACCACAGTTTTATAGTATGTTTTAATCATGAACTTTATTTTGAGAGTCTCTGGTTCCCCTGGGTCCTGAGGAGGGGAGGACAGAGATGCTCAGGACAGGGTAAGAGGGAGCCATTCACAGCAGGCTGGGTGCTGAGTAGATCTGGTGCCCATATGGGGACCAGATCTCCTCCCTCCTCCTCCCCAATCTGCCAAAATCTCCTGTTTCCCAGAAATCTCTCCCAGGTGAGTGTTCAAGAGAAATTGATGTACCCAGGAGGTGAGGGAGCAGGCTGAAGGATTCTTGGGAGCTTTACAGTAAACAAGAGACCCTTTCACTGAGATGCCCCGCTTCCTGTCCCACCTACCACCTCTGTGAGGTGCTTTGGTTACAGCTCACACCTCCCCAGCCTGCCCTGAGCACACTACTGCACTGCTCTTGTGTCCTCGCCTGACTCCCCTGCCTCAGTGGCAACAGCCCCCAACCCAGGACCTGCACAGAGGAGGTGTCTGTCAGGGACCCAACCTGAACCCCAGAGAGGAGCACTGGGTACCACACGGCCCCAAGGCAATTTACTAGCTGGGCTGGGGCTGGGGCTTCTGCCTCCTACCAAGCCTCCATCAGCCTCTACCTGCCATCTGCTGTGTCTACTTCATCACCTCTCCTGGTGAATTCAGACTTCTCTCCATGCACTGGCCCCAGCTTTATGGTTTTTCCTGGTATCCAGCCTCTGTCCCTCCAGCAGCGGCTTAAGGAAGGCACATTCACTGAGCGCCTCCTGCGTGTGCCAGGCACTGTGTTCACCATAACAGCAGTAACCATCATTTATCGGGTGCTGACCACATGTGTCGGGCACCTTTCACTCAGAAAATCACAATCATTTCACTCCTTACGATAACCCTTTTCCCGTGATACCATGCTCACTTTTTTAAATGATACCACTGATACTTAGTAAGCATTTTCTTCTGACCAGCCATTGTACTAAGCATTTCACTTGCATTTCCTCATTGATCTTCCCCAACCGCCTTCCACGTAGGTACTCACTATCCCTGTTTCACAGCTCTGGAAAGGTTCCTGGAGAGGATGTGGAAAGATCCCCAGTAGGTAGCAGAGCCAGGATTTGACTGAAGACTGTGACTCAAGTGAGGCTCTTAACCCTGGGCCAACTGTCTGCCATTTGGACTGCAAATCCCAGAGGTCAGATACCCCTAAGAGGCCAGCCATTGCACCTCTGCAAGGCAGGATTCCACCTTCTCTCAGGTCCCAACACCCTGGCCAGACTCATCGAGTGAATGAAAGACTCTATTGTATCCCCTGTTCCCACCATTGCCATTACAAGCCACAGTCCCACAAGGACAGAGAACTCAAGGCCACTTTCTCAGAGGAGGACGGTGGTCTGTCTCTAGGCCTTTAGGGTGGGATTCATCCTTCTCAGTCAGATTTCAGGAGCGATGGTGGTTGCGTTGTTGGGCGTCAGTGCTATTGCTGTGACTTAATGATGCAAGGTAGGGGGAGTCCCACAGACACTGAACATGCAGTGATGTTGCTGAGCGTGATGATTACCGCCAAAGCAACTGTGGAACCCAGAGATAATAACATTTTTAGTTGTATTAGGGTTTGGGGAATCAGTTTTATTGCAAGTCATTTCCATTAACAGTTAGGTATTGTGATGAGACGCTCCCAGAAACCACCCTTAACTCGCTGTGTGCAGGGCCTCCTCCCACGATGGCCACAAGGGGGCAGCTGCGCGCCGGGGTCAGCCGGGAGGAGGGGCCTGAGTGCCGAGGGCGGGGTTCTCAGGGGTTCGGAGGCGCCGCTGGACCTCCCTGAGACTGCACAGCCCAGCATGCTGTCAGAGAAAGCACACACCCCCTCACCCCCTGAGATGCCCAGAAGGTGTTCGCTTCTGGTTCTGCCCCTTCGAGGCTCCGTGACCCAGCCAGCTGTTCCGCTCCCCGAACCTCGCTTCCCGTGTGTGAGATGAGGATGCCCATACCTCCGCTGAACCAACCTGGGGACCACGCGAAGCACCCCCACAGGCCCAGGCACGCTTGTGCCTCTTCCCGCCCTGAGCCCTGAGCCCGCATGTCACAGCCCCTCCAGCTGCTCACCTGTCTCGGCCTCACTCGCGTCTTGTGGGGGAACATTCGTTTCCAGGCTGATGGGCTGTAATGAAAAGCCCCCAAAGGGAAACTTCATCCAGGCGAGATTCAGCCTTCCCCGCCAGCGAGTGAAGGTCCCTGGGCAGGGAGCGGAGATGCTGGCCACCGCCCCACGCTCATCGTCTAGAAATGCCACTGTCCCTGCTCAGCGTCAGAGGGTTCTTGGCCGCTGCTGCCTCTGGGAAAAGTTGCCTCGGGAGAAAGGGAGTGAGGGCCCTGCCAGCAGCGAGAATGGCTCCAGGGAGGCAGGGCAGCTGGCAGTGCTGTGGGAGGACAGGCCTTTGGAGGGAGGTGGGAGACGAGTCTAGAGAAACCAGGGAGACAGAGGTGGCGGCTTTGACCCTTCCAGAGACTGGGAGCTGCGGGAGGCTTTGGAGAAGAGCCACAACCTGGGCTTTAGAGAGACAGGCCTGGGGGTGGGGAGGGTGGTGGGTGGAGTGAGATCCATGGCCAGGGGCAAGGGGCTGGGGGCCGAGGAGCCGAAAACCTCTGCTGAGCTTCACATGGTTGAAGATTTCAGGTCTCACCTGTCCCCAGAGATCTCTGTCCCTTGGAGGTGCCACCTCATCCTCCATGAGAGCTGTGCTTTGCTTTCTTCTGGAGGCTGCAAGGAGGGTGGCCCCCATAATGGTGGACCTGGATGCTGGGAGTCCGGGAGAGGGCACACTGTGGAGATGGGGCAAGTGGAGCTGTGTTTCACCACCCACCCCTGCCTGAAGTGCCACTGTGAGCCCAGCCCAGGGAGCCCACTCCAGGCTCCTGCAGTGGACCCAGGTCCTCAGCCTCCTTCCCCTAAGGCCTGGGCATGGCCTTGGCAAGTGGGTTTCCTCCTCTGCTGTGCCATGCTGAGGTGACAGGAGGCTGGGCGGGTGTAACTAACCTGCCAGGCCCAGGGAGGTATCCCTACTGAATGTCCTCCCTCCTCACAGCTCCCTCCTCCTCCTGTCCCCATCCTCCCTTTCATTTCTCGCTGTCCCTTCCTCGCTGGGTCTGCCAGCCTCCTCCTGCCTCAGTCTCTCCCTGCTGTGTCTGTCTGCCAGTCTCTGGTTTCCTGGCAGCCCATGCCTGTCTCTTTCTTCCCTCCCCTCTGCCCTGCTCCATCGGCCTCTCCTGCTCCCTCTGTCTCTCCCTTTGGTGCCTCTCTTAGACACACTGGGAACCCTCCCACCCACTCTGAGTCTCTGTCTGGTGACTCTTCCCCCTCCAGATCGGGCTGGTAGTCATCCTGGCGTCCACGGTGGTGGCCATGTCGGCCGTGGCCCAGCTGTGGGAGGACGAGTGGGAGGTGCTGCTGATCTCCCTGCAGGTGAGTGGGGAGGGGGCCTGGATGGCTGCTCCCCCAGGACCCTCACAACAGCGTTTCTGTCATTTCCCTTCCTCTAGACCAAGGCCCAAAGAGGGGCAGGGAGGGGCCCAGAGTCACAGAGCAGGTCAGAACTAGGGAGGATGCCAGGGTCCTGAGGCTCCCAGTGTCCTCAGTTGGCAGGTGGAGACATGGTTGCCTGCCCATGGGTAGAAGTAGGAGGCTGGTGACACAGGGTCTGGGCAGAGCTGGGCGTCATTGGTCTCCCTTCCCTCTCCCTGCACGCAGGGCACAGCGCCATTCCTGCATGTGGGGGCCCTGGCAGCAGTCACCGTGCTCTCCTGGATTGTGGCAGGACAGTTTGCCCGTGCAGAGCGGACCTGTGAGTAGAATTGTGAAGAGCCTGCCCCTCCAATCCCTGCAGGTGCCAAGACCAGCTGGCGCTGCCATGACCTGGGCTTTCCCTGGGTGGCCTGGGGATGGGGTGGGGTCCCTGCACTCAGTGAGGGGGATCCTGGCTCAGAGTGGCCCACAGAGTCCATGGAGGGTTGCAGCTTTGGTCGGCCTCACACTGTATTCCTCCTCCATGTCTCTCTCTGCCTGCATGCACGTGTGTCTGTGTGAGTTAGAGGCGGGGTTCACCTTCCCAGCAAGAATAAAGGCTGCCTCCAAAAGTGCCTGGATCCTGACGGGTCGGGGGTAGAGGGGTGCAGCATTGCACCCCAACCTGCCCAGGGCTCACCAGGCAGCACTAACAGCCCCTTACCTGCAGCCTCCCAGGTGACCATTCTCTGTACCTTCTTCACCGTGGTGTTTGCCCTCTACCTGGCCCCTCTCACCATCTCTTCTCCCTGCATCATGGAGAAGAAGGACCTTGGCCCCAAGCCCGCCCTCATTGGCCACCGTGGGGCCCCCATGGTGAGTGCCACCTCAGAGTCCTAACAGCCCCATGGGGTGGGGTGCGATGGGGAGACCTTCTTGGGAAATTGATATATGTAACAGTAGCAACCATCTGTAGCTTTTGAGGGGAGGTGCATGGGAAGGATTGGTAAAAAGGCCAGGAGTGCTGGGATGGAAGCACATCTTAGCGTCCTGAAGGCGTCTTCCTAAAAAGATTTCACTTTTGTCTTAAGTGCCCTGTGAAGATGCAGAAGGGTTTTAGGCCCAGGCTAGACCCAGGTGCAGGTTAGGAAGGCCCAGGAGATGGATGCTGAGTGTGGGGCCTGGGGGCTGCCACCAGGCATCAGGAGAACCCTCCAGGAGAGCTGGGAGGCAGCTCAGAGCCCACTGTGACAGTGAGTACGGCTGAACCAGCTTGAGTTGGAGAGAGAGGAAGGGGTCAAAGTCAGTGCCGCATTCTGCCACTGGGGCGCCCCATGGCCCTGCAGGAGTGCTTCGGTGAGAGGGCAGGCTCCAGAGCTGTGCTGCCTGAGTTAGCATCCCGGCACAGGCCCTCACCAGCTGTGGGAGCCCCAACAGTTTCCATCTCTGTGCCTGGTTTCCTCGTCTTGTACCATGGGATTAGAGAGAGCACCTGCCGTGGGACTATGAGGAGCAGGAGTTAGCATGTGTGCAGTGCCCAGATAATGCACGTGGCGCACAGAAAGTAAGAGGTAGACACTGCTGTTACCTTGGGCACGGCCATCTTTCTGGACCAGGGTCTCTTCCTCCATGAAAGCCTTGAACCCTGGGCTTCTCAACAGAGGCAGTACCACTCCCACCCTGCTGAGGGGGCGGGGGTGTGGGCACTTCCTGAGGGCTTGGCTTCCCGGTGTTTCAGGCTGTTGTGGGACCTCAGGGTAGTAAGGGGGCCTCACATAACTGCTTTAGAAGGAGGTGCTGGGTCTGCCGGGCTACCACTCACTCTGGAAGTCTGGCCCCCTGTGTGTGGTGGGTGTTATTTTCTCAATAAGACTCCAGCCCCTGAGCCAGACTCCCGTGCTGACCCCAGCCCCTCCCAGAGGCAGCCACTGGGGATCTGGATCTGGGGTCCAGTTTGGCCACATGCTGCCTGTGCATCTTGGAGGGGGTCACCAGTCCACTCTGTGCCTCAAAGGTATGGATGCCCCTGCTGCTGGTTATTGTGAGGATCAGTTGGAGCCCAGCCTTCCCAGCGGGGACAGGGGAACTCTTCTGAGGGGCTCAAAATGACGGCCTCTCCTGTCTCTGTAACTCAGATTACCATCTTCCGGGCTCCCTCCAGCGGCTAGGGGACACAAGTGGTATGCTGAAGCAGGAAGGTGGGTGTGTGAGGTGGCCCCAGCGAAGATGGTTTTCTTTAGTAGAAAAAGATCAAATATATGTAGAAGTGGAGAAAAGCGTATAATGACTCACCTAATGAAGAAGGATGTAATGAATCCGATCCCATACTTATCAACATTTGGCCATTCTTGCTTCATCTGTCTGCTACTTTTTTTTCTGGGGTAGTAAAGCAAATCTTAGGCATCGCATCATCTTACCCATAGGCACTTCAGCATATATCTGTACACATGAGGACTTTAGAAAGATACATAACCACAATGCTGTTATTACACCCAGCCAATATTAAGGATAATGATTCCTTAATATTATCTAAAATAGAATCCATGTTCGATTTCCCTTTATTGTCTCAAAAATATCTTTTTACAGTTTAGTTGTTAAAAATCAGGATCCAAATGCAGTCCACAGCATGCATCTGGTTGGTGTGTCTCCGGAGTGCCTTTTGGTCTGTAACAATCCCCTCGCCGGACTCGGTGGCTCATGCCTATAATCCCAGCACTTTGGGAGGCCGAGGCAGGCGGATCACCT
Organism: Rhinopithecus bieti; assembly: GCF_001698545.2. Taxonomy (NCBI): domain Eukaryota; kingdom Metazoa; phylum Chordata; class Mammalia; order Primates; family Cercopithecidae; genus Rhinopithecus; species Rhinopithecus bieti. The sequence continues at coordinate 272,795 of NW_016808027.1, forward strand.
GAGGTCAGGAGTTCGAGACCAGCCTGACCAACGTGGAAAAACCCCATCTCTACTAAAAATACAACATTAGCTGGTGTGGTGGCGCATGCCTGTAATCCCAGCTACTCAGGAGACTGAGACAGGAGAATCACTTGAACCCAGGAAGCAGAGGTTGCAGTGAGCCGAGATTGCACCATTGCACTCCAGCCTGGGCAACAAGAGTGAAACTCTGTCTCAAAAAAAAAAAAAAAAAAAAAAAAACACCCTCCCTTTTTTCCCTTAGGCTGTTCATTTGTCCTGAGAAACTCAGTCATTTGTCCTGTGGGATTTTTCACATTCTGCAACTGGCTGATCATGCCCTGGTGGTAGCTTTTGAGGGGCTGGCAAGGGTCGTCTCTGTGTGTCCCTGTGCATTGCCTTGGGGGTCTCTGACTCTGGGTCCACCTGTCTGTGTGTGGTGGGCCCAAGTGTACATCTCTGTCTTAGAGACTGTGTGCCCCGGACGTGTTGTTCCTATGCAGATGCGGCCTGTCCCTCTGTGCGTATGTGTACGTGTACTTTAATATTTGATTGCACTAACTCTGAAGCTAGGACTCTTTTTTAATAATACTTTGAGTTGCTGTTTTATAAATCCAGGTCTCCATAACCATAGTGCCCTGCCCACCTGAGTAACTACCCCCCTGCCCCCATGGACAACTTCCTGACAACAGAACCCCACTTGGACGGGCCTGAGGCAGGTGCAAGCTCTGAGATGGAGACTAAGAATTCACCCCAGCAACATGTATGCTTCTGGGGCCTTCCTGGAGTCCTGAGTCTGGCCAGGGAGGGCCAGGTTTCCACATCTTTCTCCAGGAGGCCAGCACCTAACCCAGAGAGACCTTAACTGTGTCTAAAAGCTTCCAAAAAAGACTTTCCCCTTCCCAAACACTTCCTCTGCCCTGAGGGTCTTCGTAACCCCTCCCAAGCTTCTGCTTTCTGCAGCCCCAGCCCATGCAGCAGGGAGCATGGGCCCCTGTCAAGTGGTCCCTGGTGGAAGGCCCGGCCACAGGATATTTAGAGATGGGTGGGATTCCACTGAGTCTGTACCTCTCTCTTCATGCCTTTATAGTCCTGCTCCCCCTGGGAGTGCCTCACACAGCCCACTGGTCTGGGAGACAGGTAACATGTCCTCCAACAGTGCTGTGTGCCAGGGACAGGGGAAGAAAGAAACTCATAACAGAGACCCTGCTGTGTGCCTGGTCCTGGGCTAGGGTCTCTGACATTTGTTATCTCACCTATGAGGTTGATAGTGTTCGCCCATTTGATAGCTAAAGAAACTGATGCCCAGGCTCTGTGTCTGGGAAGTGGAATTGCACCTTTTCAGTCTGTTCCAAAGCCCTCACCACTCCCTGGCTCCCCAGTGCTAGGATGTGTCACAGAAGAGGGGAGTGGCTGGGGAACATCGTCGCCAGAGGGAGAGAAGGTAGGAACAGGATTGTCTTCAGTGGGAATGAATGAGATCAGCCATGGGAATCCTTCCCACTTCACCCCTTCACTGACAGGGGCGGGGATAGGGGATGGGGTGTCCTCCGTCTCTTCTTCCCTGGGACCATCCCTCATGGGCCTGGGCTTAGCCCAATCCTTAGTTTGGTGCTGACCCCCAGTGGCAGCAAAGGGTATGACAGAGTCCTCAGATGAGATGGAATTAGGGAGGCTTAGAGCCCCAACTCTCCTAATTAGGCATAAGGACCCTCATGAATACACATCTCTGAGGGCACATGGGGAAACTGAGATCCACAGAGAAATATACCCAAAGTCAGAACAATAGCTAAAGGCAGAGTCAAGGCTAGAACCAGAGCCGGGTTGAGGAAGCTGAACTTCAGAGAAGCTGAGTGGGTGCCCAGGGTCACATAGCTACTCTGTGGAGGAACCAGAATTAGAACCAGGCCTAGCCCAGCCTCCTAACATGGAAGACTTCCCATTGGCTGGGGAGAGTACATCAGCTGAATCTTGGCTCTCCCTTCACCACCCCTTCTTCCCCAGCTGGCTCCAGAGCACACGCTCATGTCCTTCCGGAAAGCCCTCGAGCAGAAGTTGTATGGGCTCCAGGCTGACATTACCATCAGGTAGGTGTAGCGGAGGGAATATAACTCCTCTAACCCCTCCCACACACATCAGCATCCACCTGGGTCTCTGCTGGGGGAACCTCTGGTCTTAGAGCCTCTGAGATGGGAGGAGGGGGGCTTAGATTATCCACAGCAGGGCAGGCACCCCGTTCCTGCAGACTCCAGGATGTAAAATAGAGGAAAGAACAAATGCTCTTGGTGCAAGCAGGAGCCCTGCCACAGAGCCACTTGAAGGGAAAAATAGATCTATATGGCTGTGTATGATGGAGCTCCAACACTCTCATGAGGGAAACAAAGCGAGTTGCAGAGTGATACAGTCACTGTGACTCCAGTTACGTTTTAAAAGACCACAAAAAAGTGACATATACACTTTCTCCCTGTACATATATAAGTAGATACTAGTATAAATGGCAGGAAGAATCCATACTAATCTCATAACAGGTTATCTGAGAAGAGAATAAGAGAATACGGGCAGGACTGTCATATATAGTTGTACAGGTTGTGTACTGAACAAGGGGATCACATATATGAGGACATTGTTCCCAGTATAGACATAGAATTGTGTATTTATCACAACTTTCTAGCAGATGGTGGTAAAATGCCTTGAGGAACAGACGGCATGGGTGCCTTTTACTTTTTCACACTAAGGCACCATATGAGCTATTGGCAACCCTGGTAGAGTAGACAAGGATTGGGGTCGGATGGAATTTGCCAAAGAGGTCTACATTTGCACTGTTCCCATCATAGCATCTCAGGGATTTGGTTCCAAACCAGGTTCCACCACTTACAGGCTGTGGACCCTGAGCTAGACACTTCCCTCTCTTAGCCTCAGTTTCTCCATTATCAAACGAGGCAGCACCTACCTTCCAAGGCTGCTAAGAGAGTAGGTCCAGCTTTTTTCCCAGCCCTCCCTCCTTGGCAGTCCCCACCCCCATCTGACCCTCACAGAGAGCCAGAAGGCATTGGCCCTTCAGGGTCACCCACCAGCCCACTGTCTTCCCTGTGCAGATGGGAAGACTGAGGCCCAGAGAGCGGCAGCCCAGCCGGGATCCTGTGCTGGGTGGGGAGGACTGTGTGGGGTGACCATCATTGGTGGGCAGGTGAGGGATCTGGGGAGTCAGTGACTCGACGGCCCCACCCTCCCTGCAGCCTGGACGGCGTGCCCTTCCTCATGCACGACGCCACCCTGCGGCGCACCACCAACGTGGAGGAGGAGTTCCCAGAGCTGGCCCGCAGGCCTGCCTCCATGCTCAACTGGACCACCCTGCAGAGACTCAATGCTGGCCAGTGGTTCCTGAAGGTCTGGCTGCACCTGATCCCAATCTTAGGCATGGAAAACACCAGCAGGGACTGCAAGGAGTGAGATGCAAGGGTGGCCATCAGCTCCGAGACCCCCACTCACAGGGCTTTCCCGACCTCCACCCAAGCTGCTTACTGGCCTCCGGGGCTCTTGCCACTGCTGCCAGATCTCGTGGTTGTCACTGCTTGTTCTGGGTCCGTTTCCCTCACTATAAAACGTTGACAGGGACGAGAGCAGTAAATAGAATTGTTAACTCTGTAAAACTCTAGAGATGGGTTGGTTTTCTGGTCTGAAATGCTCTAGAAGGAGAAATGCCGTGGGTCTGGGAGCGATTCCAAGCAAGCTGTCCTCCGTCCTCTTGCTAAGCAAGGTGTGGGGAAGAAAGGTGAAGGCTGGGGCCTCCTACAGCCTCCACATGGCCACAGCCATCAATCTGCCGACCCCAGCAGACTCTGGCAGCCCAGGGGTCTCCACGCTCAGTTGCCAGAAGGGTATATGGGGGCCCCGAAAGGGCTGATGATGCAGCCATGTGTGTGTCCCTATCCCTGCCAGACCGACCCCTTCTGGACAGCCAGCTCCCTGTCACCCTCCGATCACAGAGAGGCCCAGAACCAGTCCATCTGCAGCCTGGCAGAGCTCCTGGAGCTGGCCAAGGGCAATGCCACACTGCTGCTCAACCTGCGTGACCCGCCCCGGGAGCACCCCTACCGCAACAGTTTCCTCAACGTGACTCTGGAGGCCGTGCTGCACTCTGGCTTCCCCCAGCACCAGGTGAGGCCCTGTTGCACTCCGGACTTCAGCTTTCCCATTTGTAAAATGGGGATCACACACCCCTTACTTCCCTGGCAGGGTCATCATGGGACAAGAGGAGAACAAGAAAACACTTTAAAATGTGTAAAGGTCCAGACTGTCAAGTTATTTCAGTGAAGTGTTGCCCTGTTGTGTGGTGTAATAATTTGGGACTAGAGAAATCTGACATCAGTTTAGGATGGCACACTAAGTGCTAGTGGCCATGTGCAGAGTAGTGGCTGTTTGGGTTTTCCCTCCCATACTAGCAGCGGGCCAGAAGGGAAGCTTCCTGAGTTGCTCCCAGTGCGCTTTGCAACCTTGGCTGGGACTGAGTCCTGCCCTGCTAATGACTGCATCTGAGCTTTCACTGCCTGCCAGGTCCCGTCTCTTAACCCCACGGGTGCTCTAGGAGGGGTAGGTACTCTTACCCATTGGGCAGAAGAGAAGTCCGAGGCTGCTTCTCTCCTGCCTGCAGGTCATGTGGCTGCCTAGCAGGCAGAGGCCCCTGGTGCGGAAGGTGGCTCCCGGCTTCCAGCAGACATCAGGCTCCAAGGAGGCGGTCACCAGCCTGCGGAGAGGCCACATCCAACGGCTGAACCTGCGCTACACTCAGGTGTCCCGCCAGGAGCTCAGGTGCCTGCCCTGACCCAGGCTTCTCCAGGAGAGGGTGGGACTGAGTATCTCTCAGTCCTGCCACCACCACCCCACAAAACACACACACAGTTGGGCAGAGGGATGGGCACACAGAGGAATCGGGCACACATGGTTCAAAGACGACAGGGTGTGTCGGGCAGACCCGGGCTTGTCCCCAAGCTTGGCCCCCTGCAGCCGACGTTCCTTCCCCCGGGCATGGCTGTGAAGTGGTGAAGAGGACATGCTTTACCAGCCCTCACACTGGGCCCGGAGCTGCCAGAGTCCACATGCTGACCCGCCTCTCCCCTGCCTCACAGGGACTACGCGTCCTGGAACCTTAGTGTGAACCTCTACACAGTCAACGCACCGTGGCTCTTCTCCCTGCTGTGGTGTGCGGGGGTCCCATCCGTCACCTCTGACAACTCCCACACCCTGTCCCAGGTGCCTTCCCCCCTCTGGATCATGGTGAGTTGGGGGGCAGAGGGCACCTGGGGGGCAGTGCTGGAGCTGCCTATGGCCTGCCCTGACCACTCAGCAAGCTCTGTGCTTGGGGCTGTCCCTGGGAGGTCTCTGGCGTGGTGGGGAGTCTGTGGTGGGGGTGCAGGCTTGAGGCATGAGGATTTCATGGCATCTGGGATCTGCACTAAGGTGTTGGGAGGACCCTGGACCTGATCCACAGGGAGAAAAGCATCACTAAGGGCTCTAGAGAAGTAAAGAGCTGCTTGGGTTTCTTTGGTTTGGAGGGTAACAACAGGACAGGAATAGGAAGCACTGACCGGGCACAGGGCTCACGCCTGTAATCCCAGCATTTTGGGAAGCAGAGGCAGGATGATAACTGGAGCCCGGGAGTAGAAGACTAGCCTGGGCAACATCAACATAGTGAGACCCTGTCTCTACAAAATAATAATAATAATAATAATAATTTGCTGGCCATGGTGGCACACGCCTGTAGTCCTAGCTACTTGGTAGGCTGCAGTGGGAGGATTGCTTGAGCCCAGGAAGTCGAGGCTGCAGTGAGCTGTGATCACTCTAGCCTGGGTGACAAAGTGAGACCCTGTCTCAAAAAATAAAAATAAAAAAGAATAGGAAACATTAAAATTTGCTCAGAGAATAGCAAGTAAAACAATATTTTAGCTGGTTGACTGTACACCTGCAGATAGGTGGTGGCTCCACTGCCACCTCCCTGAGCATGCAGAAGGCAGATGGAGGGTATCCTTATGCCTGAGAGAATACAGTGCCAATGAATCAGACCTAAGATGTGGATGGTTCTGTGGGAGAGGAGGGTGAAGGGAAGGCAACCTGGGGAAAGGGGCAAGACCGATGGGATGAGAGTCAGGAGGGAGGGAGGAGCAGAGTCACTGTCTTTCAGTATCTGGCTCCTGCTTTGAGGACCCTGGACACACAGACCCTGCAGGCCTAGCACATGCCCCCTCTGCCCTTAGCACCATACAGTCCCCTCCTACCCTGAGAGTGCACACGTGTACACACATGCCCCGGCCCCCAGGCCCATGGAGCCCGGAGCCCACACCTGCAAAATGTAATCTTCAGCCCCCAGACCCCCTCAGAGTCCTCCCTTGCCCTTCCCCAATGGCCATGTGGGGTCCTCTGGTCCACGGACCCTCAGTCTGGAGCCTCAGTCTGGACTGGCCGTGACTGGAAGTTGGCCTCGGGCCGTCTGTCCACAGCCCCCGGACGAGTACTGTCTCATGTGGGTCACTGCCGACCTGGTCTCCTTCACCCTCATCGTGGGCATCTTCGTGCTCCAGAAGTGAGTAGGATCTGACCACTTCCGTGGCCATCCCTGCCCTACAGCAGGCCCAGCCCCTACCCCAGCCAGGTGAACCTGCTCCTGAGCCCTGGGCCCTCAGCCAGGAGCGGGCCTGACCAGGGGAGAAGGAAGGACCCTGGTGGCCCCATCCTGCCTCAGACAGAGGCTGGGTGGCTTCTGGAATGAACATGCAGCTGGGAGCCCAGAGCCAAGCTCCGCCTTGAGTGGCTGTACGGGCTTAGGTGAATTTCAGTTCCTCTCCAGGCTGGCCTGCTCATCCGTTAGCCAGGGCATGGGTTCCCACCAGCCCTCAGCAAGATAGCTGGGGTGTGCTCAAAGTGGGGAGGTGTGGTTGGTCCCAGGGAGGGTCTAGGGCCAGCCCGGGGCCCCCACCCAGCCAGGAACCAAGGGTCTGGGATTTTATTCTTTACTGACGTTCTCTCTCTGTCCCATCCTGCTCTGATCGGCGCATGTCCCTCCTCTCTCCCCCTCCCCCTCTCTTTGCTGCACTCTGGCATCTCACAGCTATCACTTGATCAGGTAATTCTGGTGTGGTCTTCCTCCTCCTCCTGTTCCTCTTTCTCCCTCTTGCCATCCCCTTCTCCAGTTCTGTCTAAAAACCCGCCGTGCACCAAACCCTGTGCCTGGGTCACCTCGCAGACACCGCCCTTGCCTGAAGCCTCCCTTACCCCTGCAATCCTCTTTTCTGCTCCTGCCGTCCCACTGCCGTGTGTGTCCCTCTGCTCCCTGTTCCCACGGCCGTTTCTGCAGGTGGGGACCAGTGTTTCCTTGACAGCTTCCTGACCTGGCCTCTCTGTGTACCAAAGTGTCTCCCTCTGGAGGAGGGGACCCTACCTGGGCACCGCCATCCCCCTGCCTCTGGCACTCACCGGGGTCTTCACCACTTGTCCAGGGCAGACCTTACCAAGTTTCTGCCTCTCTCTTCCCATCTTCTCCCTCCCTGGCTCTGCCTCTCCCACTGTTCACTCTTCCTGTTTACCTTTCTCTGCCTCTCCCATCTCTTTCTCTCTCTTCTTTACATTCTATCTGTGACACCCATCCCTGCTTTGCTCCCCCCACACACAGCCTTTTCCTTGTTCCCCTGAGAGGACCCCACAGTGGCTGAGCTTCCTGTTCTGGATGTGGCTGGCCAAGAGACCCTGGCCTGACACTGTCCTGGGTTTTGACGTGGATTTCCAGGATGAGACCTGGAGCCAGGGACCCAAGTCTCCCTCCCTCTAGTGCCTTAGCCCCTCCTGGGTCAGGCAGCTTCACCAACCAGCTTCTAGGAGGAGACGCTGTCCCTGGCTATGGGACACTCCCTGAGTCATTCCTCTGTCCGCCCAGTTGACCAGCATCCACACACACCGGCTGCTGGTGCTGGTGCTGTGTCTGCAGCAGGAGTTGGGCCTTCTCACGGGGAGCCGAGCGTGTCGGGGAGGCTGCCCCATGGTGATTCAGCCGCTGGCACAGTCATGCTGGGTTTGCTCAGACACAGCCAGGGCAGTGTCATTGTCTCCTGGGGATCAGGAGAGGCCTGATGGAGGAAGGGACCCTGGGGGACAAAGGCCGGGGAGGATACCATTTCCCTGCAGGCCTTATTCTTCCATTCATTCGCTCAACAAGTATAGGTCAGGCTCCCAGGACACGGCAGGTGTTGATGGTGCTGGGGCACAGCGATGAACAGGAAGAGATTTGCTCACTGCCCTCAATGATTCATAGGGCAGCCAGCCTCGCCAGGGTGTCTGTGCCACCCCCCGCCTCCTGCTTTCCCCTTGTCTGCCTGCCCTGTTCATCCATCCATCCACCTGTCCATCTGTCTGTCCGCTTCTGCTGCGCTGACCCCATCTAGTAACTCACAATTGGTTTCTTGTGGAGTCTTGACTCCCTCCATCCCCCAAGCAGGGTTCAGTCCCTGAGACAGTTGGGTTCTTGTTCCCAAGCTGATCACCCACTCCTCTTGGTGGGGACAGGGGTGAGAGTTCAGTGATCCTTCTGCCTCGATCCCAGGAAAGGTCTAAGTTCAGAGGTCAGGAACCTGGGGCTAGTTCAGAGGAATGACAATAGTGAAGACAGTGGCCTGGGCTGGGCACAGAAACACGAGTCCTTTCCACTTAGTGCCTGGTCCCTGTATGCCCTGTGCATGCTCCACCTCCCAGCCCACTCTGGGGTTGCACCTGTCTCAGCCATCAAGGGGATTCATGCTGTGACCTCCCTCCCCAATAGGACTGTCAGGACAGAGCAGCAGCTGGCCCCATTCCAAGTCACTCTAACCCCCTTGCCTTGGGAACCTGTGCAGACCAGCTCTGGGCAAAGCCCCCTACCACCTGGCCCCACCCCCCTGCTTTCCTTCCCTCCCTCTCAGGGTGTCTCCCCAATAGCTTCGCTTAGCCTGGTCATGGTGGTAGAGTTGTAAGAGACATCAGCTGGACTCCCTGAGATTGGTGTGTGCCCCAGCTTAGGTCAACAGAGTCATGCCTACTAAGCTCCTCCTGTTCCCAAATCCGTCCCATTTAAAGAGAGCCAGGTGTATTACTGGGGACACCTGAGACAGAACTAACCAACTCTAGTCCTGGGCCAGGGCTGCTGACTGATGGCTCTGGAGGTAAAAGGGAGGCCGGGGAGCCCTGGCCGAGAGTCAGTAGGCTCTGATTTGAGCCCCAACTCTGCTCTCTCTCTGGATTTATTTCCCCCTTATACGGTGGGACAAGAGTCCTGCTGGTCTCTCAGGCCACATCCAGAGAGGCTCTGGAAGTAGGCAGGGTCCCTGCTCCAAGGGAGGAGTGAGGAGGGACCTGATGCCCACGGGGCCGTCTCTGCAGGTGGCGCCTGGGTGGCATACGAAGCTACAACCCTGAGCAGATCATGCTGAGCGCTGCAGTGCGCCGGACCAGCCGGGATGTCAGCATCATGAAGGAGAAGCTCATTTTCTCAGGTACACAGCCCTGCAGACAGGTGGAGGCAGGCCCTGGGCCCAGCTTTCTGCACCTCCACATGCAAACAGATGTGTATGCGAACACATTCACGTGTGGCACATACGGGTAGAGACAAGGGCACAGATATACATAAACCCACCGGGATTATACCCACACACATACAAAGGCATAAGTACATGTGTGAAAACAGACACCCCCACACACAGTCATCCACTCTGTCATCCACCATGGCTCGGTGTCAGTGCCATGGTTGGTGGGCAGGGGTGGGGTAGGGAGAGGAGTCTGTTTTGAAGGCCCGTCCCCCTTTGCCTGATTCATACTTAGATCCTACAATACTGGCCTCACCCTTGCTCTTTGCCAGTCCCTGTCAACATTCCCAGTCTGATGGAAGCAGCAGCTACGTAAGCAGAGGCATGGAAAGTCGAGTTCCTGCCATGGGAGTGCTGTGGGGGAGGGCGTGGTCAGGGCTGCCTGGGCAGTGAGGAATGCTTTGGGTGCCTGATACACTGAGATGGGGAGGATGCATAGCAGGTGCCTGGGTAATGGCTTCAAGTTGAGGGCCGAGCGAGCTGAGGGAAGGAAGGGCATTCCAGGTGGGCACGGCATGTGCGCAGAGGTGGCAAGGGAGCACTGCTTGCCTGGGCACCAAGAATGAAGTGTCCCTCTATTGGGCCGAACTCCACTCAGCAGAGCTTTCTTGAGCCTTAGATCCGTGCCCAGCACTCTACCAGGCCCTGGGGACATAGATGCCCAGAACCCACCCTGGTCCTTGAGGTGCTTTGGGGGCCCAGGCAGCAACCATACAGAATATGGCCAGGGCAAAGGGAAGCAGGGGCTGGGGTTGCCATGAGGAGGCCCGGACCCGGCCCAGGGCTCTGATGAGGCTCCCAGGAGGCTGAGTGACAGATGAGAAGACTTGAGCCAGACTGTAGGAAAAGGAGGTGGTGTTGGGGCAGCCACTCCTAAGAGAGGGGCCAACACACGCAAAGGCCCTGAGGAGAGTGGACACATGGGTGCCAAGCTCAGGGACACAGGTGGTTTTCTGTGACTGCAAAGTGGAGTCCCAGGGGACAGCAGATGAAGGTGAAGCTAGAGTGCTCAGCAGATACCAAAGGGGCCTTGAGTGCCGGGCTCAATGTCGACCTGAGCCCAGTGGTTTCATCAGCCTCCAAGTGCCCAGCTGGGTGGTACAGCCTTCCTGCCCCATCTGTCACCCATCCTCATGACTGCCTCCTCCCTGACTCACATTCTGTCTCCCTCTGGCCCAGCAGAGATCAGCGATGGTGTAGAGATCTCCGATGTGCTCTCCGTATGTTCAGACAACAGTTATGACACATATGCCAACAGCACCGCCACAACTGTGGGCCCCCGAGGGGGTGGCAGCTGCACCAAGACCCTCACAGAGCGGAGTGGGCGTTAGCTGAAGACATGTCTGTCCCACCTTCTATGACACAGAAGCCAGGGGAGCCTAGGAGAGCTGATGGAAGCATGTCTGAACTCGGAGTGCTCTTGGGAGCTGGCTCCACAGCCTCCTTGTGGGCTCCAGCCCCTTGTCAGCCGCAGCCTCTCTTGAGGGGGACTCCCGTGTCCCCCTGAGGCCCAGCTGGACCAGGACTCCAGCCTCTCAGATGCCCCTGCAGGCCTGGGGCTCCTTCTGGGTGGTGTGGGGCCTAGGGCTTGGGCCCCTCTTCTGAGGCCCTCTCCTATATCCTGACTTGGAAGCTTTGATGGGTCATGGGCCATGCCATGCCCCCTGTGGCAATGGAGGGTGCAGATGCTCAGCTGTGCTGTCTGTCCTCCTATCTGTGCCCCGAGGCACCTGAATTCTCTGTTTTTATCCTGCCCCAAGGGACTGGGCCGGGCCTCTACCCAAAGCAACTCTGCTCTTCCTGTCAGTCTCAAAGCACAAGGAGGTTCGGCCCAGGAGGAAGCCAGCTGCAGTGTGGAGACACGTCCTCCTTCCCAATCCGCCTCATGCCACCACCAACCCCCTGTCCCAGGAGCAGACCTGAGCCACATTCCCTAGGAGCAGCTGGAGATGGCCAGAAGAGTGAGCTCAGGGCTACTGGATCCTATGCCGAAGTGTCCAGCAGACCTCAGGGCAGAAGAGTCCCCTAACCCAGGAGTCCACAGACTGATTTAACCTCAGGTTCCCACATCAGTGGCCACAGGGCAGGGCCCACCTGGTAAAAGTGTTCTGGACATGGTCAGGGTGGGTGTGTAGCTAAGTAGGCCTGCACAGAGGGAACCCAAGAGGCTCGGCCAATGTGATTAAAGCTGCCATTTTGATGTGTGTTGTCTCTGAATTGCCACCAGGAGGGTGGGGACAAGTGCACTGGGTCTAGGTTTCAGTTCTGACCCTATGATTTGAGGAGGAACCATTCTCAGGAATGAATGGGAAAGCGGCAGGAATGGTGCCTCCCCTTCTCTGGGTCCACCATGGTGCCAGTGGCTGGGAGCCGGTATCCTCACATGGTGGATGGGGAGACAGTCTTGGAGAGGTAAAAGTGACCTCCAAAGGCCACACAGCTTAGAACAGGCCAAGCCAGAATCCCACCCAGAGTCTGACCCCAGCGCATATGTATGTCTCCCGTAAGCTAGGAATGACACGCAGAGGGGGAGGGCTCCTGGGTCCAATGTAGGGCTGGGAGTGGGACTGGCAGGTGCTCTCACAGCCACATGAAGGCATTCTGAGCCTCCCGGCTATGTTGGAACAGACCTTCAGCACAGGGAGGCCTCTTCCCCATGTGAGGAGTTTGGCTTTGACTTCTCCGAGCTTTGGACCTGCCTGAGGAGGGCCCATGCCCAGGACTGGGGGCACCTGGGCTGAAAGCCAAAGTACAGCCCTGGGACCACAGGTGTCCTTTCCTTCCAGTCCTTGGGACTTCTGCTGTCTGTGAGCAGGAGTCAGTGGTGGTGTCTGAGCAGGCCTGTAACTCCCCTCTTTGTCCTGAGAGTCTGCCTGGTCATGGGTGTGTCCTGAGGGAAAAGGGGGAAGCTGAGCCCCAGCTCCAGCCTGCATCAAATTAACTCCATGCTTCCTGGGAGCCAAGGGACGTGTCTCTTCCAAACAGGAATCTTCTGGATATAATTCTTGGGGTCTAGGAGATTCTGGCATGCAAATGTTGGAAGCTCCACTGGGCCCCCACAGTAGCCTTGAGGAGCGGCCCTCCTGCCCCTGCTACTGAATGTCTGGCAGGTGCTCCTCTTCTTGGGGCAGAGGTCAGCTCCCGCCTCTCCCTGGGCTCAAGGGAGTGAGACTCAGAGCCACCGTGCCCCCCGCCCCACACATGCTTAGTCACATTGGCATCTACATGGTCACACAGCCACATGTCCACACGCAGCCCAGTGCTACACAGTCACTTCATTCCATGTACTTCCACAATCACGCATAGTCACCCTGGAACCTACATGCCCACAACTGCACGATGACACTCCTCCCACACCCCAACTCCAGCACCATACACCTTCAAACCCTTGTCTTCATTCAGGAACAAGGCCAGCACCAGGTCACCCCCAAACCCAGGCACAAATCCAAATCCAAATCCAAATCCTGGAGTTGCACACACAGTCAATCCACTCTTATGCCCCTTCTTTCTTTCCCTCCCTCCCAGGGCTAGTCCAAGAGTAGAACAAAAGCCTAGCATCCCCTCCCCACTCGCTTCTCCCTTCCTCTCCCTCCCCCTCCCTCCTGGCGTCCAGCCCCTTTGTCCTCCCGCAGCTGAGCCCGAGCAAACAGCGAACGGGGGTCTGGGCAGAGCAGCACGAACATTGGAGCTTGGGCTGCCAGGGGTGTGGGCAGCAGGCACAGGCGGGAGTGATACCTGTGAGAGCAGCAGCTGCGGAGCACTTGGGAGAGGGTGTGGCCAGGTAAGCGCCAGGTGCATGGGGCAAGGCTTAGGCTGCAGGGCTGCCCCAGCTGCGTGGTGTCCACAAGTCTGAGATGGGGAGGATGCGGAGGAGGTGCTTGGGTAATGGTTTCAAGTGGATGTGGGTGTAAAAAAGAGTGACGGTGGCATATTTGAGTCAGCTTCTATAGGCTGGGCCCTACAGTCTGCATCATGACCCCTGGCTTGAAGTGCCTAGACTCAGCCAAGAAGGGAGGATACTCATTGAGCCCTACCTGGGAATTTTTACCTTCCGTGTACCAACTGGGTGTCCTTTGACCCCCAGACTGGGGATCCCAGATTGAATACTGGATCTGCTGTCACTGTGTGTCCAGAGCGCCCAGTGCAGTAGATAGTAAAATGAAAAAGTACTGACACACTTCCTAGGAGGGAACTCTTTCTCCCCCAGGGAGCTGCTTGTGCTGTGGGACACCTTTGCAAGAAGTCCATCCTTATGCTAATGGGCCCGGCCCTCTTGGGTTTCAACTCAGAGTGTAGTTGCTTTCTGGGCTAGTGGAGACAGACTGGTTGCAGCGTGCTGTGATGACCGGTCTCACTTCCCTCCACCTCCTGGCTGCTCCTTGGGACACACCCCCACCCTGGCAAGTGTGGCATGCAAACCCTGGAGCCAGGTAGATTCAGGATCCAGTCTCTCCACTTGGGCAAAAGTAGTTAACTTTCTTGCCCACCAGGGAGCTCATTTCTCACGATGCTGACCAGGGGATCCACGGCCCGGGATGACCAGGGCATGAAAGCCAGACTGACACTGGGCAGGATCTGACCTCCAGAAGCAGCAGAGCAGCTGGGAGCAGAAGGATGGAAGGAGAGGCAGGGCGCAGAGGGTGGACCTGAGCCCCCTAGAGTAAGCTGATGGAAAGGAGTGAACTCCCTGTCCCTGGAGGTGTGCAAGTAGAGGCTGTGTGTTCATAATGGCCAAATCATAACCAGCATGGCCCAGCCCCTCAGTCTGCAGAGCGCCTTCACAAACACCCCTCTGCTGAGCCTCACGGCAAACCTCTGAAGGGCAGGTGTCCTGTGTGTGCTTGTTTCCCTTATGACAAACTAAAGGGGCAGGGGTGGGCTAAAGAAACTTCTCAGGTTGTGAGAATGAAATTAAATTATGTCTATAAAAGTAACTGGCACACACAGTGTCCTCCCTTCCTCTCGAGTAAAAACAATACAGGGAAACACCCATGTAGCTTGTACTGTGCACCAGCACTTTTCATAAAGCCCATGTAATAGTCATGAAGCCACAGCCCTGTGAGGTAGGGATCCCATTTCAGATGAGATAACTGAGGCCAGGACCGGCAGGTGAGAGGAGTGACTTGCCCCCGGCCACACCATGAGCCAGTGGCAGGGACTGGGTTAGTTTGTTCCTAGAGTTCTTTCCACTTCCAGACGGTGCTACCTGGAGAACACCAAGAGAACTCACTAGAGAGAGGGCCAGCTTCCCTCAGCCTGGGCTCTAACCTTTCACCCTCTCAGAATTCGCCCATCCTTCTCAGCTGGAAGATTCCCCTCAAGGACGCCCTCCCTGACTCCCCTCCACCTGGGTCCAGCGCCGCTTCTATGAACTCCCCTAACACGCGGTGCCTCCCCATGGCACCCCTGCCAGACTGGGAGCTCCGGGCCCACAGAAACTATGGTTGTCTTGCTCACTGCCTGGCACAGAAAAGGCTCCCAATAAATACTTGAATCTGTTTGCGCGAATGCTGTGTGTATGATGCTGTCTATCGGGGGAATGCTCAGGGTGTGGTCAGTGCTCAGCACCTACCGGAGATGGGCAGGAGACAGGCAGGATTGAGCAGAGGACGGTCGAGTTATTGTACCCTCTCTCTCCTGCACACGCACACACTGGGTCTCTGTGGGGCGGCCTTAGTCCCTTGACCCAGGACTTCAACTCCTGTCACGGGACCCTCCTTACACAGATATATTTCCAGGTTCCAGTAACTTCCCTGCTCCCCCGCTTCAGACCCCGGGGCGGCCAAGGCGCCTTGCTATTAGTAGCCTGGGGAACAGCCCTCCTCCTGCTGGAGTCCCTCACGCCGACTCCGCTGTTGAAAATAGTTCCTTTATTAGACCCTCCTCCGATTATCCTATTTGAGAGCGTGCCATCTGTCTCCTGCAGATATCGATAGGAAAACGCGTAGCGAGTTTGAAGAACCGAAAGGGGCACTGAGTGTCTGAGTGGGTAGGCAGGGCAGAATGTCGTGCTGGTGAGGCGGGGCTGGGGCACTGTAGCCATAAGGAACCTGAACGGAGGGGACAGTCGCTGAACAAATGGTCAAGGGAGGAAATAAACGGATGAGGGCGGTCGACTCTCCCGGGCGCAGCCAGGTGACCTCCCCGACGCTGTTTGTGTTCTCTCCCCGGCAGGATGCGGCAAGGCCCTGGGCCGGAGGAGTCGGAGCCGGGCTGCGAGGTGCCGTGCGCGGGCCCATGCCACGCGCAGCGCGTGCTGCAGACCCTGAACACGTACCGGCGGAGCGGTACCCTCACCGACGTGGTGCTGCGCGCCGGCGGCCGCGACTTTCCATGCCACCGCGCGGCGCTCAGCGCGGGCAGCGCCTACTTCCACAGCTTGTTCGCGGTAGGGCGGCCCGAGCGCGGCCCGGCAGTGGTGCCGGTAGCTCCCGAGGCGCCAGGCACAAGCCCGGCCGGGGCGGCGGCGGCGCTGGCCGTGGTGCTCGACTACGTGTACGGAGCGGGCGTGCGGCTGCGGGAGGAGGACGAGGCGGCGGCCGTGCTAGCGCTGGCGGAGCGGCTGGGCGGGCAGGCCTGCGCGAGGCCTGCGTACGCTTCCTCGAGGGCAGCCTGCGCGCCGGCCAACAGCCTAGGCGTTGCGCCCCTGGCCCGCCGCCTTCTCTGCTGCCCGCTGGCCGAGCGCTGCGGCCGGCGTCGTGCGCCAGGCCGTTCGCCGAGGTGGCGCGCCACGCCGACCTTCCTGGAGCTGGCGCCCGACGAGGTGCGCGCTGCTGGCGGATCCTGCGCTGGGCGTGGCGCGCGAGGAGGCTGTGTTTGAGGCGGCCATGCGCTGGGTGCGCCACGACGCGCCGGCCCGCCGCGGGCAGCTGCGACGCCTGCTGGAGCACGTGCGCCTGCCGCTACTGGCGCCCGCCTACTTTCTGGAGAAGGTGGAGACGGACGAGCTGCTGCAGGCCTGCGGCGAGTGCCGCCCGCTGCTGCTGGAGGCCCGCGCCTGCTTCATCCTGGGCCGCGAGGCCGGTGCGCTGCGGACCCGGCCGCGGAGGTACGGCCGCCGTCCCCTAGCCTCCCGCCCTCCGTTCTTCCCACCTTCTTCCACCGCCCATTCATTCCTTCATCATCATTTAGTACTGCCTCTTGATGATATGCAGACATTCGTTAAACATTTTAGAGGCTCGGTGCCCATAATTCTGCCCTTGAAGAGTTAAGCCAGTGAGGGAGATGCAGAGACCCCACCCCTGCGCACACTGTTTCTTTCGCCCATGCAACCGTAATTCCGAGTACTTACTACTCTACGCAAGTTCTGTGCAGGGTGCCTGGGTGCGGAAGTGATTTGAAAACACTGTTTGCCCTCTGGGAGCTCGCAGTCTAATGAGGGATAGAAATAGGCAGGAGCATGGGGAAAGGGTGAAAGCAGCCTGCCCCACCCCTGGAAAGCCAGAATGAGAGGCTCTGAGCAGAGTAGCCCTTAATCATGCCTCCAGAGACTACACTATCTCTAACACTAAGCACAGAGCCTGGGACAGAGATCCTCAGATACGTGCCAAAGGAATTAGAAAACCAGTGGCTAAAGGGTATGGTAATTCTGGTGGGGTCAGATGCTTGAGGGGTCAATGAGAAGGAAGAATGATTGGCTGAAAGGGCGAGTTATCCGGCTTAATGGAATTAAAGATGAGGGGATGTCATAGGAGGAGGGAGGCAGCAGAATCAGCGGTTGGAGGTAAGAAAAAGTGTTGAAGATGAGTTAGCGACAGACAAACCTGGGCTTGAATTCCAGCTCGTCATGACGCTTGATGGCTGCATGACTTTGGGAACGCCATGGTATGTGAGCCTCAGTTTCCTCCCGTGTGAAAGGAGTAATAATCCCTACTAATAGAATTGCCATACGGATTAAACGAGGTTGTTTTTCTAGGTGAGGGCAAGGGCTCTGTAAAGATTGTTTTTTTTTTTTTTTCTGTAGTTTAGAGGTCAGCAGAATGCGGTAAGAATGAGCGATTCTCTTCCCAATACCCACAGGGAAAGTTGGAAGTGGCAGAGTCTAGCGGGAGTGGGGCCGGGGTCGGGTGGGCGGGGGTGATGACAAAAGCGCATGAAAGGGCAGCGGGACCGTGCAGTGTGGTCGAGAGGGTAAGAAAGGGCCGAACTTGGGTGCGGCCCAACAGGCACTGGGCTTATCCGCACGCCAGATTCATGGACCTAGCTGAAGTGATCGTGGTCATCGGCGGTTGCGACCGCAAAGGTCTCCTGAAGCTGCCCTTCGCCGATGCCTACCACCCAGAGAGCCAGCGGTGGACCCCACTGCCCAGCCTGCCCGGCTACACTCGCTCAGAATTCGCCGCCTGTGCTCTCCGCAATGACGTCTACGTCTCCGGTGAGGGCGGAGCCGCAACGGGAGCTCACACGGGATTGGCTAGTAGCCTCCGCATTCTGCCCCCTTTGCTTTTTCCTCCAATTGGGAGAGGGGGGCGGGATGTGTTCTGATAACTTACAGTTACTGGCTGAAGTGAGCAGAGCTAACTAGGGGTGTGACCCGCCCCCCGCCGTTATTCAGCAATGTTAACTTCAATTCATATGATTACTTTTTGTTCTGAGCAGGTTTCCTAGGGAATTCAATTCGTATTAGTATTAATAATCACTTCATCTAGCCTACTATGTGCCGAACATTATGCTAAGAAGCTTACATTCGTTATCATTAAATCCCCCTACAATGCTGTTTTACAGATAAGAAAGGATGAGAGGCTCAGAATTTCCCCGTTGTCTCAAAAATGGCAAAGCTAGGAGGAACACACATCTGTTTGCTACCAACAAACTGTGTCCTCCCTGAGGCTCAGGCCCTTGAAGACTCAGAGAAGCATAAAACACAGTCCTTGTTCCCCTGGAGTGTCCTGGAGAGGAGAGAGAGACTTCAATTTTACCGCCAGGCAGAATGTGATCAGAATTCTGAGTCCCCAGATGATCTGGAATGCCACTAAGGGAATCTAGCCAGGGTTCATAGAAGAGATGATTTTTCAGTTGGACCTTGAAAGTTGGAGGGAACAGTATAGGCAAAGGCACAAGGGCAGGGACATGCAGAAAGGAACCCTGCGGACTCAGGGCTCTGAAGTGCAGGTTGAGTAACACAGGTGAGGCAGGAGTCAGATCACGGAGGCTTTGAGTCTGGGGCTAGGTGGATTGACCTTAATGTTGTAAAGAACTATGGGTGCCTGCAAAGGGTAAGGAGCAGGAGAATAAGCCAGGGAGGCCTCACAGACCATCCAGGCCACAGATTACCACTGGACAATTTATCCAAGTCCACTGATGGTTCTGAGCAACATGTGGGGCCTCTGTTGGGTGCCACTAGGAATAAACAAAGATGGGGGCTACCAAACAGATGTGGCTCTGGTCACAGGCTCAGGCTGAAGGGTGCAGTTAGGGTTGTCCTCAGAGAGGCTCCCATTGAGAGGTGAATCCCTGGCCAAGATCCCCAGGGTGGCCAGACATGGGAAGGGAGAGTCCACGTCCTGCGTCCCCAGTGCCTGGCCCCATAGGGCATACCATGTCCTCTAATAGCACCAATGCTGGGCCTGGAGCCAGAAGCTCTGGTTCTGGCTCTTACAAAAGGCCATGTAGTCTTCAGCAGGTCATTGTTGGTCTCTAAGCCTCATCTGAGTTTCTTATATGTAAACTGGGTGTAGTATTCCCAACACCTCATGGAGGGATGAGATCAGAAATGAAATTGTGCGGGTGAAGTTGGGAGTGAGGGTTATTGGGTCACCCTCTACCCCTCCTGGCTCCTAGTGCAGCTGGCTCTGCTTTTCCTGGGTCCCCAGTACATTCCAGATGCTTGCCTTGGGTACCCTTTGTACTCTTACCTTTCGTACAGCGGCCCCCTCTTTGCTTCCCTGAGCACGGAGCCTGGCACACCACCAGCACCACCATAAGGCGCCCCGTGAAAACCAGCCACTTCTTCCTGAATCTGTCAGGGCTTCTCCCCTCAAGGGTCATAACTCAAGACATTCTCACCACTTATTCAAAGCACACTGTCTGGGTCACAGGCCCAGAGTCTTACACCAGCTCAAGAAGTCCTCTTGCTGCCTTCCCTTAACCTTTCCTTTGGATCTGGGGGCCCTAGTTTCTAGCTCTTTGCGGGTGCTTGGGATAGCAAGAGAGCCTGTGGGCAACAGCTGCTTCTCTCTCCCTAGGAGGCCACATCAACAGTCATGATGTGTGGATGTTTAGCTCCCATCTGCACACCTGGATCAAGGTAGCCTCTCTGCACAAGGGCAGGTGGAGGCACAAGATGGCAGTTGTGCAGGGGCAGGTAGGCACGAGCTGCAGCGGCTGCCATGGGACCCAAGGTACAGATCTGTGGATGTCCTGGAGGGAGGTTGTCTAAAACCCTCTTTGTAAGAAGGGGTCTGAGGCCCCCCAAAAAAGAGACTTGTCCAAGGTCACATAATAATGGCTGATGTTAATAATAGCAATTACTGTAATAGTAACAGCCTGACGGTCAAGGATGTGGGCTCTGGGGCCATAAAATCTAGGTTTGAATCTTGATTGTGCCACTCAAGACTAAAAGAATCTGTGGGTCGGGCACAGTGGCTCACACCTGTAATCCCAGCACTTTGGGAGGCTGAGGTGGGCGGATCACAGGTCAGGAGATGGAGACCATCCTGGCTAACACGGTGAAACCCCATCAGTACTAAAACTACAAAAAATTAGCCTAGCGTGGTGGCAGGTGCCTGTAGTCCCAGCTACTCAGGAGGCTGAGGCAGGAGAATGGCGTGAACCCGGAAGGCAGAGCTTGCAGTGAGCCGAGATCATGCTACTGCACTCCAGCCTGGGAGACGAGACTCTGTCTCAAATAAAAAGAATCTCTCAACTATCTTCGTAAGCTACATCCCAAATTCAGAAACAAAAATGCTTCTTAGAATCAATTAAGTGGGGTGGTAAAGTCTCAATACCAGCTATATAGCTATTATTATTATTTTTTTTTTTTTTAATTTTTTCTGAGACGGAGTCTCGTTCTGTGGCCCAGGCTGGAATGCAGTGGTGCAATCTTGGCTCACTGCAAACTCCGCCTCCCAGGTTCACGCCACTCTTCTGCCTCAGCCTTCAGAGTAGCTAGGACTACAGGCACCCGCCACCAGGCCGGCTAATTTTTCTTGTATTTTTGGTAGAGATGGGGTTTCACCGTGTTAGCCAGGATGGTCTCTATCTCCTGACCTTGTGATCTGCCCACCTCGGCCTTCCAAAGTGCTGGGATTACAGGCATGAGCCACCGCGCCCGGCCTAGCTATTATTATTAAGCATCAGCTTGGTGCCAGGTGTTTTACAGCTGTAACCCGCATTCAGTACCCATCCTAAAGAGAGGTCGCATTATCTCCCCTAAATGAGAGGAAACCGGCTCAGGGAGGTACAGCAACTGGGTGGAGGCCACCCAGGTGGTGGCAGCACTGGGCTCCGGGGTCAGTTTGGTCTTGAAGCTGGGTTGGGGACAGGGATAGTTTCCAGCTCAGAGACTGTAAAACTGAAGCGGTGAGGCCGAGGGGCCTAAGGCCCTGGCACCCCGCTCCACGGCCCATGTCCTCACTTGCAGCTGTTCGCGGTGGGTGGTTTCGACGGCCTGAGGCGCCTGCACAGCGTAGAGCGCTACGACCCCTTCTCCAACACCTGGGCGGCCGCCGCGCCCCTCCCGGAGGCCGTGAGCTCAGCGGCGGTGGCGTCCTGCGCGGGCCAGCTCTTCGTGATCGGGGGCGCCAGGCAGGGCGGTGTCAACACGGACAAGGTGGGCGCGGGCCTCGGGCGCAAGAGGGCGTTGAAGGCTGCGGCAACCACTGTGTGCCAGGCGCAGAGCTGGGCGTTTCCATGCCCTTGTCTGTTTCCTCACTTAATCCCATCAACAGCCCAGACCAGTCACCTCCATGTTTCAGGGAAGGAAATGAGCAGAAAAATGACCCCAAGGTCACAGTGGGTCAGCAGCACACTGGGACTCAAATGTATGGGCTGGCACCACATAAGTTTCATACATTTTAAAAATTGAGGGCAAGATAGTTAAAATGCTTTCGTTACATTCCAAAAATAATACATTACTGAAAATTTAGAAAACAGAAAAATAGAAAAAAAACCCCATAATCCCACCATCCAGGCAGAGCTATTTATATTTTGGTGCATTGCCTTACAGGCTTCCGCTGAATTGATTTTTGTTTTTCTTAACAGTTCTGTTTTCTCACTGTTAGAATTTTGCATTCTGCATTTTATTCTAATTTAGGTATGAGCACTTTCCAAGTGATTAGCAACTTTACAGCCATCATTTCAATGTCTGTACTATTCCACTTGGTAGATGAACTAGAGTCTACTCATCTTTTATTGTTGGACATTTAGGCTTTTTGCAAATAAAAATATTTATCATAGCAGCTCCTTCCCTCCCGATGGCCTCATAAGCCTGTGGTCCTGGGACTTGACTCTTTCCCAAATTTGGGTGCCCACCCTTCCTTATTCCCTGACCACATTCTTTCAGCAAACCCTCCTGGAGCTGAGTAATGGGCACTCATGGTAGGAGGCCCCATTTAACACCATCCATGCAGCACTGATTTGTTATAGGCTGCTGTGGTGGAAGGGGGGGGGCGGGTCTCCAAGGAAACAGTTGAAACAGAGTGAGGTGAGCAGGCAACTAAGTACAGAAACTGTTAAGGGCATCAGAAACACCCATGGCCATGTGGACAGCTGTAGAAATAGGGCTGCAAGACACCTCAGCTGGAATCATATGACCTGAGAGCACCTGGAAAAAAGCGAGTTGACAGTGTATGCAGCCAGGAACACATCCCTATGTGGGGGTCTGCTATGAGAACCCTCTATAACCCTAAAGCAGACGGTACCTCTTCTAGCTCGGTATGATGTGCTCTATGATTAATCTTACATGAGGTGACTGTGTTCTCCATCAAAGGACAGACTGTTCCTGTGTGTGTGTGTTGGGGGGTGGGGAGGGGGAACACCAGGGAAGCCTTTAAGGATGGGGTGGCATTTGAGCAGGACCTTGAAAGATGGGGAGGCTTTTCACAAAGGGAGTCCAGAAGCAGAGGACAGAACATATAACTAGATGAAGAGCCCTTGAGGACAGGGACAGTGGATCTCCCCCTCCCTCTCAGATGCTTGCTCGGGCCAGGTGTCATCGTTTTGAATGAGTGCCCCCAGGGAGAGAGGTGGCAGCATGTGGGCAGTGGGCCATTTGGGATGGGGCAGTGTCTTCATCACCACTGCTCCTCTTGCCCCTCAGGTGCAGTGCTTTGACCCCAAGGAGGACCGGTGGAGCCTGCGGTCACCAGCACCCTTCTCACAGCGGTGTCTCGAGGCCGTCTCCCTTGAGGACACCATCTATGTCATGGGGGGTCTCATGAGCAAAATCTTCAACTATGATCCAGGCACAGATGTGTGGGGGGAGGCAGCTGTCCTCCCCAGTCCTGTGGTAAGTGGAGGCTTCAAGGCAGGAGAGCAGAACCCACTTCTAAGGCTCTGGATCTTGGAGCTTGTGAATCTTGTGTGACTCCATGCTAGGTGGTTTTATTATCCATCGCTCTCTAGCTCTGTCCTCACAGTGATAGTGAACCATGCATTTCACAGATGAGAAGACTGGCCTTAGAGAGGTTCAGCACCTGGCCCAGGCTAACTAGGCCCTGTTAAGGCAGAGTCTAGAACCCTGCAGTCCCAAGTGCTATAGCTTTGAGTGGGGATTTGGTCCAAATGACCCTGTGGTCTCTCCTGCCCTGAAAGCCACTGCTAGTAACCAGTCATAGGGTAAGAGGTGGGGAAGCGAGTTGCCAAGTTCTGCTCTAGTGATATCACAGCAGGGATGCCCAAGTCTTGGAAGCTGTGGCCCCTGCAGTTCCTTGCCTCCCCTACCTTCGTCTACATCCCCTGAAACTCCAGAGATTACACAGGTATGGTTGGACTGGTGGTCTCTGCCAGTTCTGACCTTTGGTGACCTTAAGTGGTGAGAATTCAGGTTTCCCTGAGTCTGCGATTCTAAGATGGCAGCAGTCGAGATTATTGTTATTGGTGTGCTTACCATATTCCAGGCTCTATATAAAATGCTTTACATGCTTAACTTCCATTAACTGTTAAGGGAACCCTGTGAAGAAGGCACTCTAGTTCTTCTCCCTTTGCAGATGAGGAAACTGAGGTCCAGAGAGGTTAAGTGACTTGCCTAAGGCCATTCACTGAATAAGGGTCAAGCTAGAGCTGGAACTCAGATGATCCATCCGGTTTCCTGCCTCTGTACAATCCAGATTGCCTGTTCACAGTCTGTGGGTCAAGGTCCTATTATCTGGCCTGGCCAGGCAGGGACAGAAGGAGCCCCAGGCTGAACCTGATAGTTAATTGTCTTTCTGTCTGTCCACTCAGGAAAGCTGTGGAGTCACTGTGTGTGATGGGAAGGTCCACATCCTTGGTGGGCGGGATGATCGTGGAGAAAGCACCGATAAGGTCTTCACCTTTGACCCCAGCAGTAGGCAGGTGGAGGCCCAGCCATCCCTGCAGCGCTGCACCAGCTCCCACGGCTGTGTCACCATCATCCAGAGCTTGGGCAGGTGACTCAGATTTGGACAGCCTGAGCCAGGAGGCGGAGAGGCACGCGGAGCTCAGGCGCACACTCTGCTCCCTCGTGGCACCTCCACACAAACAGCCCTTCACTTAACAGTCTCTTTTCTTGTAGAAATAAAACCTTGTTGGGTCTGTGTTCCAGCTGCAGTCTGCCCTGACTGAGATGGAATGTCCAATATTTGCTCCCTGTGTTTACTCTTAATGAAGCACTTTTATACCACTGCATTTATACCACTGTGTTTACTCTTGATGAAGCACTTTTATATCTGTTTGGGCTACTATCACCAAACACCTTAGACTGGGTGATTTATAGACAACAAAAGTTTATTTCTCATACTTCTCAAGGCTGGGAAGTGTAAGATCAGGTGGCCAGCAGATCTGGTGTTTGGTGAGGGCTCTCTGCTTCCTAAATAATATTTTCTTGCTGAGTCTCCACATGTGAGAGGGAGGCCAGGCAGCTCCTTCCGACCTCTTCTATAAGGCTCTAATCCCATTCATGAGAATTCCACCCTCATTCCCTAAGCAATTTAATGCCTTCCCAAAGGCCCCACCTCTTACTACGATCGCTTTGGGTATTAGGCTTTGACACATACATTACCTCATTTACTTTCAAAATAGTAGTATGGGCATTTTAAAAAACTGTATTTCATGCATAAAAAACAATATATATAAACAGTTAAAGAATAAAAAAATGCCAGGCTCGGTGGCTCAAGCCTGTAATCCCTGCACTTTGGGAGGCCGAGACGGGCGGATCACGAGGTCAGGAGATCGAGACCATCCTGGCTAACCCGGTGAAACCCCGTCTCTACTAAAAAATACAAAAAACTAGCCGGGCGAGGTGGCGGGCATCTGTAGTTCCACCTACTCGGGAGGCTGAGGCAGGAGAATGGCGTGAACCCGGGAGGTGGAGCTTGCAGTGAGCTGAGATCTGGCCACTGCACTCCAGTCTGGGCGACAGAGTGAGGAGACTCTGTCTCAAAAAAAAAAAAAAAAAAAAAAAAAAA
>NW_016808027.1:298219-310425 GCF_001698545.2 Rhinopithecus bieti
AAAAAAAAAAAAAAAAAAAAAAAAAAAAAATAAAATGTCTGTTTCCCACCACTTAGAAAGAGATGGTTACAAACACCTCTGTAGGCCATGTCTGTTCCCAAACACATCCTTTCCCACGCTCCTCCGAGACGAAGTTACCATCCTTAAATTTGAGATTATCAGCACTCACTGCTAGGAGCTGAAGACAAGCAGGGCACCCCCGCCCCCATTCATGGAAGAGGCTGAAACAAAACAAAAACAGTTATGGATCCCTGAAGAACCACAGAGTGGAGGCTCACAGCAAACTGCAGGCCCAGGGTGGGGGCACCATAGCCATGGGCCTCGGAGAAGTCAGTCACCCTGGCTCTGCACCTGAACCTGTTAGGTGTACAACGTCAATGGGGGCACAAGCCCCTGATGTCATAAGCCTGGGGCTCTAGGGGCAGCAACAAACTGCTGGGTAGGGAGGGGTGAGCTCAGAGAGGGAGAGAAAGGGAACAAAAGATGTAATAGACAAGATTCTGTGAGGCTCCGTGCGTATCGCTGTGAGGCCTGGAGGAGCTGGCCAGGCCCCAGCTGCAGGCTCCCCCTCATTTGTACTCAGATTGCCTTTGGAAGAAGAGCGATCATCTGCTCCTTGCATCTCCCTCCAGCACAGAGCCAGCCTCACATCCCACCCCATCTTCCAAAGCCCCAGGGCCCTGTCTACAGGGTCTCTCCAGCTGGGGCCGGCCCATCACAGCAGGCATAAAGGCCCGGGTCCCAGCTGAGCTCCGACCCACTGATTATCCCAGATTAGGGAGCCTGTGACCATCTGGACACAGCTGATAATGGCAGCAGAGGGAGGGGAGTGGGGACACTGAGTGTGCCTGTGCCCACCCCAAGGGGAACGCTCAGGACAAAGCAAAGAAGGTACCGTATCACTGGCCCACCCAGGGAAAAAGTAGGGGCAGATCCAGGGCACACTCCTCCCAAACATATGGGCATCATAGTTGACTGGACCCTTCCCGCATGCCAGGCAGGGCGCCCCATTTCCCCCAAGCTGACTGTGCCTCCAGTGCGCTTTCGTGCACATACCTTCTCCTGCTTTGTCTGCCCAGGCCCACCTTATAACCTCAACCCCAGAGCTGCCCTCCTCTATCACCAGGCACATGGCAGGTCTTTTATGTGACCTGTCTAGTCTCCCCTGACACACCCATAGGATGGCCCTTGAGGCAGGAATGGTGTCAGTTTCACCTGTGTCCTCCAGTGCCTGGAACAAGGCTTCCCACTGACTACACTAAATCGTGTAATAGTGAAAGGCAGGCACTATTGCCACCCACCTGCCCCCTCACAAGTAAGGAAACAGAGACTCAGCCTTGTGAGGTGAAGTGACTAAAGTCATTGGGCTGGGGAGTGGCGGCAGAGCCAGGATTCAGACCTGGGCCCAGCTATCTCTGAAGCCAGCTCTCTCCATGTTGCCTCCCCCAGGATGGAGACTAGTCATTTTATGACTATTCTTAATGCTCTTCCAAAGAACAAGATTTAAAAAGTAAAATAAAACAACAATATAAACCCAGCACTTTGGGAGGCTGAGGTGGGTGCATCACCTGAGATTAGGAGTTCAAGACTAGCCTGGCTAACAAGGCAAAACCTCATCTCTACTAAAAATACAGAAATTAGCTGGACATGGTGGCACATGCCTGTAGTCCCAGCTACTGGGGAAGCTGAGGCAGAATTGCTTGGGGAGGTGAGGTTGCAGTGAGCCTAGGTTGTGTCACTGTACTCCAGCCTGGGCAAAGAGTGAGACTCCATCTCAAAAATAAAAAATAAAGCCGGGCGCAGTGGCTCAAGCCTGTAACCCCAGCACTTTGGGAGGCCGAGACGGGCGGATCACGAGGTCAGGAGATCAAGACCATCCGGGCTAACACGGTGAAACCCCGTCTCTACTAAAAAATACAAAAAACTAGCCGGGCGAGGTGGCAGGCGCCTGTAGTCCCAGCTACTCAGGAGGCTGAGGCAGGAGAATGGCATAAAGCTCCCGGGAGGCGGAGCTTGCAGTGAGCTGAGATCCGGCCACTGTACTCCATCCAGCCTGGGCGACAGAGCGAGACTCCGTCTCAAAAAAAATAAAATAAAATAAAATAAAACAAAACAAAATAAAAGGAAACATTCATTACCATATGGATATATTAGATTTTTGTTTTTTGTTTGTTTGTTTTGAGAAGGAGTCTTACTCTGTTGCCCAGGCTGGAGTCCAGTGGCGCAATCTCAGCTCACCGCAACCTCTGCCTCCTGGGTTCAAGCAATTCTTCTGCCTCGGCCTCCCTAGTAGCTGGGATTACAGGTGCGCACCACCATGCCTAGTTAATTTTTGTATTTTTAGTAGAGACGGGGTTTCACCATGTTGGTCAGGCTAGTCTCGAACTCCTGACCTCAGGTGATCCACCCGCCTTGGCCTCCCACCCAAAGTGCTGGAATTACAGGCATGAGCCACCACGCCCAGTCAGAGTAACCACCAAATAGTGGTTACTTATCACACAATACCGTGTGATAAAAACCTGAACCAAACAGTGAATCAGGATGACTATTCTTCCTGGTATGTCGAGGGTAAACCAGTGAGCAAAAAATCCACCTCCTTTGGCACCCACACCCTCTGGCAGGAAAGTGGCCCTATTGCTGTGCTATGCTTCCCCGGAAGCTCCCTCTAAAAAGCAAAAAAGTCCTTAATTAAAGGCCAGCTCTACCTTCTCTCTAGGCAATTGAGGGCTCAAAGCGCCGAGCTCTCCTGCTCACCACACTAAGGGCTGTGAGAATCGGCTGGTTGCAGTTGTAGTCAATGGCCTGCCAGTGAGGGCAGGATGCATACATCACAGTGGACTCCCTGCTCAGTGGACAGAGACCCAGTTGTACCTGGGCAGGCTGAGTGGTTAGCACAGCACTGGACTAGGCACCAGAGGCATGGCTTCATTTGAATTTCAAAGCTACTGGGGCTCCATCTACTTATTTGTGAAAATGAGGGTTTGGGATCACATAAGTCATTCCCAATCCAGAGACTCATGTTACTTGTTCTCAAATTGGAAGTCAGGATCTTGACATTCTAAATTTTTTTTTTTTTAATTCAAGACCAATTTATTCTCAAATTTTGCAGACACAGAAATAATATCCCTGAAGAAAAGTACATTAAACAAATCTTTTAATTCACTTCATCCTGTATTTTATTTTTTATTGAAAAAAATTTTTTAACCTTTTTTTCCCCTACCACTGCTGCCACTCATCATATATTTTAAAATAACTTTTTTCCATATTGATTTTCTCCATTGGGGATAAAACCAAAATAAAAGATAACCCAAATACGGTTAAAAAATGTTTAGGATCTTGGGTTCCATGCAGTTCAAAAACTCTGTCAAAAGGTTATATTTACCACCAGATTGCCACAATGGCATAACAAAGTAAGAATTAGGTCCCTGAAATGGGTGGGGTAGTCCTGCCAGCTGGATCACATGGCCACCTACCCAGAGAGTCTGGGGCCAGGGGCAGCAGGTGGCCCAATGGCAGCCTTCCCATCCCTGGAATGAAAGCAAGAAAGCAGAGCCAAAGCTTCAGCTGTGTGGCCTTAGGGGTGGGGCAGACTTGTGGAAAACCAGGATGCAAACACCCTGGTTGCTGGTGGTCCTGGAGAGGTGGAGCCCGTATCTCCACCTCTTACATCTGACCAGTTGCATGGCACGATGGGGAGGTAGGCCCACTTCCTTCCTGGCCTCTAGATCTTGATCTGGGCAGAGGCTGGGCAGCAGGGTCATTCTGGCCAATGCTCACACAGTAAGCTGATCTCCATAGGTTAACAGTCACCTTCCTTCCCAAGACCCCAGCATCCCCTTACAGGTGTACTTTCCGGTGGCAATACCCTGCACCTGGGGCACACCATCAGCAGTTGAGTCCCCTGGGACAAGCAGCACCTCAGAAAGCAAGGCCCTGGGGCTGTGGCTCTGGGAAGGGGCCAGGAGACCAGCCAATGTTTCTCACCTCCCAGGCTCAAGTGATCTTCCCACCTCAGCCTCCCAGTAGCTGAGACTACAGGCATGGGCCACCAAGTCTGACTAGTCTTTAAATTTGTGTGTGTGTGTGTGTGATGGAGTCTCGCTCTGTCGCCGAGGCTGGAGTGCAGTGGCGCGATCTCGGCTCACTGTAACCTCTGCCTCCTGGGTTCACGCCATTCTCCTGCCTCAGTCCCCCAAGTAGCTGGGACTACAGGCGCCCGCCACCATGCCCAGCTAATTTTTTTTATATTTTTAGTAGAGACGGGGTTTCACTGTGTTAGCCAGGATGGTCTCAATCTCCTGACCTTGTGATCTGCCTGGCTCAGCCTCCCAACACAGGGATTACAGGCGTGAGCAACCGTGCCCGGCCTAAATTTTTTTAGAGATGGAGTCTGGCTGTGTTGCCCAGGTTGATCTTGAACCCCTGAGCTCAAAGGATTCTCCCGTTTCGGCCTCCCAAAGTGCTGGGATGACAGATGTGAGCCACCATACCCTGCCAATATTTCTTAAAGCCTAAGAAAAATCACCAATTCCCCCTAAGATGTACTGCATGGATTAAACTTATAAAATGAGGTTAGTAATGAAATGTGTCCACTATAAGGGATGTCAGAAGATTAAATGTTTACAGAAAGCTCGGGGCATATAACAATTATCTTCTCACCATGGTCATGCTTACGCTATAAATGTAGCTTTGGTTAATAACAGAGAGTCATACCAATCTGGGTATTATAAGGACAAAAAAAAAGAGAGAATGGTTTGGTAGATAAAATAATATCAAAATCTAATGTCCCTGAGGAGAACAGTAAGAAAAACAATCTCTGAGGTTGAAACTATTAACTCTCTACAATACTTCAATGTTTTCCTGTCTCATGTTGGCAGGCCCTACTTTGAAATGCAACAGCTGCATTTACACACAGCAACATCAGATATCAGAAATAATCACTAGATGGTTGCCTGTAATCCCAGCACTTTGGGAGCCCGAGGTGGGCGGATCACCAGAGGTTGGGAGTTCGAAACCAGCCTGGCCAACATGGTGAAACCCTGTCTCTACTAAAAATACAAAAATTAGCCAGGTGTGCTAGTGCACACCTGTAATCCCAGCTACTCAGGAGGCTGAGGCATGAGAATCACTTGAATCCAGGAGGCGGAGGTTGCAGTGAGCTTAGATCATGCCACTGCACTCCAGCCTAGGTGACAAAGTGAGACTTCATCTCAAACAAACAAACAAAAATAATTAGAAATAATCAAGATGGAAAATGGAACAAGGCACAGTAAAAGGCCAAATTCACCATTGTATAATGGGGATGATTATCTGCCCAGCTATGCCCACCTTTCAGTAGAAGCAGAAAGCATGGCACCTGTAGTCAGGGTACATATGGTTGGGATGGAGAGAATCCAGTATCATGAATTTAGCTATTAAAATCCAAGAGGAGGCCGGGCGCGGTAGCTCAAGCCTGTAATCCCAGCACTTTGGGAGGCCGAGACGGGCGGATCACGAGGTCAGGAGATCGAGACCATCCTGGCTAACATGTTGAAACCCCGTCTCTACTAAAAAATACAAAAAACTAGCCGGGAGATGTGGCGGGCGCCTGTAGTCCCAGCTGCTTGGGAGGCTGAGGCAGGAGAATGGTGTAAACCCAGGAGGCGGAGCTTGCAGTGAGCTGAGACCCGGCCACTGCACTCCAGCCTGGGCGGCAGAGCGAGACTCCGTCTCAAAAAAAAAAAGAAAGGTCCAAGGTCACCCACTAACTGAATCAGTGCTGGTGCCAGAATTTGATCCCAGGTCTCTGATTGCAATGCTCAGCTTCTCCCCACATCTCAAGTCTCCTTAGTAAAAGCACTGCAGAGGAAGGTGTTCCCACTCGCCTCACAACCACAGCAGCACTGAGATACTCATAGCCTTTGCTTCATTTCCCAGGTAACAGTGTGGAGCATGGCTGACTGGAGGTGGTGAGCTGGGTGGGGTCTGTGGCTGAAATTTCTTGGACCTCCCCTTGGGGGTGAGGTCACAGATGCAGGTAGCAGGCTCCAGATTATCACATTATGCTGTGGGCTTCAGCAGCCTTGCCAGCCCAGATTCTGTCTGGGAGTGGATCCCCCAAAAAACCCTTTATCCACTGTCCTCTCACACACATTGTGCTTCTCCTGGTTCTCTACGCTAACGGTGGTGTTTCCATCCCTGACTCTGGCTCACCCTTTGGGTCTATCCCCAAGAGCTCACATTACTAGCAGGTGTTCTCTTTGACTGATGGGCAGGCTCATCAGTTAAGCAGCTCCCAGTCTGTCACCAGCTGCCAGGAAACCTCAAGACTAGAGCCTAACTCCTCAGAGCCTGACAGTAACCTTTTTTTTTTTTTTGAGACGGCGATCTCAGCTCACTGCAAGCTCCACCTCCCGGCTTCACGCCATTCTCCTGCTTCAGCCTCTGGAGTAGCTGGACTACAGGTGCCCACCACCACACCCGGCTAATTTTTTGTATTTTTAGTAGAGAAGGGGTTTCACCCTGTCAGCCAGGATGGTCTCGATTTCCTGACCTCGTGATCCGCCCACCTCGCCTCCCAAAGTGCTGGGATTACAGACGTGATCCACCGCGCCTAACCAACAGTAACCTTTGATGAGAAGTCAATGAAAGGCTTCAGCCCTTGTCTCCATGTTGCCAATAGCCATATTTCTACCAGTGGGTTCCAAGGACAATTTCACAAAGCCACAAAGCATCAACACCTTACCTAGTTGGGGGAGAAGTGCATGGAGTAAGGCACTGGGCTGGGCTTCATTGCCACTGTAGAAGCCAAAGCTATCTTTTTCAACAGCTGGGTCAGACACCAGGCTTGGCCAATCAGATGCTCTCACCTACAACTTTAAACCTCAGAGTGACACAAAGAAAAAGGGACAGGTGAAAAATCATTCACTGGGAGTCTGGTGATGACATCCTAGACCAGACTGCTTTTCAGCCATAACCTTGGCTGTTTCCTGATGTCAGCCTCCCTAGATCTCATTTCAGAGCTGAGTTTTCCAGGCTTCTCATAGATTCTGAGTTACCTGAGATCCTTCCAATAAAGTTCTGTGCTGCTTATGTTAGCCAGTTTCTCCTTTTGCTTGCAGATACAATACCTAATGTGCTGTGCAGAGCATCCAGCTCAGAAGGTTCTTGCCTCCAATGTGGGAGTCTTTTCTAAAACCCTGTTGTGATGAGGTTACCCTGAGGGGGCAGGCCTCTTTCTAAAATGGCTTCTGAACAAATCGTGCATTAAGTTGCCAGTATTGTCATACTTAAGGTAATAGCATCTGGGAAAAGATAAAAATACACACACACTCAGTTGTGTATACATGGAGTGTATCTCTTTAAGAATATACAAGAAAGCCTGGGCGCAGTGGCTCACGCCTGTTAATTCCAGCACTTTACAGCACTTTGGAAGGCCGATGGGCAGATCACAAGGTCAGGAAATTGAGACCTTCCTGGCTAACATGGTGAAACCCCATCTCTACTAAAAATACAAAAAATTAGCCAGGCCTGGTGATGGGCGCCTGCAGTCCCAGCTACTCAGGAGGCTGAGGCAGGAGAATGGTGTGAAGTCGGGCGGCGGAGCTTGCAGTGAGCTGAGATCACACCACTACACTCCTGCCTGGGTGACAGAGGGAGACTCCGTCTCAAAAAAATATGTACAAGAAACAGTGGAGAGCGCCTCCGCAGAGGGTGAGCTCAGCAGTGGGAGAGGGGTTTTCTTTTCTGTACTCTTGAATTTTTACCATGTTTATGAATAGACTAACTTGCTTTAAAATATTATTTGGAACACATGTAATTTTCACAAGTTAAAATAAAAACAGGATGGGCATGGTGGCTCATGCCTGTAATCCCAGCACTCTGGGAGGCTGAGGTGGGCGGATCACTTGCGGCCAGGAGTTCAAGACCAGCCTGGCTAACATGGTGAAACCCTATCTCTACGAAAAATTACAAAAACTAACTGGGTATGGTGGCGTGTGCCTCATACAGCCTCTTGAGGCTGAGGCACAAGAATCACTTGCCTGGGAGACAGAGGTTGCAGTGAGATGAGATCACGCCACTGCACTGCAGCCTGGGCAATAGCGTGAGACTCTGTCTCAGAAAAAATAAAATAAAAAAACACATAGACTAGTGTCATCTTTATTTCACTGGTAATCAGATTTTATATCTGAAGCCCTGATAGAAAGAAAATGACTCTCGAGCTTTCCTGTGACCCCTGGCCCTCAGCCTTGGCTCCTTTGGTCTGAGCCTCCTACTCTCCTGCAGAGAACATCCAATTACTTTGGGATCACTGATGGGGTGGAGGATGGGAGACCTGGCAGTGTGGTGGGTGGTGGCAGGAGTCCCTGAGGGCAGTATGTACCCCCATCTGCATGTTCAATGCCTCTTCTTGCCCTCTTCTTCCAAACCCTATTTTCAACTGGAAAGGAACAGAGGGAAGTAGTGATAGCCTTGGCTTGAAGAACATTCAGGAGAGCTATAAGTAAGCAAATCTCTCCTCATTCATCAAGCCCCAACTGTGGAAGTAGGAAAGATGGAGCTGCAGAGAGGTGCAACCAGGAAAGGCAATAGAGTCCATGACAAGAGCCAAGCCAGTGCCACAATACCTCCTTAAAGGCCCTATCTCCAAATAGTCGTGCTGGAGGTTAGGGCTTCAACATCACAATTTGGGGGGACATAAATCAGGCCATAACAGCAAAAGCCAGATCAGGGAAGACTTCACAAAGGCAAATTTCAACTGAGTTCTACTGGAGTCAGTCACAAGGGTGCAAGCAGTATAAACAGCCAGGTACAAAAGCACAGAGGAAAAGGAAAGTCCTTGTTTGGCCTTTCCTTCAAGGGGGCTGTAGATGGGCTTGATCTGGATATTTAACTGGAAGCCTTTTGCAGCCCTGAGGGTGGGGCCATGACCACTACTGCAGCAGGATTCTATCTACTTGTACTACTTGCTACTTGTATCTACAGATTACAAGCTAAGATGTCCGGCTGTGTTCAGTACCACCTAAGGCTGAATGGTTGTTCCTACAGGATGATGACAATGTCAGACTGCTTCACCAAGAGCCACAAGGCCTTTAAGAATTACCTCAGAGGTCTTCTCACCTTCTCTAACAGCAGCTAAGTTCAGGGAACCACTAAACTCTACTGAACAGCACTCCTGTGGCTGAGGCAGGAGAACTGCTTGAACCCAGGAGGCAGAGGTTGCAGTAAGCTGAGATCGCACCACTGCACTCCAGCCTAGGCAAGACTGAGACTTCGTCTTAAAAAAAAAAAAAGATATACTAAGTTTTGTTTTGTTTTTGAGAGTCTTACTCTGTCCTCCAAGCTGGAGGATCTTGGCTCACTGCAACCTCTGCCTCCTGAGTTCAAGCACAATGTGTAGTGGCACAATCTCGGCTCACTGCAACCTCAGCCTCCCAAGTAGCTGCGATTACAGATGCCCGCCACCACGCCTGGCCAATTTTTATATTTTTAGTAGAGATGGGGTTTCACCATGTTGGCCAGGCTGGTCTCGAACTCCTGGATTACAGGCGTGAGCCACCATGCCCGGCCAAGACGTACTAAGTTTTAAAAATACAGGCCGGGTGCGGTGGCTCACGCCTGTAATCCCAGCACTTTGGAGGAGGCCGAGACGGATCACGGGATCAGGATATCAAGACCACCCTGGCTAACACAGTGAAACCCTGTCTCTACTAAAAATACAAAAAAATTAGCCAGGTGTGGCGGCAGGCGCCTGTAGTCCCAGCCACTCCGGAGTCTGAGGCAGGAGAATGGTGTGAACCTGGGAGGCGGAGCTTGCAGTGAGCTGAGCTCACGCCGCTGCACTCCAGCCTGGATGATAGAACGAGACTCAAAAATAAAATAAAAATACTTGCTAGTAATTTTTATTATACTGTCTAGGGAGGCAATTACTTTAAAACTCAAGGTAAATGCCAAGCACAGTGGCTCATACCTGTATTTCCAGCACTTTGGGAGGCCAAGGCAGGCAGATCACTTGAGGTCAAGAATTTGAAACCAGACTGGGCAACATGGTGAAACCCCATCTCTACTAAAAATATAAAAATTGGCCGGGTGCAGTGGCTCAAGCCTGTAATCCTAGCACTTTGAGAGGCCGAGACGGGCAGATCACGAGGTCAGGAGATCGAGACCATCCTGGCTAACCCGGTGAAACCCCGTCTCTACTAAAAAATACAAAAAAACTAGCCGGGCGAGGTGGCCGGCGCCTGTAGTCCCAGCTGCTCGGGAGGCTGAGGCAGGAGAATGGCGTAAACCCGGGAGGCGGAGCTTGCAGTGAGCTGAGATCGGCCACTGCACTCCAGCCTGGGCGACAGAGCGAGACTCCGTCTCAAAAAAAAAAAAAAAAAAAATTAGCCAGAGGTGGTGGCACGTGCCTGTAGTCCCAGCTACCTGGGAGGTTGAAGTGGGAGGATGGCTTGAGCTCAGGAGGTAGTTTGCAGTGAAACTGTGCCACTGCCACTGCACTCCAGCCTGGGCAATAGAGCCAGACCCTGTCTCAAATACTCTAGTTACCAAGTGCTCACCTGAGCTCTACGTTTGTCTTATGTAGTTTTCTGAAAAAGATGTAAAAGACTAGGCTAGGTACAGTGGCTCATATCTGTAATCCCAGTACTTTGGGAGGTGGATCACTTGAGGTCAGGAGTTCGAGACCAGCCTGGCCAACATGGTGAAATCCCGCCTCTACTAAAAATACAAAAATTGGCCAGGCGTGATGGTGGGCATCTGTAATCGCAGCTACTTGGGAGGCTGAGGTTGCAGTTAGCCGAGATTGTGCCACTGCACTCCACCCTGGGAGACAGAGTAAGACTGTTTCAAAAAGAAAACAAAAACCCTCCCACTCAGCCTCCTAAAGATTACAGGCATGAGTAACTGCACCTGGCCTCGCACACCTTCTTAGATACAAGGGAGGGGGCAAATCTGGGGGTCTTTTTTTTTAGACAGGGATGGAGTGTGGTGGCACAATTATGGCTCACTGCCAACCTCCACCTCCCAGGATCAAGCCATCCTCCTACCTCAGCCTCCATATCTGGCAAATTTTAAAAATCTCTTCATAGAGACAGGGTTTCACCATGTTGTCCAGGCTGGCCTGGAACTTCTGGGCTCAAGCGATCCACCTGCCATGGCCTCCGTAAGTGCTGGGATTACAGGTGTGAGTCACCACAGCCAGACACATTTTGGTATTTTTAAATGGTTACATAGGAGTGTTTTCTTTGATAATTCAGTAATCTATACACTAATAATCTTCATATTTTTCTGTCACAATTTTATTTCTTTCTAAGCTATTACTCCTACTGCACATTGCCTTTATCACTGCACCACCTAGTGGTAATTAACAGCACTTTCTCCCAATAATTCAGTAATCTATATGCTAATAATCTACATACTTTTATGTCACAATTCATTACGTTTCTTTCTTTCTCCTTAAGCTATTACACATTTCCTTTGTTAACAGCAACACCTAGTGGGAATTAACAGCACTACCTTCTACCAGCTGAACTTCCAAGTGGACTCAAGAAAACTCATGAGGAATTTAAAAGATCACCTAATCTAATGTACAGTGCAGTATAGTTTTAACCTGTTCCCAGTACTTAATGATTTGCAGATGTTCAAATAAGTTCAACTGGCTGTGCGGTGGCTCATGCCTATAATTCCAGCACTCTGGAAGGCCGAGGTGCTCGGCCTCACTTGAGGTGAGTTGAGACCACTCTGGCCAACATGGGGAAACCCCGTCTCTACTAAAAATACAAAAATTAGCTAGGCACGGTGACAGGTGCCTGTAATCCCAGCTAGTCGGGAGGCTGAGGCTAGAGAATCACTTGAACCTGGGAGGCGGAGGTTGCAGTAAGCTTATATAGCACCATTGCATTCCAGCCTGGTAGACGAGAAAAACCCCACCTCAAAAAAAAAAAAAAAAAAAAGACAGGAATCTGTATAATCATCAAAGGCTCTTTTAAAAAGTTGAGGGAGGGGCAGCACATCTGCAAGATGAAGTTCTGGAGATTGATGCACAATGAGAATATACAGCAGTCTTCCTGCAGTACCAATGATTGGTTCCATGACCCCTTCAAATACCAAAATCCCCAGATGCTCAAATTCCTTATATAAAATGGTAGAGTATTTATACCCAAGATAACCTAGGCACATCCTTAAGACTTTAAATCTTCACTGGATTACTTTTATTTTTTTTTTTT
>NW_016808027.1:310494-318931 GCF_001698545.2 Rhinopithecus bieti
AAAAAAAAAAAAAAAAAAAGACAGGAATCTGTATAATCATCAAAGGCTCTTTTAAAAAGTTGAGGGAGGGGCAGCACATCTGCAAGATGAAGTTCTGGAGATTGATGCACAATGAGAATATACAGCAGTCTTCCTGCAGTACCAATGATTGGTTCCATGACCCCCTTCAAATACCAAAATCCCCAGATGCTCAAATTCCTTATATAAAATGGTAGAGTATTTATACCCAAGATAACCTAGGCACATCCTTAAGACTTTAAATCTTCACTGGATTACTTTTATTTTTTTTTTTTGAGACAGAGTCTAGCTCTGTCGCCCAGGCTGGAGTGCAGTGGCGCGATCTCGGCTCACTGCAAGCTCCGCCTCCGGGGTTTACGCCATTCTCCTGCCTCAGCCTCCCGAGTAGCTGTGACTACAGGCGCCCGCCGTCTCGCCCGGCTAGTTTTTTGTATTTTTTTTAGTAGAGACGGGGTTTCACCGTGTAGACCAGGATGGTCTGGATCTCCTGACCTCATGATCCACCCGTCTCGGCCTCCCAAAGTGCTGGGATTACAGGCTTGAGCCACCGCGCCCGGCCTGGATTACTTTTAATATCTAATGTACGTGCTACATAGACAGCTGTTACACTGCAGTGTACAAGAAAGTGGCAACATAAGAAAATATTTTGAAAATAAGAAAAGTCAACATGTTCAGTACAGACACAACCATCCTTTGATTATTTTTGATCCAAAGTTGGTTGAATCCACAGATGCAAAACCCTTGGACAGAGGGCTATCACTATAGAAGTGTACACTTAAAATTGTTAAGATGACCCATTTATGAGTCAAAAAGGGAAGGGGCAGATAACTTGTCAGTGTGCGCCCTACATAATTACCTCAAACATTTAAGCCCTTACCATGTGCAGCTCAGTCTAATTGAGAAGACAACCAAATAATCACAGCACCTGCTAAGCGGTCTATGGAGCCAGGGTTATCTCACCTGCCAGGCTGCATCACCAGGAAGCAGCCACCGGATTTGGCCTTCCAGGACTATAATAGCTGTCCCTATAATTCCCCTCTGTGATCAACCAGAATGTGATTTATCATCAGTCTTATATGATTTTCAAGCCAACCTGTCCCTCACTAGTTTTGCCTGAGAAAATAGTGCCCAATTTCTTGTAAAATACAGACACTGGCAGAAAATACTTCAAAATACTGACAGATAAAATCAGAGACAATTTAAATGTTCTTTACAGGTCTCTAGAACACAATGGCCTGTAGTACCAATGACTGGTTCCATGATCCTCTAAGAGAACACAACTTAGGAATGTGGATTCTAATGATAGCTTTATACTGCTTAGGCAAATTTACTTCTGAATCTTAAGTTTAGTGGCACAAGCAAATTTCCTTTATACTTTAGAGAGGTTGATTAACGAGTACATATGTAAAGAACACTTAGAGCACAGCATGACACAAAATATAATGACCATTTATATTCACTTTCTATGTGCAACGTGGATCGCCTTATGCATAGGAAAAACTCAAATATATCTCTCTTCTAAACCTATAACCCTGAACTACAGGACAACGAATCAAGGTGCTGCCTTGCTTGCTATCAGTCTTCACTATCACACAAAGATATCTCTCTGGTTAGCTCTGCTCGGGTCTTACAGTTCTGGCCCTTGCAAATACTTCAAGTATGGTACCAAGAAGATATGTAATGCTCCAGAGGCCAACATGCCCCTCAGTCTGAATACTAAACAGTCTATTCAGGCCTTGCGTCTTTGTACCAGATTTTATTAAAGATCTTTACAGAGCAACATCCAGACTCCAGAATACAGCTGCCAAGGAGACCCTGAAACCAAATAAAGCACAAAAGAAAGAAACTTTACCAGAGTTATTAAGTTCCTTATTTATGGATACACACACACTCCCATTGAGGGTTTGCAGCAACATTAATAAAATACTTAAAGGTTTGTCCTTTTTCATATATAAAAAAATACAAGGCACCTAGAGAGACAACACCTATAAACAAAAAAACCCCAGGTGTTGACCACAGCAGCTGAGCACAGTGGTTCACCTGAGGTCAGGAGTTCGAGACCAGCCTGGCCAACATGGTGAAAACCCTGTCTCTACTAAAAATACAAAAATTAGCTGGGCTTGGTGGCAGATGCCTGTAATTCCAGCTACTCGGGAGGCTGAGACAGGAGAATTGCTTGAACCTGGGAGGCAGAGGTTGCAGTGAGCCTGGGCGACAGAACAAGACTATGTCTCAAAAAAAAAAAAAAAAAAAAAAAAAAAACCTTGAGCAAATAAGGGAAGATAAAGGAAAACTATTTCATTTCATACACACGACTGAAAGCAGGAACTTCTGAAAATAAAGGCAAACACCTGTCCCAATGGAACTGAGGGTTAAATAGACCCCAGGTTTCAACTTGTATTCTCCCACATAAAGTAAATAAATGCTATTTTTATTCACCAAATGCTTACCAGAATGTGGGATACAAGTATTAACAGAAGGACTAGGAAGGACCCTATTCTGCCCCAAGAAGCCCCTGCCCCTGCAGACATACCTGTTATGCTGTGGGGACTGGCTGGGGCATGGCAGGCGGCTCTGGCTTCCCACCCTTCTGTTCTGAGATGGGAGTGGTAGGCAGTATTTCATCTTTGGGTTCCACGATGCTCACGTGGTCAGGCAGGGGCTTCTTAGGGCCAATCTTACCAGTTGGGTCCCAGGGCAGCATGATCTTCACCTTGATGCCCAGCACACCTAGAGGACACCACAGTTGTTAGCACACAGCTGGGATCTCACCAGCCCCCATCACACAAGACCAAAGAGAGCAAGCAGTTTACTTAAGCAACCCTGGGTCTGGTCCCTTCTCAGACAAATGCCTCTAAATCAATCAACGAACAGGACACTTCTGCAGAAGGAACTCATGCACAGCACCACAGAACATGGTACTGACAAGGACCAAGAGCAGGAGGTGACCTTTCTGACTCGTCATCGTGTCATCACTGAAGGGTACACAGATGGCTAAAAAAGACAAACCAACTCTTGGATCTGACAGGTCTCAGCAATTCGATTCTTACAGATCAACGTTGCAATCGATATACCAGGGAATATGAACATACCCAGCTACTTCCATGATAAACTCCCCCAAATGCTTACATGTCTGTGGAAAACCAAATCTATCCACAAATGCCCTATGACAAGCACTCTCAGCTGCTCACCCTGTCTGAGCAACACATGGCGCACAGCAGTGTCAACGTAGTAGTTAACAGGGTCTCCACTGTGGATCATCAGGCCATCCACAAACTTCATGGATTTAGCCCTCTGTCCTCGGAGTTTCCCAGATACCACGACCTCGCAGCCTTTGGCCCCGCTCTCCATGATGAACCGCAGCACACCATAGCAGGCCCTTTAGAAGAGAAGAGATCCACTTGTGTTATTATTATCAAGGACCTCCACCAAGTTTAAAAAACAAAACAAAAACTTAGTTTTCAATGTTCCTTTAATGGAGAATAAATTTGACCAGAGTCTGGCCCAAATGATACCAATTCTCTTCCACACCTATCATACGGAATCTTAGGGTAATATTCATCAAATATGTCAAGCTCCTAAACATGTACTTTCCAACTCTGGCTGCATACTGGAATCACCTTGGAAGGCTAAAATAAAAAACAAAAGAAACCCTGATGTCTAGGCCCTACTCTAGGCCAATTAAATGGGCACAGTACAGGCATATGTATTTAAAAATGCTCCCTGGGTGATTCTCATGTATAATCAAAATTGAGAACCACATTTTTAAACTCCAGTTACCCACTTTGTAGTCCCTTGTAATACTCTGCAACCTCTGAAGTCTTATTCACTAGGAAAGCTAACCCACCTAGGATCCTGGCTACCTTGCTATTAGAATGCTGATAAAACATTTTAAAATATGCCCTAAACCCCAACTCATTCAGTAGTTTACACTCTGCGAGATACTAACTGGAGAGCTAGCCACCTCCAGGCCCTTTCACATTATCTTACTTAATATTCCACAACTGAGAGGTGGTATGATGGTCCACCTTATAAGATAGGAGATCCCAGGCCGGGCGCGGTGGCTCAAGCCTGTAATCCCAGCACTTTGGGAGGCCGAGACGGGCAGATCACGAGGTCAGCAGATCGAGACCATCCTGGCTGACACAGTGAAACCCCGTCTCTACTAAAAAATACAAAAAACTAGCCGGGCGAGGTGGCGGGCGCCTGTAGTCCCAGCCACTCGGGAGGCTGAGGCAGGAGAATGGCGTAAACCTGGAGGTGGAGCTTGCAGTGAGCTGAGATCCGGCCACTGCACTCCAGCCTGGGTGACAGAGCAAGACTCCGTTTCAAAAAAAAAAAAAAAAAAAAAGATAGGAGATCCCAGACTCAGAAGTTCATTAACTTGCTTCAATGTGTGCAACTAGCATGTGGAGGGGTTACTAAGACAGACTGCTGAGTCACACATGCAGTTTCCTATTTGGTGGGTATAGGACTGGCACTAATCTTCTGAAAACCATTGTTCTAAGCACCTAGCGGGCACTCGAATCAGGTAAGCAGTCTTTTCTAGGTCCTTACCTACAGCCTTGTCTACACTACCCATCCCTACCAGTCAACCTTCCTACAGCAGTTTTCCTATCATTCCTCTAGGCAAGGCATTCCAATGCCTTTACATACAGTCAAACTGCACAAAGAACTTCCTGTTGAAATCTTACCAGTACACCCTCACATTACTATCTGCATGCAACTCAGAGGTTAAGTGTCTAGATTTTAAGCTCTCTCACATCAGGTCTTCAGAGATAAAATGGTATCTCTTCAGAGTACCATTTTAAGAGTGAATACATTAAGTAGATCTAAATGATTCCTACTGAAGTTTCATGGTATCCCACAAGTACTAAGGCACTTCTACCTAGGGATACATAACACACACCCAGTAACAGGCCTAATTATTCTTCATTGCCCACCGCACTCCCCAACGGGGCTCTTTGTAAAGCCTCCTCGAGAAGACCAACAGGAGTTGGTCCCCTCCTTGGACAGTTCTATTTGTGTTGAACTCCCAAAGCACCCAGAACAATTCTCCATTACAGCACTGACCACCCTTTATGGTCCTCGCTGCTTTCATAGTCTTGTTAGCCTGCCAGTTCAGTGAGGGCATGGTTTAGTATCTTGCTATAATGCTGGGAGACTAGCAGATCCTGTCACTTTATAACAGTTCATCTGCTAATCAACAAACAGGAGACATGTATTTTGATACACACAAAAGGTCATGACCATTAGGTCTCAGGACACTTACCTCCGCACAGCAAGCCCTCCTAGGAGTTTGTAACGCAGAGACTCTGCCTGGGCAATGGCACACAGACCTCTAGTGGCCACCTTTTCAGCATAAAGCTTTAAAGGAAGGAAGGGACATCCTGTTACCATTACCACTGTTTTCAACTGAAAGTTGAAAATTTGGCATTTGTCACAAAAGCATCACTTTCTAGACCAAGCTTGCCCAACCCACAGGCCGCATGCTGCCCAGGAGATGGCTTTGATTGTGGTGGCCCAAGACAATTCTTCCAATGTGGCCTACGGAGGCCAAAAGACTGCACAACGCCATCACAAACAGCATATAATTTCAGTATCCCTCAATTCCTAAAGCACTTCTACCACCTACACACAGTGCAGGTTCCTTGCCCTCCCACCCTGGCTCCTTTGGCCATACCAAGTACACCAATGGGGATAGTCAATCCATCATATGCAGCATCTCTACACCCAAGTTGAATGTAAAATCCTTTAACCATCAGCCATTAGCAGAACAGGCTTACAAAGTTAAGCCTATTATTCATTAAGAGAATTTCAACAAAGTTATACCAGTCCATTTGTAATGAACAAAGTCTCCCAGTTTTTAGAAGTTATCATTCTGAAGAGCCATTATCTCTGGCATACGCCAGAATCACTCACCTCTACACTGCCCTCTGGAAAGCCAAACCTCTTCTGAACTACAGCAGTCAGTTCCCGAATCCGCCGGCCCTTCTCACCAAGAACATTCTGTGTTCTGGGCAGGGGAAAAGTGACAATTCATGACTCTCACAAATGCTAGATGTAACTTTAAATCTTGCATATATATGTGGTAGCAAAATCTCTGCCACAAAGCATATAATTTTCATTGACAAAAACTAAAGTTA
Source organism: Rhinopithecus bieti (assembly GCF_001698545.2). Taxonomy (NCBI): domain Eukaryota; kingdom Metazoa; phylum Chordata; class Mammalia; order Primates; family Cercopithecidae; genus Rhinopithecus; species Rhinopithecus bieti. The sequence continues at coordinate 316,659 of NW_016808027.1, forward strand.
AATTTTCAAAATGCAGCGTTTTTTGAGACAGGGTCTCTCTCTGTCACCGAGGCTGGATCACACCAATGGCTCACTGCAGCCTGGACCTCTTGGGCTCAAGCCATCGCCTGCCTCAGCCTCTGGAATAGCCGGGACCACAGGTATGCACCACCACACCCTTTTTTATCTTTTTTAGAGAGGGGGTTTCTACATGTTGCCCAGGCTGGTCTTGAACTCCTGAGCTCAAGCAATCCTATGCCTGGCCTTAAAATCCAGCTTTTAAGAAGCAATTACATTCCCTAAGCCCAGATTCACTGGCTGTCTGTCCCCTTAAGTTCACAAAGGACAAACCGGCCCAGCGCGGTGGCTCATGCCTGTAATCCCAGCACTTCAGGAGGTTGAGGTGGGCGGATCCCGAGATCAGGAGATTGAGACCATCCTGGCTAACACAGTGAAACCCCGAATCTACTAAAAATACAAAAAATTAGCCAGGCATGGTGGTTGGCCCCTGTAGTCCCCAGCTACTCGGGAGGCTGAGGCAGGAGAATGGCAGGAAGCTGGGAGGCGGAGCTTGCAGTGAGCAGAGATCACACCACTGCACTCCAGCCTTGGGGACAGAGCAAGACTCCGTCTCACAAAAAAAAAAAAAGGAATAAACCAACTTAGCATTTACAACAATTATAGGTGATGGCCAGTCAAGTGAGTTTTACCTGGTGGCCAAGATAATGATTTCTGTCCTGGTTGGTGTAACTCGCACCTCAACTCCAGAGTAGCCATCTTCAGCCAGCTCCCGAGTAAGAAACTCATTCAGTTCAGCTTTGAAGATGCCATCAGCGACAAACTAATCCAAAAAAAGCGAAGTTCAAAATTAGGACATCGGTGTAGGCTCACTTTCACCTGAGCCAGTGTCTTATTAGTCAATGCATCCCTCCCCAAAACTAAATACCTCCAACCAATGGTTCCAAACCCTTGTTCCAACAGGAGTGCAGCAACCCTTCTCAGACAAATGCCTCTAGGTCATCTTTAGGAAGTTACTTCAACCAGGACCCTTTAAACTGTGCCACAGAATGCAGCACAGAGTAGGCCACCAGGGCAAAGACAACACCCCCAAGTCAGACTCGTCATCATCTCTTCATCGAAGGGTTTAAAACAGTTCCACGTGCAAAACAAGAAACTGCTCTAAAATGGCCTATTTACACTTCACTCAGCACAGCAAAGACACTGTACTTGTCACTGTGAAGGAATAGAATAGATAGTGGACTTAACATATAAGCTCTCTCACTTGCAGACACAACCTGGACCATTTAAAGAATCCCAGCCATGTTATCTGGCCTTACGGTACCTGTGGTTTTAATTGTAAACAGAGCTGGAAAATCCTAACTCACAAGAGTTGTGGATTTAATTTTAACATCGAAGTGTAGGTATACGAAATGACCAACTGTCTATTTTTAAAGCTAATGATTTTTACACAGTTCTTTCCCATGGAATGACAAGGCGTTAAATCCGAGGCAGCTTCCTCCCGGGGTTCTCAGACGGAGCAAGCAATCGTCAGTAACCCTTCATGTTGAGGTCGTGGGACCAGCAGACTGCACCCAGACTCAACCAGTAGGAAAACAAGTATACACTGCTGCCTCCCCTTCCCAAAACCATGGGATAAGACATGAGGGAAATGACACACGCCCTCAAAATACCACGTTTACTAATTCCGTTGACCAAAAAATGCTCACAAACGCCTTCTCCAGGACAGAAGGGGCGCCTGGTCCCCATCTCTCTGCGCTTCACTCGGAACCAGAGAAAAACCTGTCTCTCCCTTACCTGGCCACACAGCGCCCGCCTGGCTCGGGCCTCTCACTCAATCCACTGCCATCCGCGGCCCGTGGGAAAGCCAGGAAGCCTAAGCCGCTTCCCAGGGCAGGGCACGGAACTGCAGGCCTCGCAGTGGCATCCCGAGAAGCCCCTGACCCGCGCGGAGCAGTCGTCCCCCGAACCCAGTCCCCAGAGGCTCACCTTCCTCTTCTTGGAAATCTGCACGGCCATCTTGCCGCCGCGCTCCGCCAAAAGAAAAGGAAGTGGCGCGCGGGCGGAAGTGAGTATAAAGGGCGCGAGCGACAACGAAGGGCTGCGCTACGTGGACGCCTATGGGTGCTCATGGGAAATGTAGTTTTTACGTAAAGAAGGCGTCAAGGGAAAGAAGGGTGTAGGCAGGAACAGCAAAGGGGGTTCAACCAGCAGGACTGCTAGACTTCAGAAGACCTTAGAGTTCAATTCTCTTTTTTTTTTTTTTTTTTTTTTTT
>NW_016808027.1:321785-325210 GCF_001698545.2 Rhinopithecus bieti
TTGAACCCGGGAGGTGGAATTGCAGTAAGCCATGGTCAAAACCACTGCCCTCCAGCCTGGGTGACAGAGCGAAACTCCATCGAAAAGAAAAGAAAAGAAAAGAAAAAAGAAAAGAGAAGTGGACGAAACCAAAGAACCAAAGAGATAGTAGCTGTGGATCTATCTTTTTTTTTTTTTTTTAGGAAAAAGTTTCCCTCTGTCGCCCAGGCTGGAGTGCAGTGGCACGATCTCAGCTCACTGCAACCTCTGCCTCCCGAGTTCAAGCGATTCTCCTGCCTCAACCTCCCGAGTATCTGGGATTACAGGCATGCATCACCACTGGCTAATTTTTATGGTTTTAGTAGAGACAGGGTCTCACTATGTTGGCCAGGCTGGTCTCGAACTCCTGGCCTCAGATGATCCACCCGCCTGGGCCTCCCAAAGTGCTGGGATTACAGACATGAACCACTGCACCCAGCAGATGCCCTAGTTTCTGACTTCAGTCGTGAATGCTTGGCGACAACCCTTACCAAGATGAGGAACCTAGGAATAGGTTGTTCCCACCGTCCCGCCACCCCGCTCCCCGTCCATCTGTTCTCTCTCTGCTCTTCATGTGCCTCTTCATCCAGCTCCTTGGTCTGTCTATAGAGTTGTGCCAGGTTGCTGAAAACGTAAGCCTGGTAAATCCACCTGTCTGACTTCCCTATGTCTTCACTAGAGATGTGGGCACTAGAGGAGAGCACCCACTGTTGTGTGCTGGGATGAGAGTAAAATCACAGCAGGCTCCTAGACCCTCTCAGTGGATCACTTCTATTTCCTCATTCCCATATGCCTCACATTCTCCCACAGTCCTTATTATAATATTTGACAAAGCTTTAACCCCAGAACCTCCTCACTTTCAGAAGTCAACCTCCCTTCTAGCCCCTTTCCCCCCTAATAGATTGTACAGCCAGAAACTGCCTCCTGCCCATCCTATAATCCTGTGTGTCCCTGGCTATCCTTTCCTCCTTCCTTCCCGGCTTAGAAAAGAGACCATCTTTCTTCCCAAGGCCAGCCTTCCCACTGTGTTCTGGTCCCAGTTTAGTTCTGTTTCCTTGAGACCTTGCTCTAGCAATCATTCTCCCCCTTGCTCATGGTCATCTCACTTCATACTGACTCTTTCCTTTCCCTGCTGCCCACATGTTAAATACACCACTTCTTCAGGGTTGTGCCTCCTCTCATTGCTTTGATAGTGTTCTGTGCATCCCCTCCTGTAACACTCATCTCACTGGGTTGGAATGGTCTATGTGTTTCTCTCAGTAGACTGTAGGTTCTGTAAGAGCCTGGACTGAACCTATTTTATTCATTCTATTCAGAGCTTGGATCTGGACAGGCTCAGGCCCAGTGTCAGTCAAAGTTCGAAGAGCAAACAAATCAATGCATGGATTCTGATTTTTAGATAGTTCCTTGCAGCATGGAACTAATATGAATTTGCCTGCACATGCTGTATCTTATCTGGGATGTTCAGAAAACCAAATTCTGGAGACTCAAAGCTGAGGATCAGACAGTGGCAAGTTCTCTGAGGTAAATGCCACCTCTTGATGATGTGGTAGTTCATCTGCTGCCCTTCCCCAGGGATGCCAGCAGGCTGCCTGCCTGAGTGTCACCCCCCAGTCCCAGCAGAACGTCCATGAAGGAAGCCTTTGTCTTGATCATACTGCCCTTCCTTTGTCTAAGACTATTATAAGAAAAAGGCAATATAGTACTCAATGCTATGGAAACAATAGTAGTTGTAATACATTGAGTTGTTACTAAGAGCAAGGGCAGTGAGAGTGCCTTAATATCTCCCTGGGTATCCAAAAAGAAAGCAAAACTCTATCTGTTTAGCCCACAGAGTCACAGAATTGTCCCTTGGATTGTGAAGAGAGGACTGTGAGTGTCTGAGAAACATATGGCTTTGTGGCCACACTTGGGCCATGCATGGGCCCTTGGAGCGTCACAAAGGACTTTCCTGAAATTCCTGAAAACCAAAGGTGAGATTTGCCCTGGTCAAATGAATACAGCCCACAGTTTCTGGGAACAGTTTGAAAACAGTAGAACCTCATAGAAAGCATTGAATTTACCTGAATCCAAAGGCTGGGCACGGTGGCTCACGCCTGTAATCCCAGCACTTTGGGAGGCCAAGGCAGGCAGATCACTTGAGGCCAGGAGTTTGAGACCAGCCTGGCCAACATGGTGAGACCCCTGTCTCTACTGAAAATACAAAAATTATTTGGGCATGGTGGCAGGCCTATAGTCCCAGCTACTCAGGAGGCTGAGGCACAAGACTCGCTGGAGCCCAGGAGGTGGAGGTTGCACTGAGCCAAGATTGCGCCACTGCACTCCAACCTGGGCAACAGAGTGAGACTGTCTTAGGAAAAAAAAAAAAAGAGAGAGAGAGAGAAAGAAAGAAAGAAAAGAAAGAGAGAGAGAGAGAGAGAGAGAGAGAAAGGAAGGAAGGAGGGCAGGAAGGAAGGAAGGAAGGGAGGGAGGGAGAGAGGTAGGGAGAACTTACCTGAATCCCGCTTGGGGAGCTTGACAAAGAGAGAGAACTGAAGTCGTGGGAATAAGGGTGGGTGTCCCTGCCTCGCTGCTCCAGAGTGGCTCAGAGGGAGGTGGGAGGACAGAGGAGCTTCTTCTGTTCACAGAGAGAGGGTACATGGGTCTCCACTATGGCACCTGTTAAGGGATTGCTGTTCTAGGGCAATAGCGACCATATTCAGTTGTCACTTACTTTAGAGTCTGACACCCCCAGAGAGACACAATGATGTCATTGGATTCTCAGTGATTTGGTTAAAATAGATCGGTGACTCACTCTGGACCTCAAATTGAGTCTCTGCATATTCATAGAAGAATGCTGTCAAATAAATTTGAACAGATCTTTTTTTACTGCTTTTGTATCATTGCTTAAAAGACTCACACTTCTGAATACCTCTACTTAAAATAAAAATAAGATTTAGTGTATGGAAGGGTGTGTTAAAACAAGCATCCTCACTCTGTAGGTGAGGTGTGAACTGGTTCTTCCTTTTTGGAGGGCAGCTTGGCAGTATCCACTAAAATTGAAGATGTAGATTCCCTTTGGCCTAGAAAATATATTTCTTTTTATCTACTTCAGAAAACACTCGCACAATGTACATGGGGTGATTGCAAGAATGCTTATTAGAACATTGTTAGTAATAGTGAAAAACTAAATTATAAACAGCCAAAAAGCCCTGCAGTAGGAAAATGGTTGTGGAATATTATGTAATAACTAAAAAAAAAATAAAGGCCGGGTGCGGTGGCTCAAGCCTGTAATCCCAGCACTTTGGGAGGCCAAGGCGGGCGGATCACGAGGTCAGGAGATCGAGACCATCCTGGCTAACATGGTGAAACCTCGTCTCTACTAAAAAATACAAAAAACTAGGCCGGGCGCGGTGGCTCAAACCTGT
>NW_016808027.1:325782-335004 GCF_001698545.2 Rhinopithecus bieti
AAAAAAAAAAAAATACAAAAAAATACAAAAAACTAGCCGGGCGCGTTGGCAGGCGCCTGTAGTCCCAGCTACTTGGGAGGCTGAGGCAGGAGAATGGCGTGAACCCGGGAGGCGGAGCTTGCAGTGAGCTGAGATCCCGCCACTGCACTCCAGCCTGGGTGACAGAGCGAGACTCCGTCTCAAAAAAATAAAATAAAATAAATAAAAAGAAATAGGCCGGGCACAGTAGCTCACGCCTGTAGTCCCAGCACTTTGGGAGGCTGAGACGGGCGGATCATGAGGTTAGGAGATCAAGACCATCCTGGCTAACACGGTGAAACCACATCTCTACTAAAAATACAAAAAAAAATTAGCCGGGTGTGGCGGTGGACACCTGTAGTCCCAGCTACTCGGGAGGCTGAGGCAGGAGAACGGTGTGAAGCCGGGAGGCAGAGCTTGCAATGAGTCGAGATGGCGCCACTGCACTCCAGCCTGGGCAACAGAGCAAGACTCTTTAAAAAAAAGAAAAGAAAAAAAGAAATAGATCTATGTATTTGCATGAAAAAAGCACCAAGTGATACTGCTATGTGAAAAAAAAGCAAGTTGCAGAACAATATTACTCTTTAATATGTGTGTAAAATATAATAAAACATATCTATGCATGTAAATGAATGAAAGGATTTATACTCAACTGATAGAGAACTAAGGTTACCTCTGGGGAATGCAGCAGTATTAGGGGAGGTTAAGGAGCAATTATGGCTTGAATTTTTTTTTTTTTTTTTTTTTTTTTCTGAGACGGAGTCTTGCTCTGTCGCCCAGCTGGAGTGCAGTGGCGCCATCTCGGCTCACTGCAAGCTCCGCCTCCCGGGTTCATGCCATTCTCCTGCCTCAGCCTCCCGAGTAGCTGGGACTACAGGCGCCCGTCACCATGCCCGGCTAATTTTTTTTTGTATTTTCAGTAGAGACAGGGTTTCACCGTGTTAGCCAGGATTGTCTTTTTCTCCAGGCCTCGTGATCCGCCCGTCTCGGCCTTCCAAAGTGCTGGGATTACAGGCATGAACCACCGCGCCCGACCGGCTTGACTTTTCTTAAAATATATTGGCTGGGTGCAGTGGCTAACGCCTGTAATCCCTGCACTTGGGGAGGCTGAGGTGAGCAGATTGCTTGAACTCAGGAGTTCGAGCCGGGCCTGGGCGAAACTCCATCTCTACAAAAAGATACAAAAATTAGCTGGGAGCGTGGGTCTGTAGTCCCAGCTACTAGGGAGACCAAGGTGGGAGGATGGCTTGAATCTGGGAGGCAGAGGTTGCAGCGAGCCGAGATCGCGCCTCTGCACTCCAGTCTGGGTGACAGAGTGAGACTCTCTCAAAACACAAAAAAGAAAAAAACAAAGTATATTCACGTGTTACTTGTGAAATGAAAACAAAGAAAAAATGTAAGGAAACACGAACATATATGGATTTCTGATCATGTGGCCACGTGTGAAACAATAGGGATGTCTTTGTCTACAACACAAAATGTCATAATCCTTTCCTCTGAAAACTCAGTCTTTTTATTTTAATTTTTCTTTTCACCTACAAAGTGTTCTATGATAGAAAACTCAGAGTCTAGGGCCAGGAGCCGTGGCTCATGCCTGTAATCCCAGCACTTTGGGAGGCTGAGGCGGGTGGATCACCAGAAGTCAGGAGTTCAAGGCCAGCCTGGCCAACATGGTGAAACCCCATCTCTACTAAAAATAACAAAATTAGCCGGGTGTGGTGGCACACACCTGTAATCTCAGCTACTCAGGAGGCTGAGGCAGGATAACTGCTTGAACCTGGGAGGCGGAGGTTGCAGTGAGCCGAGGTCACGCCACTGCACTACAGCCTGGGCAACAGAGCAAGACTCCGTCTTGGAAACAAAACAAAACAAAAAACTCAGAGTCTCTTAATCAGACTATAAATTTGTACCGTCTTATACCATAGCCACTGGCCCCATGGGGCTTTTGAGCACTTAAAACTGGCTAGTCTGGATGGAAAAGTGCTGTAAGAGTAAAATACACATCAGATTTGGAAATATAAAAAGGAGTATAATGTCTCATTAATATTTTTATATTGATTACATGTTGAAACAATAGCATTTTAGATATATTGGGTTAAATAAAATGCTATTACAATTAAGTTCATCTGTTGCTTTTTGCTACTAGGACATTTAGAATTACAGGCATATCTCAGAGATGTTGCAGGTTTGGCTCCAGACACATCACAACAAAGTGAGTCACCTGAATTTGCTTTGCTTCCAGTGCATATCAAAGTTATATTTATACTATAGTGCATGTAAACGTTATATTTGCACTATTGCACACTTAACTGTAGTCTATTAAGTGTGCAGTAGCATTATGTCTAAAATCAAAATGTACATACTTTAATTAAAAATACTCTATTGATAAAAAATGCTAATGATAATCTGAGACTTCAGTGAGTCATAATCTTTTTGCTGGTGGAATGTCTTGCCTTGATGTTGATGGCTGCGGACTGATCAGGGTGGTGATTGTTGAAGGCTGGAATGACTGTGGCAATTCCTTTTTCTTTTTCTTTTTTAGAGACAGTTGGTAGCAAACTCACAGTTAAGTTTCATAATCAGGTGAGTTTCTGGGACCCCACCCTGACCTAGAAGATCAGTTTTATAACGATGGAAGAGGCAGATTAAGGGAAGTTCAGGATTGTTCCTGGAGGCCTGGAGCCTTGGAGCCAGGGAAGTGAGACCACCACAGCCCCTCGCCCACATATACGTGTTCTTTCTTTTCTATAAACTGAGGTCCAAATGGTTTAGTAAATGAGGAGAGGTGAACTCAGTGAGTGCAACCACTTAACCTTGTTCAGGTTTTCCTGAACAAACTGGCTGTGTAGCCACTGGATCCACACAGTGGGCTGGGACGTGGATTTGAATTCCTGCCTTTGGGACTATTCGACACTCCCCACGACCAATTTTATTTCTTTATTTCTTTATTTTAGAGACAGGGTTTTGCTATGTTGCCCAGGCTGCTCTCAAACTCCCGGCCTCACGCCATCCTCATACCTCAGCCTCCCAAATAGTTGTGATTACAGGTGTGGCCACTGCTCCCAGCTGTATTCAAAACACTTTTCAGATTGAATGATACTTTGGAAAAACTCTAGGTTTTTTCTTTTTTTTTTTTTGAGACGGAGTCTCGCTCTGTCGCCCAGGCTGGAGTGCAGTGGCCGGATCTCAGCTCACTGCAAGCTCCGCCTCCCGGGTTCACGCCATTCTCCTGCCTCAGCCTCCCGAGTAGCTGGGACTACAGGCACCCGCCACCTCGCCCGGCTAGCTTTTGTATTTTTTAGTAGAGACGGGGTTTCACCGTGTTAGCCAGGATGGTCTTGATCTCCTGACCTCGTGATCTGCCCGTCTCGGCCTCCCAAAGTGCTGGGATTACAGGCTTGAGCCACCGCGCCCGGCCAAGGTTTTTTCATTTAGTAAAGCATTACAAATCACCTCTTCAGTGTGGCGTATGTTTGAGCCCGACAGCCTGGTCTCGCATTCCTGCTCTGGGTTTTTATAGTTACCGGCTAGGCGACCTCAGGTGCGTTATCTCTGCATCAGTTTCTTCATCTCTAAAATGGGATGAAAATAATAGTAAACCCATCCCCTGGAATAGTCGTAAGAGTAAATGAATTAATACAGGCGAAGTGCTTAGCACATAGCAAAGCACCTGGGATGCAGTGTATTCAATTGGCATTAGCATTCTTGCTTGGAACGAGTGCCAATGCCAGATCCTAGGGTCACTGAAGAATCTGACTCTGCTCCTGCCTTCCAGGAGCTCAGAGCTGGGAGTGGGGATACAGATAAATGAGTGTGATAGGCATCATAAGGGGCATTACAGTGAGAAGGCGTTGGGGAAGGCAGGGTGTTGGAAAAGATGTCACAGAGTTCCAGTTCTTCAGTGGAGGCTCACAAGAGGCTCAGGTGTTTACCAGAGTAGTGGACACACCAGGCAGCGTAAATGGGTTGAACACTTTGGGAGCAAGAGAACACCCCTGAGTTATGAAAATAGTTTTCTGATTTAAGCAATAAAATGCTTTCATTTAAAAATATTGAAAAGAGCAAAGAAGGAAATAAAAATGACCCAGGAAAGGCTGGAGATGGTGACTCACGCCTGTAATTCCAGCACTTTGGGAGGCCGAGGCAGGCAGATCACTTGAGGTCAAGAGTTTGAGACCAGCCTGGGCAACATAGCGAAACCTCATCTCTACTAACAAAAATTAGGTGGACGTGGTGGTGCGTGCCTGTTATCACAGCTATTCAGGAGGCTGAGACAGGAGAATCACTTGAACCCAGGAGGTGGTGGTTGCAGAGAGCTGAGATTGCGCCACTGCACTCCAGTCTGGGCAACAGAGTGAGACTCCTTTTCAAAAAAAGAAAAAAGACCCAGGAAAATAAAAATGACACTGTTCTGGTAAGGCAGTGTAAACTCCGGGGGCACAAGTTTCCAGATCTCTCCCTAGGTGTCGATACCCACTGTGAGGAGTCAATGTGCACCTGCAATATCACACGAATGGGGCGCACAATACACCCACTGGCCGGTGAGGGATGCTAGCGCCGTGCCTGGAGGATGGAAAGGGAGTCGCCGTGCCTGGAGGGTGGAAAGGGAGTGGGCAGCTCAGGGGGAGGCAGATAGCGGGCAAACTGGAAACCAGCTCAGTCTGTTTGCTACCCCAGTACTGCCACTTACAAGCTTTGTGATCTCAGGTAAGTCACTTAACCTTTCTGAGTCTAAGAGTCTTCATCCATAATGTGGAGGAATTATCATTAATTTCATAGAATTTCTATGATTGAATTAAATGGTATCTGTAAAGCATTTAGCTTAGTGCTTAGCACGTGGAAAATCTTTGTTAGATGGAATGGGTTACCATTGCTTTTAATGCAGACAAACAATTTGGCATTTAGGTTTACATTAATCTTCAGTGTTTTTGTTTAGTGAGTCAGTTTCAGCATGTCCTAAACAACAGGAACACGTGGTTCACATGTCCGCTTTTAGCGGAAGACCACAAGACACCAGTGCCTTTCATTCTCACACACACCAGGCACTATTTCGTTACAGGCAAAAGGACCACACTACCAAGACGTAGAGGACAGAGAAAGCTCCTTTGAAGGAAAAATGTGGGAAGCAGTTGGCCAGAGATCAGACTGCTGGAACAGAAAGGCCAAGGATGTCCCAGCCCCATCAGGCATTGTGCGGGGGCAAGGGACCAGCATCTGTTCTAAAGAGATGGAGCCCAAGGGCAGCTGCAACAAGGGCCTTCCCAGGGCCAATAAGGGCCAGGAGCAGGAGGGCAGTTTCAGTGGTCAGCCAGGTAAGGAAGACCAGCTGAATCCTTCTTGACGAGCTGTTACTGAGCCCAGGTTGAAGACAGGGAACACAGTTGGAATGCCCAGAGGCAGTAGGTTTATCCAGTTTAATTTTATTTTCATTTTTTTCTTCATAATCAGTTCCGTCTTTGCTATCACTTAATTTTACGTTTAAAATGCCACCCTGGTGGCTCACGCCTGTAATCCCAGCACTTTGGGAGGTCGAGAGGGGCAGATCACGAGGTCAGGAGATAGAGACCATCCTGGCTGACACGGTGAAACCCCGTCTCTACTAAAAATACAAAAAAGTAGCCGGGCGTGGTGGTGGGCGCCTGTAGTCCCAGCTACTCGGGAGGCTGAGGCAGGAGAATGGCGTGAACCCGGGAGGCGGAGCTTGCAGAGAGCCGAGACCGCGCCACCGCAGTCCAGCCTGGGCGACGGAGCGAGACTCCGTCTCAAAAAAAAAAAAAAAAAAAAAAGCCACCCTTCCAAAGTGGCTCTCCCAAAACTGTGCATGCTGCGCCCTCTGGTGGCCATAACAACCAACTACAGCAACGTGGTCAATTTGTTTCCCACAAAGGGTCGGGGCTGCTGCTCTCCGCATCCTACCGCCATTACAAACCTGGCCCCCAGCCAAGTGGACACCATCGGTAATCCCATTCAAACTCCATTCAAAGGCCTGAGCACGTAGAACAGTACATAGCAGGTGGTGGGCATGCCTCACAGAAACCATAGGCAGGAGGCTTACTTCCCAGTATTTGACTAGTGAAATCCACACATATAGGTCTCAATATACTGTGTGACTCCACCAAGGTAGCTAGAGGACAGGAATTTCCCAGCTTCCTATGCAGAATAAGGCTGTGTGAACAGGCAGCTGGTTAGCTTGGAGGCAAGTGGGGAGGGGAAGAGCCAAGGACTGGCAAGCAGCCAAGCTGACCAGGGAGGGACAGGAGCCAGGTATGACAGGGAAGAGAGAGCTTTAACTTAGAGGTGAGTGCTGAGGGCTTTCGTAAAGAGAAGCTATTAGAACCATCTAATCTAGTTCAGACCTTGACTCTTGGCCAGGCACGGTGGCTCACACCTATAATCCCAGAACTTTGGGAGGTCGAGGTAGGAGGATCACTTGAGGCCAGGAGTTCAAGACTAGCCTGGGCAACATAGTGAGATGCTATCTCTGCAAATAATAATAATAATAATAATTGGCCGGGAGCGGTGGCTCAAGCCTGTAATCCCAGCACTTTGGGAGGCCGAGACGGGCGGATCACGAGGTCAGGAGATCGAGACCATCCTGGCTAAGACGGTGAAACCTCGTCTCTACTAAAAAATACAAAAAACTAGCCGGTTGAGGTGGCGGGTGCCTGTAGTCCCAGCTACTTGGGAGGCTGAGGCAGAAGAATGGCGTAAACCTGGGAAGCAGAGCTTGCAGTGAGCTGAGATCCGGGCACTGCACTCCAGCCTGGGTGACAGAGCGAGACTCCATCTCAAAAAAAAAAAAAAAAAAAAAAAACAATAAAAATTAGCCAGGCATTGTGGCCCATGCCTGTAGTCCCAGCTACTCAGGAGGCTGAGGTGGGGAGATTGCTTGAGCCCAGGAGTTTGAGGATGCAGTGAGCCAAGTTTGTACCACTGCACTTCAGCCTGGGCAACAGAGCAAGACCCTGTCTTGAAAAAAAAAAACAAAAAGCAAGACACACACATACAAAAACCCTAAAGCCTGACTCACTAGACTTGGGAGTCTAAGGTCCTGGCTCCAAGTAACCTCTGCTTAGTTTGAACTTCCCCAGAGAGATGATGGATGTGTTTGCCTCACGAATGCTGCAGACCCCCACCCAGTCATCAAGTTTGTGAAGTGTCAGGGAGCCAGAGATCACCTCTAACTCCTTCTTTTAACTCTTAGTGAGCTCTTCCCCTGGATCTAGAAATGAAATCAACAACAGGCAGATTAACAAGAGAAAAGTATACAAATTTCACTAATTTTACATGCATATGGGGATGTTCATAAGAGGGTGAAGCATGAAGAAGTGGCCAAAGCAAGACACTTTTATACTTTTTAGATAGAGTGATACATGTGAGAAGAAATGACAGAACCAAGAAAATCTGGCTATGGGGCAGTAGATTTTCTGGGGAAGTCACTTAGGAGATACATGGTGGTGGGGAGGTGTGAACCAAGTGGAAGATAAGGGTTACTGTTATGTTTATTCAGGTCCATTGTGACCTCCAATTCCCAGTCTCCGGTGATAAGGGCTATTTTCTCTCTATGGTGTGGAGAAGGGACTCCTCCCAGAGGAATCTTTATTGCTTGCTGCATGCAGCAAGAGACAGGTCAGTTCACCCTTTCAGAAACTACAATTTCTCCAGTGTTTTCATCTTGCAATAGTCAATATACCAATCTGGCATATTTCGGGATGGCGCGTCTTTTACCCGTTCACAGGGATGTGGAACAATGGATCTTGCCAAGCCTGCTCTGGGGGAAATACACCAGCACAGATGCTTTGTGGAGTCTGGTATATCCTTAAGGAATGTTGATCCTGCAGTCCTACAACTCAGACGAACCACTCCCAGGTATACAGCCTGAGTCCTGGGATTCAGGGTGTGCTCACATTCCCCCTCCAAGAATTTGAAGGATGTGTTTTTCTTTTGTGTGTTTAAAGTCATGTAGAACTTTGGGTAGGGTGCGGTGGCTCACGCCTGTAATCCCAGCACTTTGGGAGGCCAAGGGGCATGGATCACTTGAGGTCAGGAGTTCCAGACCAGCCTGGCCAACATGGCGAAACCCCATCTCTACTAAAAATACAAAAATTAGCTAGGCTTGGTGGCATGCGCCTGTAATTCCAGCTACTCAGGAAGCTGAGGCAGGAGAATCACTTGAACCTGAGAGGCGGAGGTTGCAGTGAGCCAAGATAACACCACTGCACTCTGGCTTGGGTGACAAAGTGAGACCCCACCTCAACATAAATAAATAAATAAATTTTTAAAAAGTTATGTAGAACCTTGACATAAGTAGAACTTTTCACTGTAAGTTTAAATAAACTTGCAAAATCTATAATTTCCAGCACTATTCTAATGTCGACACATTAAAGCAGTTAGTCTCTTGTTAAAATGTATCCGTGGGAATAATATAAATGTCACCGTGATTTGATACCCATAATCATCCACTTTAAAAAATACACAAATAAGCTTTTTTTTTGAGACGGAGTCTCGCTCTGTTGCCCAGGCTGGAGTGCAGTGGTGCATCTCGGCTCACTGCAAACTCTGCCTCCCAGGTTCACGCCATTCTCCTGCCTTAGCCTCCCGTGTAGCTGGGACTACAGGCGCCCGCCACCACGCCCAGCTAATTTTTTGTATTTTTTTAGTAGAGCTGGAGTTTCACTGTGTTAGCCAGGATGGTCTCGATCTCCTGGCCTCGTGATCCGCCCGCCTCAGCCTCCCAAAGTGCTGGGATTACAGGCGTGAGCCACCGTGCCCGTCCACAAATAAGCTTTTCTAGAACAGTTGAACATTTTTTATTGTTTCATTTCCTTCTTGAACTTGTATTTCCATTCCGCACAACCCTGGGAATGTCTTCATGCACCCTGGAAATCCAGAGTTCTCTGTGGAGTTGATCCATGACCTCTTCCCCACTCGCTCCCCTTGCCCAGGGTGGCCGAGTTGACTTCGGTTTGGTCTCACTGGGTAATTTTTCAGGAAAAGCCTGACCAGCGGGATGTTTTCCCAGCCTAGTGACCCACTGAAATTTACTTCCTGGCGGAGCACGATGGCTCATGCCTGTAATCCCAGCACTTCGGGAGGCCAAGGTGGGTGGGTCACCTGAGGTCAGGAGTTCGAGACCAGCCTGGCCAACATGGTGAAACCCTGTCTCTACTAAAAATACAAAATTAAGGCTGGGCGCAGTGGCTC
>NW_016808027.1:335416-341108 GCF_001698545.2 Rhinopithecus bieti
AAAAAAAAAAAAAAAAAAAAAAATTAGCCAGGTGTGGTGGCATACACCTGTAATCCCAGCTACTCAGGAGGCTGAGACAGGAGAATCACTTGAGCCGGGGAGGCAGAGGTTGCAGTGAGCCGAGCTTGTGCCACTGCACTCCAGCCTGGGCAATGGAGTGAGACTCCAGCTCAAAAAAAAAAAAAAGGGAAATTTAGTTTCTTCCCACTCCCTCTGTTTACTCCTCAAAAAGGTTCTGAGCTAGGACCCTAGAATGCATGCAGGGGCAAGTAACACTCCCCGAACCTACAAACAATTGTTGTTTATATTATTTATTTATTTATATTTGAGACAGCGTCTCACTCTGTCGCCCAGGCTGGAGTGCAGTGGCGTGATCTCAGCTAGCTGTAACCTCCGCCTTCCGGGTTCAAGCGACTCTCCTGCCTCAGCTTCCTGAGTAGCTGGAGCCAGCCCAGTCACATCAACCAAGGTGGGATGTCCCTGAAGAGCGGGAGGGCAGCTTGGAAGAGGCGCCGCTACGGGGCGGCAGAGCACAGCGGAGCCCGCGGGTTGCAGCAGCCGCGCTGTGGTTCCGCAGCAGGAGCGAACCCAGAAAAAGCCTGGTCCCAGGAGGACGCCTCTAATGCCGAGCCCTCGCCGCTAAGCACCCAGCTTCTGTGAAAGGGAAGGAAGGCAGGTTCCCAGGAGGGATGTGTGGCTCTGTCTAACGTGAGCCATATGCGTAATTTCAAGTTTTCTAGTAGCCACTTTAAAAAAATCAATAAATGAAATAAAGTAGGCCGGGCCCGGTGGCTCACGCCTGTAATCCCAGCACTTTGGGAGGCCGAGGCGAAGGATCACTTGAGGTCAGGAGTTCGAGACTGGCCGGGGCAACATGGTGAAACTCCGACTCTACTAAAAATACAAAAATTAGCTGGGTGTGGTGGTGCACGCCCATAGTCCCAGCTACTTGGGAGGTCGAGGCAGGAGAATCACTTGAACTCGGGAGGCGGAGATTGCAGTGAGCCGAGATCGCCCCACTGCACTCCAGCCTGGGCAACAGAGCAAGACTCCATTTCAAAAAGAGAACCATAAAAACAAAAAAAGAATGAAACAGGGGCCGTGTGCGGTGGCTCACGCTGTAATCCCAGCACTTTGGGAGACCGAGGTGGGCGGATCACCTGAGGTCAGGAATTCCAGACCAGCCTGACCAACATGGTGAAACCCCTTCTCTACTAAAAATACAAAAATTAGATGGGCGTGGTGGTGGACATCTGTAGTCTCAGCTACTTGGGAGGCTGAGGCAGGAGAATCGCTTGAACCTGGGTAGTGGAGGTTGCAGTGAGCTGAGATCGTGCATTGCACTCCAGCCTGGGAAACAAGAGCAAAACTCTGTCTCAAAAAAAAGAAAGGAACAGGTGACTTGAATTGTAATAGTATTTCAATCTAACCCCATATATTCAAAAATGTTCTCATTTCGACATGCTATTAATCTAAAAATCATTCAGACAGACAGACACCTTACATTCTTTTTTTGATACTGTCTTTGAAATCTGTTGTTTTTTGTTTCTTGCCCTTCTCAATTTGGACTAGTCACATTTCAAGGGCTCAGTAGCCACTTGCGGCTACTGATAATTTTAGTCAGGTAAGTACCTGCTTCGGCACAAGGGCTTGGGAGGATTTCAGAGCATCCCTGGGAGATGGCTAGGCTCAGGGTTTCTCCTGGCCCTGCCCACAGTCCTGCCAGCCCACACCTGCCCCACACACTTCCTGGATGCTTGCTGTCTCTCTCTTCACCCCTCAGGCCTCCTCCTTGCTACATCAGAGCTGCTTTCTTTTCTTTTCTTTTCTTTCTTTTTTTTTTTTTTTTTGAGAGGGAGTCTCGCTCTGTCACTTGGGCTGGAGTGCAGTGGCCGGATCTCAGCTCACTGCAAGCTCCGCCTCCCGAGTTTACGCCATTCTCCTGCCTCAGCCTCCCGAGTAGCTGGGACTACAGGCGCCCGCCACCTCGCCCGGCTAGTTTTTTGTATTTTTTAGTAGAGACGGGGTTTCACGGTGTTAGCCAGGATGGTCTCGATCTCCTGACCTCGTGATCCGCCCATCTCGGCCTCCCAAAGTGCTGGGATTACAGGCTTGAGCCACTGCACCCGGCTCAGAGCTGCTTTCTAAACCACAACTTCAGCCAGGCATGATGGCTCATGTCTGTAGTCCCAGCTACTCTAGAGGCTGAGGTGAGAGTATCACTTGAGCCTAGCAGTTTGAGACCAGCCTGTGCAACATAGTGAGACCCCTGTCTCTACAAAACAATTTTAAAATTAGCCAGGCATGGGCCTGGCATGGTGGCTCATGCCTGTAATCCTAACATTTTGAGAGGCTGAGGCGGGGGGGATTATTTGAGACAGGCCTGGGCAACATAGTGACACCTTGTCTCCAAATTATATGTTTTTTAAAAATTATATATATATATATATAGAGAGAGAGAGCACCTGTGGCCTCACCTACTGGGGAGGCTGAGGCAGGGAAATCACTTGAACCCAGGAGTTTGAGGTTACAGTGAGCTATGATCACACCACTGCACTCCAACCTGGACAACATAGCAAGACCCTGTCTCAAAAAAATTAAAACATATAATAAAATAACAAATGCAGCTTAGCCTGTCATGCCCCAGATTAGGAAACTTTTGTGGCTACCCCTGTCTTTCTGTTCCGCTCTGGTCTGAGCACAGAGCTGTTCAGGATTCAGGAGGTTGGAGAGTTTAGATAGCTCAACTTCAAAGACCACAGTGTTGGGAAGGCAACACCACCACCACCACCAACTGGATTCTTGATCCAGTTTCCCACTGGAAAGGCAGATCCAAAAAGAGGTGAGAGCACTGGGCACTCATGCCTGTAATCCTAGCAATTTGGGAGGCCGAGGCAGGAGGGTCACTTGAGGTCAGGAGTTCAAGATCAGCTTGGCCATCATGGTGAAACCCCATCTTTACTAAAAATACAAAAATTAGCCAGGCATGGTGGTGTACACCTGTAATCCCAGTTGCTTGGGAGGCTGAGGCAGGAGAATCACTTGAACTCAGCAGGTGGAGGTTGCAGTGAGCCAAGATCGTGCCACTGCACTCTAGCCTGGGAAAGAGAGTGAGACTTTGTCTCTAATAAAAACCAAAAAACAAAAAACAGAAAAAGAGATGAGAACAAGCTCTGGACTCAAAAGCCTGGTGTGGACCCTAGTTGTGTTGTGTGGCCTTGGGAAAATGGCCTAAAGCTCTCTTTGGACCTCAGTTTTATCATCTGTAAAATGGAGATAATAAGAGTACTTGTCCAATAAGGTTGGTGTGAGGATTAGATACTTTAATTATAATAGTAAGAGCTAAATAAATGCTAACTTTCTAAAATCTTCATTTGTGTAACAGCATTTCAAAACTTTAGAACAATTATTGCTTGGCAACACATATAAACTACTGAGAACTGTCTCTGCAGCTGTGCTGCCCGGAGATGGGCCTGAGGTCACTCTGATCAAAACCCTCGTCAGGCCGGGCGCAGTGGCTCACGCCTGTAATCCCAGCACTCTGGGAGGCCAAGACGGGCGGATCACAAGGTCAGGAGATTGAGACCATCCTGGCTAACACGGTGAAACCCTGTCTCTACAAAAATACAAAAAAGCCGGGCGCGGTGACGGGTGCCTGTAGTCCCAGCTACTCGGGAGGCTGAGGCAGGAGAATGGCGTGAACCCAGAGGCGGAGCTTGCAGTGAGCCGAGATCGCGCCACTGCACTCCAGCCTGGGCAACAGAGCAAGACTCCGTCTCAAAAAAAAAAAAAAAAAACCCTTGTCAGTGGTGCCTGGACTGGGCCGTTATGATATCACCTCCTGTCATCTCCTGCCAAATGAAACCTGTACTCTGCCAACTAAGGTTTTTTTTTTAACAACCTAAAAAAAGTCATCCATTTAAAAAAACAACTTTTTAAAACAATTCAATTGTTGCCTAATAAATGGCTACCACTTCTTGAGTGCTTGTGAAGTGCCAGGTGTTTATTTATTTATTTATTTAGAGACCAAATCTTGCTCTGTCGCCCAGGCTGGAGTGCAGTGGCGCAATCTCGGCTCACTGCAAGCTCCGCCTCCCGGGTTCATGCCATTCTTTTGCCTCAGCCTCTTGAGTAGGTGGGACTACAGGCACCTGCCACCACACCTGGCTAATTTTTTTGGTATTTTTAGTAGAGACGGGGTTTCACCGTGTTAGCCAGGATGGTCTTGATCTCCTGACGTCGTGATCCGCCCGTCTCGGCCTCCTAAAGTGCTGGGATTACAGGTGTGAGCCACCATGCACAGCCGGTGTTTTTTATTTTTGAAACGTGCTTTAACACATTTAATTCCTGCAACGTTACGAATTAGATTCTCTGTTTCACAGAGGAGGAGATAGTGCCCAGAGCCAGGAAGGGGTGGAAGTAAGATTAGCTCCAGAGTCTGAGCTCCACCCCGTGCCATGTGTCCGGTCCAGCCTCCCAGATGAGCAGCCTCCCGCTGGAAGGCCCAAACTCCATAGAGTGGCCTGCGAGGGGTTCTTCACCCCCTACCTGCACACCACCTTTCCAGCCTCAGCTCCAGACCAACCACTGCTCTGTGGACACCAGCTCTTCTTTCCCCAGTTGACTTTCAGGCCTCTATGTCTTTGTGGATCCCTCTCCCCTGAGCAGCCTTGTCTACTTTTCACCGGCAAAATCTGCTCCCTGAACCCTTAAGCCTCACCTTCAAGGCTCTCGCCTCTGTGAAGCTCTTTCAACCACCCCACTGCCACCTGACCTGTCCTTGACTCTGGGTCTGTGTTCCAGCTCTTGGTTCAGGCCTCCATGCATACACCTGTCATGTGACATTATTGTGAGTTATGCTGGAATCCAGTTCCTCATACCAGGGTGTCAGCTTCTGCATGACGACAAGGAGCAAGTCCAGGCCCCAGCTGAGGATCCCGACAGACTGTGGCTTGGTTTCTGGTTCTGCCACCTCCTTTGTGGGTGCTTCGAACAAAATACTTATTTCATTGTGCCTCACAGGGGTCCTGAGTGTTTTTCGCAATATGTGTAAAATTCCTGACACATAATAGATGCTTCATAAATGCTGGTTTCTTATTATCAGCGACAATGATTGTGTTATATTTTTCTCTGAATTTAAAAAAACATAGTTTCTGTATGATCATAAAATGACATAAACAGTTAATCGATGTGAAAGGCAATTTGGTAATAACCTTAAACATTTTAAATACGCTTGCCCTTTGACCAAGCAGTTGCGCTTCTAGTGCTTCTAGGAAATTATCCTGCAAATACATTCTTATAGGTGAGAGATATTGTATATGCACAAAAGTATTCACTATAGCAAAATATTGGAAGCCACCAAAATGTCCAACACTAGGGAACTGTTCAAAAGTGTACTGTGGCTGGGCGCGGTGGCTTAAGCCTGTAATCCCAGCACTTTGGGAGGCCGAGACGGGCAGATCACGAGGTCAGGAGATCGAGACCATCCTGGCTAACACGGTGAAACCCCGTCTCTACTAAAAAATACAAAAAACTAGCCGGGCGAGGTGGCGGGCACCTGTAGTCCCAGCTACTCAGGAGGCTGAGGCAGGAGAATGGCGTGAACCCGGGAGGCGGAGCTTGCAGTAGGCTGAGATCCGGCCACTGCACTCCAGCCTGGGCGACAGAGCGAGACTCCGTCTCAAAAAAAAAA
>NW_016808027.1:343304-351706 GCF_001698545.2 Rhinopithecus bieti
TTTTTTTTTGAGATGGAGTCTCGCTCTGTTGCCCGGGCTGGAATGCAGTGGCCAGATCTCAGCTCACTGCAAGCTCCGCGTCCCGCGTTTATGCCATTCTCCTGCCTCAGCCTCCCGAGTAGCTGGGACTACAGGCGCCCGCCACCTCGCCCGGCTAGTTTTTTTTTTTTATTTTTTAGTAGAGACGGGGTTTCACCATGTTAGCCAGGATGGTCTCGATCTCCTGACCTCGTGATCCACCCGTCTCGGCCTCCCAAAGTGCTGGGATTACAGGCTTGAGCCACCGCGCCCGGCCAATTTTTTTCTTTTTTGAGACGGGGTCTTGCTCTGTCACCTAGGCTGGAGTGCAGTGGTGTGATTCTCGGCTTAGTGCAACCTCTGCCTCCTGAATTCAGGCGATTCTTCTGCCTCAGCCTCCCAAGTAGTGGGGACTATAGGCACTCGACACCACACCTGGCTAATTTTTGTATTTTCAGTAGAGATGGGGTTTCAACACATTGGCCAGGCTGGTCTCAAACTCCTGACCTCGTGGGCCGCTGGCCTCGGCCTCCCAAAGTTCTGGGATTACAGGCATGAGCCACCATGCCCAGCCAGTACAGCTAATTTTAAAGCAACTTGGCAGTATCTCGTAGAATACACTTGCCCCCATGACCACCGGATCCCATTTTCCAGTGTCAGTTCCAAGCAGAAGGTAGAACTCTGTCTCTGCCATGCTTAATATCAGCCCAGCAGTAGCACCTACTTCTGCGTGGGCATGGGGGCCAGGCTGCAAGAGCTGGTCCAGAAAGGACCCATCACCAAGCCCAACTAATTTTTTTTGGTATTTTTTATTTGAGATGGGGTTTTGTTATGTTGGCCAGGCTGGTCTCGAACTCCTGACGTCAAGTGATCCTCCTGCCTTGGCCTCCCAAAGTGCTGGGATTACAGGCATGAGCCACCGTGCCCAGCCAACATCTGTGGTAAGTCTATGAGTCTCTTGCCACAATGGCTTGTGGGTAGGAAGGCAGATGAGTCAAGGGTATGAGGTGGAGAGTTCTGGGTGCGCTAGTACCCATAGGGCAGGGTTTCTCAACCTTAGCACCATTGACATTTTGGTCTGGAGAATTATGTGCTGTGGCAGGGGGTATCCTATGCACTACAGGATGTTTAGTAGCATCCTTCCCCTCTCTCACTAAATGCCAGTTAGCACCCCCCACCCCTCTACAGTTTGACAACCCTGTGCTGGGTGCTGGGGAGGCCTTAGCCAACAAACGGACCCTGCTCAGGGCAGATGGAGGAGGCAGGCAGGGAGTACCATCAGCATGGTCTGTGAGGGGAGGCATGCACGGTGGGAGTCCAGAGGATGAGCCTTTCTGGTCTGGGGGGCAGAGGAGTGATCAGCGAGTGCTTTGGTCAGCTCTGGGCATATGTGGAGTCCAAGATGCTTGAGACATCTGGGGCAGATGTCCAGGGGCCAGGAGAACTATGGGTCTGGGCTTGGGAGTGGACTCTGGGCGGAAGCCCCGGAGGAGGGTGGAATGGTAAGAGCCGGCAAGAGAGCGAGGAGGGCAAGGGCAGAACCGGGAGCCTTGGGGCTTCGGGGCAGTGAGGGAGACTTAGAAGAGGCAGCCAGAGGGGCAGGGTGGTGCATGCCTGTTGTCCCAGCACTTTGGGAGGCTGAGGTTGGAGGATTACTTGAGCCCAGGAGACCAGCCTGGTGCAACATGGTGAAACTTCGTCTCTACAAAATACAAAAATTAACCGGGAGTGGTGACTTGCGCACCTGTAGTCCCAGCTACTTGTGGGGCTGAGGCAAGAGGATCGCTTGAGCCCAGAAAGTTGAGGCTGCAGTGAGCCGTGTTTGTTCTACTGCGCTCCAGTCTGGGTTACAAAGTGAGACCCTGTCTCAAAAAAGAGAAAAAAGAAAGAAAGGAAAGAAAGGAAGAGAAGAGGCAGCTAGAGGGAGACCTCAGGATTGGTGTCAGGTGGCCAACGGAGAAGAGAATTTCCAGGAGGAAGCGGTCACTGCAAGCAGCACTAGGGGGTGGGCAGGGGAGCTGGAGGTGGTGGTGGTCCCCCTGGGCCATGAGCCTCCCAGCTGCAGGCCTTCAGCCTCCGGCGGCTGGGGGACAGTGCTGGAACACCCTCTCCCCACCACGAGGCCACTCCAGCTCTCTCTAGCCTCCTTGCTGTTCTTCAGCTATTGAAAGGCCTCAGGGCCTTGGCCCTTGCTGTTCCCTCTGCCTGAAGGATGCCCGAGTATATCCTCGTCTCCTTCAGATATTTACTCACTTGTGGGCCTTCTCCACTAGGCCTTCCCTAACAATCACTTTCAAATAGCAATGTCCCCTCTCATCATTACCGAATCTCCTTCCCTACTTAATTTTTCTCCATGATACTTTATTGCCATCCAACAAAACCTATACTACAATTTTCTAAACGTTCCTTTTGATTTGAATGGATAGTATATTTTGTGGTTCAAAATTCAAAGCTGTGCTCAGTCTTTTGCTGTTTCAAACAGTACTGCAATGAATAAACTTGTGCTTGTATCATTTTTACTGTGCCGATAAAGCTCTAGGTTAAAGCCTCAGAAATGAGGTTGCTAGGTCAAGGAGTAAGAGCATTTAGAATTGTATGTATTAATTTTTTCCTGCTCCCTGAATAGAATGCAAGTTCCATAGGAGGGCAGGGGTTCTTAAACTTTTACTCGTTGTTGTATCTCTAGTCCTTTGAACAAAGACCTGGCACAGAGTAGGTACTCAATAAATACATGTTGACGTTGGGTGCGGTGGCTCATGCTTGTCATCCCAGCACTTTGGGAGGCCGAGGCCTGTGGATCACCCGAGGTCAGGAGCTTGAGACCAGCCTGGCCAACATGGTGAAATCCCGTCTCTACTAAAAATACAAAAAATTAGCTGGGTGTGGTGGCAGGTGCCTGTAATCCCAGCTACTCCGGAGGCTAAGGCAGGAGAATCGCTTGAACCCAGGAGGCGGAGGTTGCAGTGAGCTGAGAGTGAGCCATTGTCCTCCAGTCTGGGGGACAAGAGCGAGGTTTTGTCTCAAAAAATAATAAATAAGTAAATACATAAATACATAAATACACGTTGAATGAATGAATGGCCCCACTCCTGGATGCTTGAAGATTTACTTTTGACAGCCACTTCCAACTCTGTCTCCTTCACAGCCACAGGGCTGTGGATCCTTAGAGACTTTTGAAAGCAGCAGATGGTCCCATCTCCTATTCCAGAAGTCACAGCGCTTTTTCCTCAGCAGATACAGGGTGTCATTCTAAGGCCTGGCTGTTTTCTCCCTCTGCTTCCCTTACTTTACTCAGGAAGGCATTAAAAAAGTGTGTCTTGGCCAGTTGTGGTGGGTCACACCTTTAATCCCAGCACTTTGGGAGGCTGAGACGTGTGGATCACCCTAGGTCAGGAGTTCAAGACCAGCCTGGCCAACATGGCGAAACTCCATCTCTACTAAAATTACAAAAATTGGCCAGGCGTGGTGGTGTGCACCCGTAGTCCCAGCTACTCAGGAGGCTGAGGCAGGAGAATCGCTTGAACCTGGGAGGCGGAGGCTGTAGTAAGTTGAGGTTGCTCCACTGCACTCCAGCCTGGGTGACAGAGCCAGACTCCATCTCAAAAAAAAAAAAAAAAAGAAAAAAAGTATGTCTCGGCTGGCACGGTGGCTGACACCTGTAATCTCAGGACTTTGGGAGACTGAGGCAGGAGGATCATACGAGCCCAGGAGTTCAAGACCAGCCTGGGCAACTTAGCAATACGTTGTCTCTACGTCATGGTCGTCGGGCCGGAGCGTCGGTGGCTCAAGCCTGTAATTCCCAGCACTTTGGGAGCCGAGACGGAGCGGGATCAACGAGGGTCAGGAGATCGAGGACCATCCTGGGCTAACACGCGGGTGAAACGCCCGCTCTACTAAAGAAATCAAAAACTTTGTCCGGGCGACCTGTGGCGGGCGCCGTAAGTCCAGCTACTCGGGGAGGCTGAGGCGAGAGAATGGCGTAAACCCGCGGAGGAGGAGCTTGCCAGTGAGCTGAGATCGGCCACTGCACTCCAGCCTGGCGGAGGACAAGCAAGCACTCCTGTCTCAAAAAAAAAAAAAGAAAACAAAAAAAAAAAAAACAAAAAAAAACAAAGCAATACGTTGTCTCAAAAAAAAAAAAAATAAAAGAAAAAAGACCAACAACACAAAGAAAAAGTATTAATCTACAAGCAGCATGCATCATTTCACCTCTAAATTCCCTTTCTTGACTTACAGTTTCCTCTTTTTTTCTTTTTTTTTTTTTTGGTGAGTTTGGCTCTTATCACCGCAGGCTGGAGTGCAGTGGTGTGATTCTTGGGCTCACTGCAACCTTGGCCTTCAATGTGCTGGGGGATTACAGCGTGTGAGCCACTGCGCCTGGCCCAGGTTTCTCCCTTCTTGTCTAACAATTTATCAAAAATCACCAAATACTTGAAGAATTATCGGTAGTCAGATGAAAATGGGATAATTTTCAAAAGTGAAATTCATCTCACAGAGTGAGTGGATAATTTTTGTGCAGCTGGCGCCCCATGCAGACAATTGAGATTGGAAGGACAGGAATGAAAACACGGTCCCTGCTAGTCAAGGGACTCAGGAATAAGCCACCCAGGAACAGTTTCCTTAGGGCAGGGACTAGTGTCTTCTCCTTCTTGCTGTCCGTTTTCCAGCACAGTGTCTGGAAGCTTTCCACATGTCCTACCCGCCTTTCCTCCCCCCAACAAAAAACTAGCCTGGTTAAGAGTTTAAAATCCCCCAAGCATCTACTTTTTTTTTTTTTTTTTTTTTTTTGTGTTTAACAAGAGTAAAGAAGGGTTTTGACCTGACAGTAATTATTTGATTTTTCCTCCTCTGTCAAAAGATCGTTTTTGTTAGGCTGGTTTGTTGACTTCTTGCTTTCATCTATCTGGGTGTGTCTGTTGATATTTGTCGTGAGTCAAACTGTTTAACTTGGCAGGAACTTGGCCATTCTGATCTAGGCGTTTCTCTCTGAGTCCTTGAGTGACGTGAACTAATCTAAGTCAGCATTATGGCTTTTTCCGCCTCCTGGTCTTCCAGGATTCCATGGAAGTGAGGGGGCAGGAGAAGGGTGTTAAAATCTTGAAAACAGACCAAGTCTGGGTTCAAATCCTGGCCTGACACCTCTACTAGCTAGGAAGGTCTTGGGCGGCTGAGGACTAAAGCTCCCTTCACATCACTTCCAGCCCCATCTACCCTTCCTGCTCCCCACCTCATACCAACCACCCCAATAAAGAAGAGGAAAGGGGTAAAGTTGTCTGGCCCAGGAACTCAGAGCTGGGGCCAGGAGGCAGAGCTTCCATGAGGCAGTCTGTGCAAAGCCAGGCCACCTCATTCATGTTCATGGGTCAAGGGCTCTTTTTTTTTCTTTTCTTTTTTTTTTTTTTTTGAGACACAAGTCTTGCTCTGTCGCCCGGGCTGGAGTACAGTGGCCAGATCTCAGCTCACTGCAATCTCCGCCTCCCGGGTTTACGTCATTCTCCTGCCTCAGCCTCCCGTGTAGCTGAGGCACCACCTCCTCGCCTGGCTAGTTTTTTGTATTTTTTAGTAGAGACGGGGTTTCACTGTGTTAACCAGGATGGTCTCGATCTCCTGACCTCGTGATCCGCCCGTCTCAGCCTCCCAAAGTGCTGGGATTACAGACTTGAGCCACCGCGCCTGGCCTGTCAAGGGCTCTTTATAGCAAAACCTGGGGTCCCCGGCTGAAGATTGTTTCTGAGGATCTTTTGTGGCTGTAGCTCTAAACACCTTTTGGCTCCTAACCTAAACTTCCTGAACTTTCTGAGAGGTTCAGATATAAATTAGAGCACTGTTTGACTATCTTTAATCACATCTGGCACTCAAGTATCCATAGCCTGTGTAAACAGGGGAGCTCTTAACAAAGTTTGATAAACAGAAAAATACAGAAGATTTCTAGACCCTAGACACCTGCCTCAGTGTTTATGCAGGAACAGGGGATCCCAAATTTCTATATTGACTGGACCCCCAATAAAAAGTCCTTTAAGACCTAAAGAAACTGGAGATAATCTTTTGATTCTAAAAAAAACCTGAAGATTTGAGAGAGGTTGAAGCAGCCTGAACTTGAAGGCAATCCAAATGGTTATTTCAAGAGCCAATAGTGATTAAGACAAGGGATCTGGCCTTCAAGCAGGAACAAAACAGTCACTGTAGATTTTGGATGCTGTTTGGATCAGTAGAGAAGGAAATGTAATTCCAGGTCCCTAAACTGAGGCTGTCCAAATGGGAGTATTCCACTGTAGCCTGGGAGAGATTTGAGAGACACATATAAACTAAATGCAACAAATATACTTTGGGTCCAGATTTAAACATACCAACTGTAAAAAGAAACAAAAATGAGATATCTATATTTGAGATTGACTTGATCTTGATAAGCATTGAAGTTGAGTGATGATGGGTACGTGAAGTTCATTTTGCAATTTTTTTCTACTTCGGCATATGTTGAAATTTTTCTCAAAGTAAAATAAAATAAGGTCAATTAAAAAAATGAAATATTCCAAATGTTCAGATCAAGTTCTTCTCTTTCTTTACGTATCATCAATTGCTTAAAATCATGCCACAGTTTCATATTTGAATCACAATTTTCTGGTATAGTGTTGTGTTTTCCTGGAGTTTCTTGACACTTTTCCTATTCCTTTTGAAAGAAGAACTATGTGCTTTCTTTACCATATGACTAAGAGCTTCTAGCTTCTTAATTGTACTGTCTGTGGACTGAAATTCCCTTTTTTCTTAAAAACATTTTAAAGATCTGCCGGGTGCAGTGGCTCACGCCTGTAATCCCAGCACTTTGGGAGGTCGAGGCAGGTGGATCACCTGAGGTCCGGAGTTCCAGACCAGCCTGACCAACATGGAGAAACCCCATCTCTACTAAAAATACAAAATTAGCCAGGTGTGGTGGTGCATGCCTGTAATCCCAGCTACTCTGGAGGCTGAGGCAGGAGAGTGGCTTGAACCTGGGAGGCGGAGGTTGCTGTGAGCCGAGATTGCGCCATTGCACTCCAGCCTGGGCAACAAGAGCGAAACTCAAAAAAAAAAAGAAAAGAAAACAACATTTTAAAGACATTGTTATCGCAATCTTCTGTTTCCATGTTCTAATTTAAACCAAATACTTCCTGGCAGTTATCATTGTGGGACTTGTTTTTCAATGTGCATGTGAGTTAGTTCTGTTGTTTCTTGGTTACTATGTGACTTAGGTCAGGCCCCCTAGGAAGCAGAGGCTGGGACAGGGATTTTGGTGACAGTGACCAACTGAGGGAGTGATCTCAGGAGAAGAGGAGGGAGGGAAGCAGGATAGGGCAGGGGAAGAAACCTAAGCTAGGAAGTGTTCTTGGCTGGAGACCAGTCTCAGCCTGGTCCCACCTTGAGACAGGGGGCATTTTGTACTGGGAAAATGGGAAGCTGGGAATGGGTGCAGCAGCCTGGTGAAGGGGATTTGAGTGGACTGACAGCACCATCCACAACTCTGGAGTCTGCAAATTTGAGCGTGCACAACATCACTTGGAAGGCTGGTAAAGACACAGACTGCTGCCCTCAAACCCCAGAGTTTCTGACTCAACAGGTCAGGATGGGCCCTTCATTTGCATTTTTAACATGTTCCCAGATGCTGCTTCTGGAACTATATGTTGAGAATCAAAGCATTACATTATATCCGATTTTTTGTTTTTTTCTGGATTACAATCTCAAGTAATTTTTTCAGCAAAGCACGTGGCTGGTCAGGTGTGGTGGCTCACGCCTATAATCCCAACACTTTGGGAGGCTGGGATAGGAAGATCACTTGAGCCTCGGGAGATCAAGACCAGCCTGGGCAACATGGAGAAACCCCATCTCTACAAAAAATACAAATATTAGCCAGGTGTGGTGGTGCACACCTGTAATGCCAGCTACTTGGGAGGCTGAGGTGGGAGGATCAGTTGAGCCCAGGAGGTCAAGGCTGCACTGCATTCTAGCCTGGGCGACAGGGCAAGTCTAAAAAAAAGAAAAGAAAAGAATATGTGGGAGGTAAATTTTATTAGTTCTCAGAATTTTGCCCCTAAGCTTGTTTTGTGGCTTAACTGTTCAAAACCATTTCCCCTTAGAACTATACAGACCATTGTTTTATAGCTTCTAGCTTCAGTGAAGCCCAGTGCTAATTTGATCTTTATTCCCTTACAGATAATGTTTGTTTGTTTCTAATTTCCAGAAGGTCTTGGACTTTCTGAAACCTCATGAATCCCTAGGATTCTGCTCAGTATTCAATGGACACTTTTAATCTAAAGACTCATTTTTTTGTTGTTACTGCTCTGGGAAATTTTCTTCTAGTATTTCTCTGATTATTTTCTTACCTCTATTTTCTTTTTTTTTTTTTTTTTTTT
>NW_016808027.1:353986-365755 GCF_001698545.2 Rhinopithecus bieti
ACAGGCTTGAGCCACCGCGCCCGGCCCCCGGCCACTTTTTTACGTAAATTTTTTATTTTGGAATAATTTTAGATTTGTAGAAGGCTGGGTGCAATGGCTCATGCTTGTAATCCCAGCACTTTGGGAGGCCAAAGCAGGTGGATCACTTGAGGTTAGGAGTTTGAAGCTAGCCTGGCCAACATGGTGAAACCCCATCTCTGCTGAAAATACAAAAACTAGCTGGGAGTGGTGGCAGGTGCCTGTTGTCCCAGCTACTCAGGAGGCAGAGGCTGCAGTGAGCCGAGATTGCACCACTGTACTCTAGCCTGGGTGACAGAGTGAGACTCTGTCTCAAAAAAAGAAAAAAAAAAAAGGTTTATAGAAAAGTTGCAAAGATAATATACAAAGTTCCCATATACCCTTCATCCACTTTCTTCTAATGTGAGCATCTTACATTGATGGGAGCCAAAAGCCTGAAGGTTGTGACCAACTCAGCATTCCACTGGAGTCTATATGATCAAACAGCAAACTGTTTATCATGAATACAGAATGTGGGTAAACTCACATGTGCACCTGCCACCAGAAGGTATGCTGAAGGCAGTCACTCCCCTGGTGCCATGCTCCTTGAGGTTATCTATGGGGACATCTGGAGCCTACTGTTCAAAGAATGCAGTCATGTAGGCTGTGCACTAAGTCAAGCAGCTGACCAACAAGCACCCCCTTCTCCTTTTCTCCTTTACTTAATAAATACAAACAGCTCCAGAAGCTCAGGGCCCTTGTTCACTAGAAGCAAGGACCCCCTAACCCCTTCTTCCAAATACACTATTTTTTTTTTTTTTTTTTTTTTTGAGACGGAGTCTGGCTCTGTCGCCCAGGCTGGAGTGCGGTGGCCGGATCTCAGCTCACTGCAAGCTCCGCCTCCCAGGTTCACGCCATTCTCCTGCCTCCGCCTCCCAAGTAGCTGGGACTACAGGTGCCCGCCTCGTCGCCCGGCTAGTTTTTTGTATTCTTTAGTAGAGACGGGGTTTCACCGTATTAGCCAGGATGGTCTCAATCTCCTGACCTTGTGATCCGCCCGCCTCGGCCTCCCAAAGTGCTGGGATTACAGGCTTGAGCCACCGCGCCCGGCCCCAAATACACTCTTTTGTCTTTGTTTTTATTCCCGTGTTCGTCCTCCTTTGTTCAGTCCACCAGGGTCCGTGGCACTACATTACTGTGGTCCATCAAAACTAAGAAGTTAACATTCATATATTACTATTAAACTCCAGATTTTCACCAGTTTTCCTGCTAATGTCCTTTTCTTTTCCAGGACCCACTCCAGTATTTCCCACCGTATTTAGTCCTTATGTCTCCTTTGTCTCCTCTGTGACAATTTCTCAGTCTTTCCTTGTTTTTAAAATCACTTTCACAGTTTTAAGAGGGCTGGTCAGGTATTCTGCAGAATGGTCCCCAATTTGGAATTTTTCTCATGATTAGGCTGGAGTTAGGTATTTTGGGGGAGATTATCACAACGGTGGAGTGTCTGACTCATCACATGATATCAGCAGGTGACGTAACCTTGATCACTTGATTAAAGCAGTGTTTGCCAGATTTCTCCACTTTAAAGTTACTATTTTTTTCCCTATCCATACTCTGTTCTTTGGAAGTGAGTCACTAAGTCCAGCACACATTCAAGGCAGGAGGGCCAATTCAACTCCATCTGAAGGGGAGAGTATATCTATATATTATTTGGTATTCTTATGTAAGGAAGATCTGTCCTTTCCTACCATGTATTTATTTATTCAACCATTTATTTAGATCACTATGGACTCATGTTTATTTATTTTATACTTTGGGTTACAATCCAATATGACATTATTTATTTTGTTGCTCATACTGTTCCGGTGTCGGCTGTTGAGAGCTCTTTCAGGTTCTTTTTTTTTCAGTACTTCCTTATTTTCTGTCACTAGCCTCTAGACTTTTTAATTGTATTTTTAATCTGGACAATCATGTTTTTTATTTCCCAGGACTCTTTTATGTTGTCTAATTGATCCCTTTATTAGCAGTTCTTTCTTGTTTAATGAATCCAATATGATCTCAAATTAGAATTTGTTTCTAATTGTAATATTGAAAAAGCTATTTATTGGATTTCAATGAGCAGAATTACTCTCTAGATAAAGCATAGAAGACTTAATTATAGTTACAGAATACATGTAAATATTATAACTCTTGGCAATATAAGAGTATAACTATCGGTGTCAGAAGGCTGAAGAAGTAGAGGAGGAGAGATCAAACACTGCACAGATGCTAACTTTTTCATTTTACAAATATAAATCAAGAGATACTATCTTGGCTAGGCACACTGGCTCAAGCCTTAATCCCAGTACTTTGGGAGGTCAAGGCAGGAGGATCAGTTGAGCCCAGGAGTTCGAGACCAGCCTGGGCAATATGCTGAGACCTCATTTCTATTACAAAAAAAAAAAGAAAAAAAAAAAAAGACTGATACTATCTAAAGTTCATAGGAATGGAAATAAAGATTTTAAGTAATTATCAATTAATGGAAGAATAAACTAACACTAAAACACAACGTAGAAAGGATTGGGAGATGAGCATAAAGTAAATGAACAAAGATCTTTTTTCATGAGAAGAGTCAGTAAATGTTAATTCAAGTGGATAAATCAAGAAATTGAGGTATAGGCATATCAATCGGATTTGTGGTATAAACTACTGTAGCTAAAAGCAGAAAAGGTAAAAATAAAGTTTTTTAAGAGGGCAGCGTGGGATGAGGTGGGGTGGGGCTTTGACTTTTCCCTTACTAACATTCTGTATTGAAACTTTTTAAAAATGTAATGCTTTTATAAAAATAATTAAAATGTATATAAATATTGACTGCAGAAACATGCTGGTACTTGATAGAACATGCAGGGTGGGCAGGGATATGATGGGGCTGGATGGGGCAAGAAAGGCATTTACCTGCTTGGGAGAGGTGCAACATGTGCAGGAAGGAGAGGTTGGAGCTGTAGAAAACAGCACACCTTGGATTCAGGGGGTCCCAGAGGGCAGGGCCCTTTCCTCTGCTCCTAAGCACGCTCATCATCCAACAGTTTACCTAGCGCGCTTCCTAAGCTTTAGACCCTGTTTTGGAGGTGAGGACATGAAGCACTTTGCTCTGGACATTTAAACCAATCATTACAAAAAGACTGCTGACCCTAGGGTTGGCAGTCCCCACCATGGGAAAGGTATAGTCCATCCCTTTCTGATTAAGGAGACTGGAGGATTCCCAGGAGGTGTGGTGTAATCCCTGGTTTCCTCAGGACCGTCCTAGTTTAAAAACTCATAGTCCTATGGCCCAGGAAACCCCTGAATCTGGGAAGCCTGTGCAGGTCGTCACCCTTCTAAGGGGGCAATTCCAGCCCAGCCTCTCATTCTTCCTCCATCTTGGATCTGCTGGAGGAGAACCTCTAGAGCCCCTAGCATGATCTGCTTTCTGAATTTTGGAGGGTCCACAGTAGTCGCGGGGTTGGGGACAATGCAGATCAGGAAGCCAGTAGTGCTGATTTTCTGGATGATTAAAGGAAAGGAAAGAGAGGACTACAGCAAAGGGAACTAGGAGAAGCGGGAATACAGTAAGGTAGGATGATCTCTCATCCTCCAGAATTAGCATATCTAAAAGCATACAGTTTGGGCTGGGTGCAGTGGCTGATGCCTGTAATCCCAGCACTTTGGAGACCAAAGTGGGTGGATCACTTGAGGTCAGGAGTTTGAGACCAGCCTGACCAACATGGTGAAACCCTTGTCTCTACTAAAAATACAAAAATTAGCTGGGCGTGGTAGCGGGTGCCTATAATCCCAGCTACTTGGGAGGCTGAGGCAGGAGAATTGCTTGAATGTGGGAGGCAGAGGTTGCAGTGAGCCAAGATTGCACCACTGCACATCAGCCTGGGGCAGAGTGAGACTCATTCTCAAAGATAAATAGAGGACCAGATTGTTATGCCCATCCCATTTCTTAAAATGCATTTATTCAATGAATATTTATTGAGCAGCTACTGTGTACTAGGCTCTGATTATTCAGTTACAATACACTCTGTTCTAGGCTCTGGGAGTGCAGCTGGAAACCAGGCAAATACAGACACAGATATAAATCTTACAATCCAAAAGGGGATGCTGACAATTGACCACATTCTTTTTTTTTTTTTGAGACAGAGTCTCGCTCTGTTGCCCAGGTTGGAGTGCAATGGTGTGATATTGGCTCACTGCAACCTCTGCCTCCAGGGTTCAAGTGATTGTCCTGCCTCAGCCTCCCATGTAGCTGAGATTACAGGCGCCAGCCACTAAACCTGGCTAATTTTTTTTGTATTTTTAGTAGAGACGGGGTTTCACCATGTTAGTCAGGCTGGTCTTGAACTCCTGACCTCAGGTGATCCACTGCCTCTGCCTCCCAAAGTGCTGAGATTACAGGCTTGAGCCACCATGCCCAACCGACAATTGACCATATTCCTATGGGGCTATTTCCATCCCATTAACCTATTTGTCTATCCTTAGACTAGTACTATTCAGTCTTTTTTTGTGTGTGTGTGACAGAGTTGTGTTCTGTCACCCAAGCTGTAGGGCATTAGTGCAATCTCAGCTCACTGCAACCTCCACCTCCTGGGTTCAAATGATTCTCATACCTCAGCCTCCCAAGTAGCTGGGATTACAGGTGCATGCCTCCATGCCCAGCTAATTTTTGTATTTTTAGTAGAGATGGGATTACACCATGTTGGCCAGGCTGGTCTTGAACTCCTGGTCTCAAGTGATCTGCTTGCTTTGGCCTCCCAAAGTGCTGAGATTATAGGTGTGAGCCACTGTGCCCAGCCCCATTCAGTCTTTAAAATGGTAGCTTCAGAATAAATTTTAAAATCAGGTAGTGTGGTCCTCCAACTTTGTCTGCCCCTCACCACCAAGATTACTTTTGTTATTTCCATATAAATGTCTACAACAAAGGCTCATTGTATTGGATTTATAGAACAATTTTGGGAAAACAACAGCTTAATAATGTTTTATGATTTTCAGTGTACAAATACAGGTCTTGCATGTCTTTAGTTAAATTTCTTCTTCTTTTTTTTTTTTTTGATACAGAGTCTCACTCTCTTGCCCAAGCTAGAGTGCAGTGGTGCGATCTTGGTTCACTGCAATCTTCACCTCCTAGGTTCAAGGGATTCTCCTGACTCAGCCACCTGAGTAGTTGGGACTATAGGCATGCGCCACCACACCCGGCTAATTTTTGTTTTTTGTTTTTAGTAGAGACACAGTTGCACCATGTTTGCCAGGCTGGTCTTGAACTCCTGACCTCAGATGATCCATCTGCCTTGGCCTCCCAAACTGCTGGGATTACAGGTGTGAGCCACTGTGCCTGGTCAAATTTATTCTTAAGTACTTTGTGTTTTTTGATGCTATTATAAATAGAAATTTAAATCTCAATTTCTTTTTTTCCTTTTAGAAACACAATAGATTTTCATATATTGTTTATTAATTCTAGCAGTTCTACATGTTCCTTAATATTTTCTATGTAAGTATTCATATAATCTGCAAATATAGACAGTTCTACTTTTTTCTTCTCAATCTTTGTGCCTTTTATTTCATATATATTTAATTTAATTAATTACATTTTTTTAAAATACGAAGTCTCACTCATTGCCCAGGCTGGGGTGCAGTGGCGCAATCTTGGCTCACTGCAACTTCCACCTCCAGGGTTCAGGTGATTCTTCTGCTTCAGTTTCCCAAGTAGCTGGGATTATAGGCATGTGCTACCATGCCTGGCTAATTTTTGCATTTTTAGTAGAGACAGGGTTTCACCATGTTGGCCAGTCTGGTCTCGAACTGCTGACCTCACCTGATCTGCCCACCTCGGCCTCCCAAAGTGCTGGGATTACAGGTGTGAGCCACCTTGCCTGGCCAAAATGTTCTTACTAAGAGAGGGATATTGAAATTTCCAACACAATTGTGAGCTGAGATCACGCCATTACACTCCAGCCTGGGCAATAAGAGTGAAACTCTGTCTCAAAAAAAAAAAAAGAAAAAAGAAAAAAAGAAAATTGCATTAAGTATATATGGACTAAACATTCTAAGTAAAAGAATAGAAAAGCAAGGCTCGGCCGGGCGCGGTGGCTCAAGCCTGTAATCCCAGCACTTTGGGAGGCCGAGATGGGCGGATCACGAGGTCAGGAGATTGAGACCATCCTGGCTAACACGGTGAAACCCCGTCTCTACTAAAAAATACAAAAAACTAGCCGGGCGAGGTGGTGGGCGCCTGTAGTCCCAGCTACTCGGAGGCTGAGGCAGGAGAATGGCATAAACCCAGGAGGCGGAGCTTGCAGTGAGCTGAGAACCAGCCACTGTACTCCAGCCTGGGCGACAGAGCGAGACTCCGTCTCAAAAAAAAAAAAAAAAAAAAAAAAAAAAAAAAAAAGGCCAAACTTTATACTGCCTTCAAAAAATGTACTTTAGGCAGGGTGTGGTGGCTCACACCTGTAACCCCAGCACTTTGGGAGGCCGAGCTTGCAGTGAGCCAAGATCGCGCCACTGCACTCCAGCCTGGGCGACAGAGCAAGACTCTGTCTCAAAAAAAAAAAAAAAAAAAAAAACCAAAAGAACTCCACAATAAAATATTATTTTCATGTTCACCAGTCAATTAAAAGTAGAGAAAAAATATTTGTTTATGTATTTGTCCATATACTCACTGTTTCTAGTGTTCTTTCATACCCTTCTAAAGATCTATCTTTTGGGGGACAGGCATGGTGACTCATGCCTGTAATTCCAGCGCTTTGGGAGGCTAAGGCAGGAGGATCACTTGAGCCCAGGAGTTTGAGACCAGCCTGGGCAACATAATGAGACCCCTGTCTCCACACACATACAACATTAGCCGGGCACTATGGCACATTTTGGACTCAAAATCCTCCTTCAAGCAATCCTCCTTCATTGGCCTCCCAAATTGCTGAGATGACTGGGAGTGAGCCACTGCATCCAGCAACATTTCTAATTCTGCAGGTCTGCTGTCAATTAATGCTCTATGCTTTCATTTTTCTGAAAAGATCTTTATTTCACTGGACTTATAGGTTTTTGTTTATTTTTTGGCACTTTAAAGATGGTATTCCATTGTTTTCTGACTCCATGGTTTCTGATGAGAAGTCAGGCTTCATTTGCATTCTCTGTATGTAATCTGTTTGCAATTATGTCTTTTTCTATGGCTACTTTCAAGACTTTCTCTTTCTTGCCAGGCGCAGTGGCTCACGCCTGTAATCCCAGCACTTTGGGAGGCCGAGGTGGGCAGATCACCTGAGGTCAGGAGTTTGAGACCAGCCTGACCAACATGGAGAAACCCCGTCTCTACTAAAATACAAAATTAGCTGGGCATGGTGTTGCATGCCTGTAATCCCAGCTACTCGGGAGGCTGAGGCAGGAGAATCGCTTGAACCTGGGAGGCAGAGGTTGTGGTGAGTTGAGATTGCGCCATTGCACTCCAGCCTGGGCAACAACAGCAAAACTCCATTTCAAAAAAAAAGAAAGAGACTTTCTCTTTCTGTTTTTGACAGTTTGATTATGATGTGTTTAGGTATTGTTTTTGTTTCGCGTGTCCGTGTGAAGAGATCACCAAACAGGCTTTGTGTGAGCAACAGGGCTGTTTATTTCACCTGGGTGCAGGCGGGCTGAGTCCGAAAAAGGAGTCAGCAAAAGTGGTGGGATTATCATGAGTTCTTATAGGTTTTGGGATAGGTGGTGGAGTTAAGAGCAATGTTTTGGGGCAGGGGGTTGATCTCACAAAGTACATTCTCAAGGATGGGGAGAATTACAAAGAAACTTCTTAATGGTGGGGGAGATTATAAAGAACACTAATCATTAGGGTGGGGCAGAAACAAATCACAATGGTGGAATGTCATCAGTTAAGCTTTTTTCACTTCTGTGGATCTTCAGTTGCTTCAGGCCATCTGGATGTCTACATGCAGGGCACAGGGGATATGATGGCTTAGCTTGGGCTCAGAGGCCTGACAGTTTTCTTCATATTTATCATACTTGGATTTTGCTAAACTTTTTGGATTTCTAATGAGGTTTTTCATCAAATATATGAAATTCAAATACTTTTTCTGTCCCATTCTCACTTCATTTTCTGGGACTGAAATTACATGACTTAAGCTCCACAAGTCAGTAAGACAATCTTTTCTCTCTCTCTTTTTTTTTTTTTTTTGGTGACTGCCACCTCGCCCGGCTAGTTTTTTGTATTTTTTAGTAGAGACGGGGTTTCACCAGGTTAGCCAGGATGGTCTCGATCTCCTGACCTCGTGATCCGCCCGTCTCGGCCTCCCAAAGTGCTGGGATTACAGGCTTGAGCCACTGCGCCCGGCCTCTCTTTTCTTTTTCAAGACGGAGTCTGGCTCTGTCATCCAGGCTGGAGTGCAGTGGCACAATCTCTGCTCACTGCAATCTCTGCCTCCCGGGTTCAAGCGATTCTCCTGCCTCAGTCTCGTGAGTAGTGGGGACTACAGACGCCCGCCACCACACCCAGCTAATTTTTTTTGTATTTTTAGTAGAGATGGGGTTTCACCGTGTTAGCCAGAATGGTCTGGATATCCTGACCTCATGATCCGCCCGCCTCAGCCTCTCAAAGAGCTGGGATTACAGGTGTGAGCCACTGCACCCAGCCTCTTTTCTCTCTCTTTATCCTTCTATCCTTCAAATTGTATAATTTAGATCTACTCAAGGTCATTCAACCTTTCCTCTCTTCTACCACCAAGCTGATAGTAGAGCCCAATCAGTGAGATCTTTTCATTTCAAATATTGTATTTGAATTATAGAAATGTTCTATCTGGTTAACGTTTTAAATATGTTATTTTTGACTGGGGCATGGTGGCTCATGCCTGCAATCCAGCACTTTGGAAGCCTGAGGTGGCGGAAATCACTTGAGGTCAGGAGCAAGACCAGCCTCACCAACATGGTGAAACCCCATCTCTACTAAAAATACAAAAAATTAGCCAGGCATGATGGCACACACCTGTGATCCCACCTACTCAAGGAGGCTGAGGCAGGAGAATTGCTTGAACCTGGGAGACAGAGGTTGCAGTGAGCCGAGATCATGCCATAGCACTCCAGCCTGGACCACAGAGTGAGGTTCTGTGTTTCTCTCTCCCTCTCTCTCTATATATATAATCTACATAAAATATATATAATATATAATATATGTATTCCATTTCTGTGCTGAAGTTTACAATCTGTTCACTAATTATGAATGTATTTTCCTTTAAGCCCTTGAACACATTTATAATAGCTGGATTCTTGTCTGATCCAACATCTGGATTATTTTGGAATCTGTTTCTATTTACCACATTTATGCTTGACTGTGGGTTACATTTTGTTGTTTTGTTTTTCACGTATCTACTATTTTTTATTGTCATAATGAATGCTATAAATAATATGCTATGGCGACTCTGGATTTTGTCATCTTCCTGTGGAGACTGTGGACTTTTATTCTCGCAGGCAGTTAATTTACTGACTGATTATCTGGAAGTTGATGGAAGCTTGATTTCACACTTTGTTAGGGCAGTTTCATTTCAATTTTTTTTTTTTTGAGACGGAGTCTCGATCTGTCACCCAGGCTGGAATGCAGTGGTGCAATCTCGACTCACTGCAATCTCTGCCTCCTGGATTCACTCCATTCTCCTGCCTCAGCCTCCCGGGTAGCTGGGACTACAGGCGCCTGCCACACGTGGGCCGGGCTAATTTTTTGTGTTTTTGGTAGAGATGGGGTTTCACCATGTTAGCCAGGATGGTCTCGATCTCCTGACCTCGTGATCCACCCACCTCGGCCTCCCAAAGTGCTGGAATTACAGGTGTGAGCCACCGCACCTGGCCTCAATTTTTATTAATTTTTTATTACTAACAGTTTAGAAAAGTTTCTTTCAGCTTCCAAATCTGTTATTGATATTGTCATATACAATTTTAAGGTTGTCAAATTTGGAACAAATCTTTAATAAGTTTCACATATGAGTGGTAAGAACATTTCAAGTTTGTTTATTGTACATGCTGACTACTCTTAAATACTCTTTTATTCTTTAATTGGTTTGTAATCAGGACCACACTGTAGTGTCCTATCGTGAATTTTACATTATTTTAATAAATGTTGGTATTTTATGTAAAATCAGGAAACATCATTTTTTCAATATCTTAGTTGTATTACTCTTATTCATTAATTGAGTTGTCAAGCAATCTAAGAGACTGTTCGCCTCTGCTATTTGAAGTATGACTTTTCCTCTCAATTACTCCTTTTGGGATGATCTGAAAAAAATTGTCACAATTCATTCTTTGGGTCAGGCATGGTGGCTCACACCTGTAATCCCAGCACTTTGGGAGGCCGATGAGAGTAGATAAAGAGGTCAAGAGATCAAGACTATCCTGGCCAACATGGTGAAACCTCATCTCTACTAAAAGTACAGAACTCAGCCGGGCATGGTGACATGTGCCTGTAATCCCAGCTATGCGGGAGGCTGAGGCAGGAGAATTGCCTGAACCCAGCAGGCAGAGGTTGCAGTGAGTCAAGATCGCACCCCTGAACTCCAGCTTGGCAACAGAGCAAGACTTCGTTTCAAAAAAAAATAAAACAAAACAAACAAACAAAACCACAATTCACTGCTTGATGTCTACATAATTTCTATTGATTAACTGTTTATTTTTTTGCCGAGATGGGGTCTTGCTATCTTGCCCAGGCTAGTCTTGAACTCCAGGGCTCAACCAATCTTCCCACTTTGGCCTCCCAAAGTGTTGGGATTACAGGTGTGAGACATTGTGCCCAGCTTCTATTGATATTTATCACTTATTTTTTAAAAAATACGACTTTCCTGAGGCATAGTTTACATATGAGGCACGTCATATGATCCATAATTTCAAGTGTACAATTCAATAATTCTTTTTAGTAAATTTACCAAGTTTTAGAATATTTTCTTCACTAAGATGACTCATGACCATTAACTGTTAATCTCCATTTTTTCCCTCCTCACCCCTGCCCCAGGAAGCTGTTAACCTACTTTCTATCTCCCTATATTTGCCCTTTCTACACATTTCATGTAAATTGGATCATACAACATATCTTTTGTTTCTGTCCTTTTCCGGACCATCCATGTCATAGCATGTATCAGTATTCCATTTCTTTTTACTGCTGAGTTCCTGTTTATTCCATTGTATGGGCACATGTCCTGTCCAGTGGGATCGTTAACACAGACCTTGGAGGAGGGCGTGGGAATTTAGAGAGACAAGAGACACAAGAAACGGAGACAAGACAGTATCCTGATCAAGTCTTGTTTAATGGCGGCGGTGCAATGCCTTATATAGGCTGGCAGGGAAGAGGAAGGGCTCAGAGCAGGTGGGGAGGAGAATAATGAGAGACGTCACCAGGCGCATGCTTGGTAGACTTAGTCTTTCCCGGGCGCGGGAAGTTATCTACGCGCATGAGGGAAAAGTTGATGATGAAGAACCAGGAAGTGCGCCATCTTGTCTCCACAATGCGGAGCTTAAGCAACAGAGGCCGCGGCAATTTCCGGGCCTCACGGCTCTGGACAGGTCCTCCTTTTTTATATTATTAGTGACTAGAAGATAGTCCCTCGGGAACTGCGCCTGTCTTAGGTTGGAGTGACACATCTCTTCACTGGTACCCGTCATGGGATTAGGCAGTAGCTATGACGGACCTCCTGTCTTAGGTTAGTGAGAGATGACACTCTCTTACCTGTCATTGGCTGTCCAGTTCAGCGCACAGGGAAGGTGGTTTACGGCAAGCGTAAGTATGGACCA